>NC_066520.1:13462208-13572208 GCF_024679095.1 Eriocheir sinensis
AACGGAGAACGGCCAAGGAAAAGAGAAGCAATAAAACAAAGATGGAAAGAGTTATTAAAGGAAGAGAGAAAACAGGAAAGAAAAAGGAAATGGCTGTGGTGGCTCAGAGAGAGCGTGGGAGGGGGTCGTCGGAAGGGAGAGGTATTTTGTTGTCCTCGTCTTCTTGTGTTCCTTACGACGCCGCCAGAGGTCCAGGGGGTCATCATCGTTAGAGAGAGAGAGAGAGAGAGAGGGGGGTATGGAATTGGTCTTATATTATCGTGTTGTGTTATTGGCAGTTCTCTTTTCTATTTAAGGGGAGACTAATGGGCGGGAAGGAGGGATTATTTTTATTATTTTTAGTGTTGTTATCGGTGTTTTGTAAGTTGTCTCTGTTGTCTTTTAATTAAATATATATGGTCAATTCACTCTAGTATGCTCTCTCTCTCTCTCTCTCTCTCTCTCTCTCTCTCTCTCTCTCTCACACACACACACACACACACACACACAGACACACACAAAAGATTTCGCAGTATCAGCCAACACCCACTTACTCCTGCCCCTTACTCCTACTCACTCCCCCCCCCCCCCACCTCATATCCTGCTAACACACACACACACACACACACACACACACACACACACACACACACACACACACACACACACACACACACGTACCCACTTCATTAACTTCTCTCCTTCTCCAACTCATTTCTTCCTCCACCCTCCTCTCCTCTCCCCTCTCCTTCCCCTCCCTTCCCTTCCCCCACCTCTCTCCACTCTTCATCCCTCTCCCAACCCTCAGTTCCTTTCCCCCTCTCCACCTCCCATCCACTTACCACTCATTCTTCTCCACTTCCTATTCCTCCCATTATCCACTCCTCTCTCCACTTTTCACCTTCTCTCTCCACCTCTAATCCCCACAACCCACTCCTATCCACATACCACCCATCCTTCTCCACCTTCCATCCCTCGCATTATCCACTCCTCTCTCCACTTTTCACCTCCTCTTTCCACCTCTAATCCCCACAACCCACTCCTATCCACATAACACTCATCCCTTTCCACCTCCCATCCCTCTCATCACCCACTCCTCTCATCCCTCTCCACCTCCCACCCACGTACTCGCCTTTCCGTCACTCCCCAATCCCCTTCATCCAATTACATGTCTTTTCTCCTTCATTACAACGCGCCTTTTCCTTTCTTCCTCAGCTCCCCGAAGACAGTATTACCAAACTCCTCTTCCTTCCTCTTTCCGTTGTTTCCCCAGCGACTGCCTCTCCTCTCCCTCTTCCTATTCCTCTTTTCTCTTCACCTTGTTTGTCGTTTCTTCCTTTTCTTTCTTTTGTTTCCTCCCTTCGTACTTTATTCTCTTTCTCCTGTTTCTCCTTTCTTACTTATCTTTCTTCTCTTTTCTCTTCCATCTTTTCCATTAGTTTCCTTTTCCTTCTTTCTCCTTCCTTCTCTTCCTCCTTTTCGTCCCTCACATTTTTCTCTTCCTCATATTTTCCCCTCTTTCCTCTCTTCCCCCGGTTTCTCTCTCCTTCTTCCCTTCTCTTCCTCTTGTTCTTCCCGCATTCTTCCTTCTCTTTCTCTTGTTTCTCTCTTCTCCATCCTTCTCTTCCTACTATTTCTCCCTCCTTCCATTTCTTGCTACTATTTCTCACTCCTCTTTCCTTCTTTGCCCTCTGTTCCTTCCCTCTTTGCCTCCCTTCCTTCCCCTGGTTCTTGCCTTCCTCCACTGTGCTACTTCGCCTCAAAAACACAGACCTTTTCCTTATGCCTCTTACGCTCGCCCCTTCGTTGTGTTAAAACCTCGTTCCTCCTGCCCCCCCTCCTCCCCTTCCTCCCCCCTCCTCTCCCCTCCTGGAGCTAAGTCTAGGAATTATGAGGGTTGTACATTTTTAGTATATTGTTTTTTTTCCTCTTCGTGTTTGTGTGTTACTCTTATTTTGTCTTTTTTTTTTTCTCTCGACACTCACAGTAAATTATGTAGTTTTGTGTAGATTATTAATTGTGTACGTGTGTTAATTCATTCGTTTCTTTACTTCTTTGTATCTTTGTTTGTTTGAGAGGCAGACAGACAGACAGACAGACAAACAGACTGATAGACAGACATATAAACAAGGTCCGAATAGGGAGAGAATGAGAGACAGACAGTTAGAGGGATAGACACACACAATCCATGACTTTAACGATGAGAGAGAGAGAGAGAGAGAGAGAGAGAGAGAGAGAGAGAGAGAGTTAGTTAGTTAGTTAACCCGTAACATCACTCTTGATCCCCCCCCCCCCCTTTACCACCACCAACAACAACAGCAACACTATATCAAAATAACAACAACGACAAAAAACTAACCGCTCCCAACCAGTAATGGCGAAACACACACACACACACACGTCGCTCACCGGTTACGGCCAACTTCGTAACTTAATTGGTCGCTTGTGTTGGGAGGACTAGTTAGAAGCGGGGGGGTGGTGACGGGGTGTGGAGGGAGGGGGACAGGGGGTGAGTGGGTGGACAGGGAGAGGTGGGGGATGCTGGCGAAGTACATGGGAAGGGGATGGATATGGGAGTCCGTGATTGGGAGAGATTGGGGAGGGAAGGATGGGGTGACAACTAGTATTGGGGAGTGGGGTGCGTGGTTGGGGAGAAAAGGATGGGGTGACAGCTGTTATTAGGTTGGGATTCTGGGGATTCTGGATGTGTGGATAGGGAGGGTAAGGATAGGGTGACAGCTAGTAATAGGTTGTGTAAGGGGAGGGATACTTTGGGGTGTATAATTAGGAAAGGGAAAGATTGGGGTGACGGACGGGAATGGGAAGTGTGCGGGAATAGTGGAGATGTGTTGCTTGGGAAGGGAAGGGGGGGCTTTTTGTTGTTGTTATTTTTTTTTTGCCCTTGAGCTGTCTCCTTGTAAAAAAGAAAGATGTGTAGCATGCTGGGGAGGAGGATGGGGTGGCATGCTATTGCATGCTTGGGGTAGGGAGGAGGTTGGGAGGCATGCTGGGGGTGAGGGGGTGGGGTTGAGGAAGTGGGGGTGAGGGGTAGGGGAGGGAAGGGTGGAGAGAGGCAGGTGGGCGTGGCGTGTCTGAGAGGCGAGATGCTGGGCGCTGGCGAGTCTCAAACCGTCCTGTGCAGAGAGTGTTTGTTGCCTTGCTTTAACTCTTTTTAGCAGGAGGAAAGGAAGGAGGGAGGCTTTTATTGGTCAGAGAATTTTGCACTGGTCATATCGCTGTGAAATGGAAGGAGGAAAGGAGGAAGGGAGGAAAACAGGGTGAGGATGGGACAGACGGACGAGGTGGGTTGAGGGCGGGGAGGAAATGGGGAGGTAATAATTGTGTATCACCTGGAACGCCCCTTTACTGACCCACTTCATTAACTCTCCTCCACTTTGAACTGACCTCTTACTCCACTCCTTTGCCCTCCACTTCCCACCCTTCCCATCTCCCACCCCCCTCCACTTCCCTCTCCCCTCCGCTGTTCATTCTTTCCATCTCCCGCCTCTCTCCACTTCTCTCTCCCCTTCACTTCCCATTTCCCACATCTCTCCACTTCCGTCTCCCTTCCACTTCCTATCCTTCCCATCTTCCACCCCTCTCCACTTCCCTTTCCCCTCTGCTGCCCATCCTTCCCATCTCCCCCCCCCCTCCACTTCCTTCTCCCCTCCGCTGCCCTTCCTTTCCGTCTCCCACCTCTCTCCACTTTCCTCTCCCCTTCACTTCCCATCTCCCACTCAACTCCACTTCTCATCATTTCCCCCCGCCTTCAGTCCCATCTCCCACCCTTCTCCATTTTCACCTCCCATTCTCCATCTCCCATCCCCGTAACATACTCGTATCCACTTACCTCCCACCTCTCTCCACCTCCGTCTCCCCTTTACTTCCCATCTCTTACTTCATACTTCCCTTTATACATACATCTCATACATATCATACATCTCATACTTCCCTTTATATAACTGATTAATGTATGTACTTGAAATGTGGCAATAAACAATAAACAATATACAATCTCATACTCGTCTCCACTTTTCATCATTTTCCACCGCTTTCAGTCCCATCTCCCACCCTTCCCCATTTTTCATCTCCCATACTCGAACTCGCTCACCACTCACTCACATTCATCGGTGGAAGGAGAAACAATTAGCCCACTTCACGTGAAACCATAGAAGCCTAGGAGCGGACTTACCAACAACCTCTCCTCTTCCTCCGCCTCGTTGCTAACTTTCTTCCTAACTTCGCCTATGTCATTTAGGTTGTTTACGATCGCTATTAGTAACCGAGGCAGAGGGACTGTCGCTGGTGATGTAACTCTCCCCACGCGGAAGACATCAACTATAATGTTTTTTGAGGTGATGTTTTTGGTCGTGGGTGGAGAGCGGTTCTTTGCTTGTCACTTTTTTACTTCTCTGCTGTTCCTCCCCCTCCTCCCCTTCACCTTCTCATCCCTTTACTCTCCTCTTCCTCTTCCTCTTCGGCCTGTATCTCTTCACCTCTCTGTCACTCTTCCTCTCTGCCATTCTTACCTTTCCTCCCCTTCACCTTCTCATCCCCTCGCTTTCCTCTTCCTCTTGTGTTTATCTCCCTTTACCTCTTCACCTCTCTGTCACTCTTCCTCCGGTTCGACCCTTTTCTAATGCTTCTCTTTTTGTGTCTCTTCGTCTGTCACACTTCTCGTTCCTCTTTCTTCATTCCTTCACTTCACCTTTTTATCCCTTCTCTTCCTCTTGTGTTTCTCGTCCTGTATCTCTTCACCTGTCCGTCACTCTTCCTCCTCCTCGACCCTTTTCTAACGCTTCTCTTTTTGTTTCTCTTCGTCTGTCACACTTCTCCCTCCTCTTTCTTCATTCCTTCACTTCACCTTCTCATCCCTTCTCTTCCTTCTTCTTCTTATGTGTGTATGTGTTTGTGTGACGCTACTTCGAAACCGTTACTTGTGGGTTCCTCAGTACTAACGATTTTAAAAAGGAGAGAGGAATAAAGTTAACGAAACGATGATTAGGTGTGTCATAACTAACCCTTTCTAAATCATTTCCTCATACAGTAAAAAATGAAAAACACCAAATTATAGTAAAAAAAAAAAATTGTATATACTCGTTTGGTGCCCCTAGAAACATTGTAATATATCGTGTTCCTTATCCACAAATATTTTTAAGCACGTCATTTTTTCTTTACAACAAAGGAGGCAGCTCAAGGGCACAAAAAAGGAAACAATAATAAAAAAGCCCGCTACTCGCTGCTCCTAAGTGAATAATCCATGAATAACTCTTTCTATCATTTCCTCATACAGCAAAAATAAAGAGCACCAAATTACAGTAAAAGAAAAAATAACTTGTTGTATATATGGTAATCGTAGAAACATTGTAATATATCGTGTTTCTTAGCCAGCAAACTTTTCCCTTCCATCATTTCCTCATACAGCAAAAATGAAGAGCAACAAATAATAGAAAAAGAAAAAAATAACTTGTTGTATGTATGGTAACCGTAGAAACATTGTAATATATCGTGTTTCTTTGCCACCAAACTTTTTACGTGATGCTCTTTTTCTGCCCCGTGTTGACCTAAATTCACGGGGAGAAAAATGAGTTAAAAAAATAGTAATATATGGCTGTCGGTGGCGGGAGATAAGGGGCGTGGGCCAATCTGTGTCTTGTCCTCGGCCCGGCGCCAGCACTCAGCGACCCCGGCCCTCCCTGTCCCTCTCCCTCTCTCTCCTCTTTACCCTTTCCTCCTCACACAGTTTTCCCCCCCTCCTCCTCCCTTTCCTCCTCCTTCACCCTCTTCCCTTCACCCTCCTCCTTCACTCCTTCACCCTCCACTCTTTCACCCTTCACTCTTTTCACCCTTCACTCTTTTCTCCCTTCACTCTTCTCACCCTTCACTCTTTCACCCTTCATTCTTTCACCCTTCACGCTTTCACCCTTCACTCTTTCACCCTTCACTCTTTTCACCCTTCACTCTTTCACCCTTCACTCTTTCACCCTTCACTCTTTTCTCCCTTCACTCTTCTCCCCCTTCACTCTTTCACCCTTCACTCTTTCACCCTTCACTCTTTCACCCTTCACTCTTTCACCCTTCATTCCTTCACCCTTCACTCCTTCACCCTTCACTCTTTCACCATTCACTCTTTTCACCCTTCACTCTTTCACCATTCACTCTTTCACCATTCACTCTTTTCACCCTTCACTCTTTCACCATTCACTCTTTTCACCCTTCACTCTTTCACCATTCACTCTTTTCACCCTTCACTCTTTCACCCTTCACTCTTTTCTCCCTTCACTCTTCTCACCCTTCACTCTTTCACCCTTCATTCTTTCACCCTTCACTCTTTTCACCCTCTTTCACCCTTCACTCTTTTCACCCTTCACTCTTTCACCCTTCACTCTTTTCTCCCTTCACTCTTTCACCCTTCACTCTTTTCACCCTTCACTCTTTCACCCTTCACTCTTTTCACCCTTCACTCTTTCACCCTTCACTCTTTCACCCTTCACTCTTTTCACCCTTCACTCTTTCACCCTTCACTCTTTTCACCCTTCACTCTTTCATTCACCTTCACTCTTTCACCCTTTTCACCTTCACTCTTTTCAATTCCTCTTTCACTCTTTCACCCTTCACCCTTTTCACCCTTCACTCTTTCACCCTTCACTCTTTCACCCTTCACTCTTTCACCCTTCACTCTTTTCACCCTTCACTCTTTTCAATTCTTTCACTCTTTTCACCTTCCTCTTCTTTCACCCCTCACTCTTTCACCCTTCACTCTTTCACCCTTCACTCTTTTCACCCTTCACTCTTTTCACCCTTCACTCTTTCACCCTTCACTCTTTTCACCCTTCACTCTTTCACCCTTCACTCTTTTCACCCTTCACTCTTTCACCCTTCACTCTTTCACCCTTCACTCTTTTCACCCTTCACTCTTTCACCCTTCACTCTTTTCACCCTTCACTCTTTCACCCTTCACTCTTTTCACCCTTCACTCTTTCACCCTTCACTCTTTTCACCCTTCACTCTTTCACCCTTCACTCTTTCACCCTTCACTCTTTTCACCCTTCACTCTTTCACCCTTCACTCTTTTCACCCTTCACTCTTTCACCCTTCACTCCTTCACCCTCCTTCACTCCTCCTTCACCCTCCTCCCTTTCCTCCTCCTTCACTTCATCCCCCCCCTCCCCTCCTCCTCCACCCATCCACACTGTAGCCTTTGATCCACCCGAAGCCATGCACTGTTTCACCTTTTCACACACACACGCACACACGCACACACATATTAACCCTAACTTAATTTACTCTTTAGATTACACTCGTTTATCCGCTTTTTTCCACCGTTTTGTTTACTTACCTTCTTCTCAGGATGCCAGACACTCTCCCTGCCTATCTGCGACTCTCCTCTCATTCTGCCCTTCACATGTCACTATCATTTCCCTTTCCACTATCTTTCTCATTGGTCAAAACGCATCCATTCTTTATCTGCCTGTCTATCTATCTATATCTATATCTATTTATCTCTCAGCCACAGCCATATCTTTTTCCTTTCTTTTTTTCTTTTCTTTGATAACTTTTTCCATCAGTGTTTTATTCTCTTTTCTTTTTCTTGACCCTTTTCTCTTCTCCCTATGTCATTTCCTCTTCTCTTTCGTCTTTACCTCCTTTCCTTCCGTCACATAACCCACGTACCCATTATTCAACATCACGTAGACAACGAAGAAAGCAAACAACAATGTCTCTTTGGTCCTTATTAACAAACTCATCGAAGCCTAGTTAGTCCATCAATTTTAAAAGGCTCTCGCAGAATTTGTCGGCGTTGCCATAGGTGGTTTCCTGAGCCTGGCTGTAGTTTGGCAAGGCTCCCGCGATGTGAACGGGAAAAATACTCATGACAGCCCAACGTAGCTCCTCTCTGGCCTTGAAAAACGTTCCTAACAAGCTCCCCGAACGTTTTATAATACAAGTGTTTGTCTCCCCTTGCAGAACGCCCGCCGCCAGGGTCCGCGCGAGGTGTCTCCAGTTCGCGGGCGTCTGGTGGCCTCCGTGAAGGTCTGCGCACCTGATGTTTGGGTTCTTCACGTGTGTCAACCCGCCGCCGCCACCCCCGGACAGGTAAGGAAGTGGTGGTGGTTGATGGTGTTGTGTTTCTATGGCGACTTGTGTGTTGGTGGTGTTGGTGGTGGTGGTGGTGATGGTGGTGGTGTGCTTGAATTCTTGTTTTTGTCATTGATTTTTGTTTGCGTTGGTGTGTGTTTGTTGGCGATGCTCGAATATTTGGCTTTTTGTTGTTGTTGTTGTTGTTATTGTTTGTGCTCGTGTGTGTTTGTTAATGTTCTTAGTGTTTCTTTTTGCTTACGAGGTAATTTATTAGGAATGGTGTTATGGGAAGCAGCAGTAATAGTAATAATAATAGTAATAATAATAATGATGATAATAATGATGATAATAATGCAGGTGGTGGGCGTGAGCGTGATGGGCGTGACTCCATGGGACGCGTTGATTACCTGGTCAGACGAGTGTATTAACACCAGGTGAGTCTGTCTGTCTGTCTGTCTGTCTGTCTGTCTGTATGCCTGTATGTCTGTATGTATATTTGTCTGTGTCTGTCTGTCTGTATGTATGTCTATCTGTCTGTCTGTGTCTCTCCTATATATGATTACTTATTACTATTTCTCTTTCCTATCTTTTTTCTATTCTTCCATATTTACCATCGTTCATAGTTTTCCTGTCTCCATTACTTCTCTTCCCTTTCATTCCCTCTTCTCCTTTACCCTTACTTCTCGTTTTCCCTCTTTTCTTTCTTGCTTCATTTTCCCTTGTATATATTTTCCACGATTTTTCTTTTTTTTCTGTTTTTTTTTCCTCTCTTAATTTTTCCATCTTTTCCCTCTCCTTCTTTCTTCAGTCACCTCGCTCCTTGCATTTTTTTTTATCCATCATTCAGTCTAATCTCTTTCTTCTCTTCCTTCCTCTTTCATCTCTTTCTCCACTTATTCCTCTTCCTCTGTTTCTTCTTCCTTCCCTTTTCCTTTGCACCCTTCCCTTCTTTCATTTTTCCCCTTCCTCTGTCTCTCCTTCCATCCCTTTTCCTCTGCACCTTTGCCGCCGTTCTTCCCTCCCTTCCCTCTCTTTCCTACCGTCCCTTCTCCTCTCCCTCTTTCCTTGCTCCCCTCCCAACTTCCCTCCTTCCCTTACTCCCTCTTCCCCCCCCTTCCGCAGGTCACTCACTCCCCGGCCCTGCCTCTCACACGCACAACTACAAACACTATCGATTAATGACTCAAGGAATGAATGACGCGACCGTTTTAGAATTCGTGACAACAACAACGACAACAACAACAACAACAACAATAACAATTAAGACACTTCACATCGCCGCAGTCTAATGGTGAGTGAATGGTGGACACACACACACACACACACACACAAAGCAAGCACTATTTATCACATCGCTTCTTTTTTCTCTCTTTCTTGCCTCTGTAATTACACGTTCATGAGGTTAGAACGTTCTTAAAATACATTACTGGTGCATGTGAGGAATGGACGATGCATGCAGTGGAGGTTTTTTTTTATAGATTCAGGAAGTGTAATTCTTTCTTTTGAAGCATGATAGAGATTATTAGAAAAATGGAATTACACTTTTTTTTATATAGACGTACAATATGTATGTTTGACTTTTCGTGTGTTGGTATGTTGTAGAAATTCAGGAAATGTCTGTGTATCGTTTGTTTGTTTCTGAATGTGTGCGTGGGGAGAGGGTGCCAAAAATATAAGTTAAAGAGGTGTGAGTACTTCCTTAACTTCTATACAAAAAGAGTAATGATCATGCATCTGGCTGTCCCGGGTTCGAATTTTGCTTTCACCTAAGTTACAAATATCACCGAATTGGAGAAAAAAAAGCCCTCCCATGCTGCCTAAATTACACCAAATTGACTGTAATTTCAGCGACTTATGTTTCAGTAATAACGTTCAAGGAAATTCTAGCTGCTCACATTCTCATTTCCTCTCACACGCGTTATGGCTACGTGGGAGAAATCTATCCGAGAAACTATACATGCTAACCTTCGTGGAAAGAAATGTATGCACTAAAGTAACTAGGCTAACATTAACCCGGTAGCTGCGGGGATCATGTTTCTTAAAGGCCCCTCTAAGTGAATTAATGAGAAAAAATCATCACTCATGCAAACCATTTCATAATTAATATCAACGCATTTGTGATCAGTTAATGCATCATCTATTTTGGGGGGTTTATATCATGGCAAAAATTTGGCCCGTCGCTGGTAGGCTACACGGTAAAGCCACAAATTTGGCCCGTCGCTGCTACCGGGCTAAGGGAATTCTGGCTGCATATAATCTCTATCCTTCTTTCTCCTACTCTCTCTCTCTGCGTATTGCGGCTCCGTGGAGGAAATCAATCCATGAAAATATACCTTACCTTACGACGTGCCGCATCCACCAGGCCTTCAGCAACCATGGAGCGCCACCTGATTCTAACTTTCCTAACCAAAATGGAGAGAAATGGACATGCCAGACTATCTTTAGGGGGATTCTACCTGCATATATTTTTACGTCTCTATTTTGCTTCTCTCTCTTCGCGTGTTATGGCTCCGTGGCGGGAATCAGAAACACTAACCATAGACATCATTGACCTTTATAAAGAGAAATGGGTCTTGATTGTTTTAAGGGAATTCTAGATGCATATATTCTTTTATCTCCTATTTCTCTCTCTTTCTTTGCGTGTTACGGGTTTGTGGGGTAAATTTATCAGAGAAACTAACCATATTGAGAGCGCTAACCTTTATAGAGAGAAATGGGTCTTGATTGTTTTAAGGGAATTCTAGTTGCATATATTCTTTTCTCTTCTTTTTCTCTCTCTCTTTCTTTGCGTGTTACGGGTTTGTGGGGTAAATTTATCAGAGAAACTAACCGTATTGAGAGCGCTAACCTTTATAGAGAGAAATGGGTCTTGATTGTTTTAAGGGAATTCTAGTTGCTTATATTCTCTCTCCTATTTCTCTCTCTTTCTTTGCGTGTTACGGTTTTGTGGTTTAAATTTATCAGAGAAACTAACCATATTGAGAGCGCTAACCTTTATAGAGAGAAATGGCTAAACTAGACTAACTTTTAAGGTAATTCTAGCTGCATATGCTCCTCCTCCTCCTCCTTCTCTCTCCTGCTCTCTCTCTCTGTGCGTGTTATAGTTACGTGGGTGGAAGCAATCAGAAAATTACTAACCGTACTAACAATACTTACCTCCACGGACTTTAAGGGAATTCTAGCTACATATATTCTCTATCTTTCTCTCTCCTTCCTCTCTCTCTGCGTGTTATGGCTGCGTGTTGGAAATCAATCAGAACGACGCTGCCATTATTCCCCGGACAAAACACCGCTGCGGAAATATATAGACGGAGGAGGATTGAGCCCTGAGACAAAGCAGCTGGAGAATTAAGTCGGCCACACTCTCTCTCTCTCTCTCTCTCTCTCTCTCTCTCTCTCTCTCTCTCTCTCTCTCGTTGTTTCACCTCTATTTCTCCTCCTTCCCTCCTTTCTTCCATTTTGTCCTATGTCCCACTCTTCCTTCCGTATTTCCCTGTTCCTTTCTTCCTCTTTTTTCTTTCCCTTTCCTCCCCTCTATTCTCTCTCTCTCTCTCTCTCTCTCTCTCTCTCTCTCTCTCTCTCTCTCTCTCTCTCTCTCTCTCTCTCTCTCTCTCTCTCTCTCTCTCTCTCTCTCTCTCTCTCTCGTTGTTTCACCTCTATTTCTCCTCCTTCCCTTCTTTCTTCCATTTTGTCCTCCTTTCCCCTCTTCCTTTCTTCTTTTCTACCATCCTTCCCTTCCGTTTGTCTCCTCCTCCCTCCTCTTTCCTTTTTCCCTTCCTTTTTTCCTCCCTTTCTATTTTGTTCTCTCATTGTTCCATCTCTTTTTTTCTTCCTTCCTTTCTGCCTTCCATATTGTCCTCCATTCCCCCCTTTCCTTCTTCCTTTTTAATATTCTTTCCTCCTTTTTCTCCTCTTCTTTATCCTTCTTATTTCTTCCCTTTCTGTCAGTTTCCTCGCTTCCTTTCTCTCCCGTGTCCCACTTTTCCTTCCTCCCCTTTTCTTCCTTTCTTTCTTACCCATTTCCCACTCTCTCCTCCTTCCCTTTCCTCCCCTTCTTTATCTTTCCCTCTCCTTAGCTACTTCTGTCCGTTTCTTTCTTTCCTTTCTTTCCCATGTTCCTCTTTTCCTTTTTCTCCCTTTTTTTCTTTCCCCGTTTCCCACTTCTCCCTCCCTTTTTTCCTCTCCTCCTTTCCGTCCCTTTTCATTTCTCCTTATTTCTTTTCTGTCTGTCAGTTTCTTCCTACTCTTCCTTCCCTTTTTCCTCCCTTCCTTTCTTCCTTCTTTTTTCTTTCCCTTTCCTCCCCTCCATTCTCTCTTCCGTAAACACACCTCTCCTCAGTTACCTGTTTGATGATAATAAGCACCTGACGAAGCCGAGGAGACCTTTAGACAACAATGCGGAAAGGAGGGTAGTAGATATAGGGGAGAGAGGAAGGGGAGTGGGATGCGACGGAGGAAGGGGAGAGGGGAAAAGGGGAGGATAAAGGATGAAGGGGAGGTTAGGGATAGGAAAAGAGATGATAATGGAAGGAAGGAAGTGGAAGGAGAGATGATAAATAAGTAAGAAGAAAACTACTGCAGATTGGAGACAGGTAGATAGATAGATATAAAAGTAGATATAGATAGTTAGATAGAGAGAGAGAGAGAGAGAGAGAGAGAGAGAGAGAGAGAGAGAGAGAGAGAGAGAGAGAGAATGCGTGCGTGCGTGTGTGCGTGCATGTGTCTAGACAGTGTAGTAAAGGGCAGTCGGGGTATAATTTCCTTTGCAAAAATAGTAGTATAGTAGTAGTAGTAGTAGTAGTAGTAGTAGTAGTAGTAGTTGTAGTTGTTGTTGTTGTTGTTGTTGTTGTTGCGGTGGTGATGGGAAATAAACAAACAAATAAAAAAAATGAAGGTTACGATATTGAATTGCACGAACGAACGAACGTCTTTTTTTCTTCAGAAATTAGAATTCTTATCGCACATATTTCAGAGATTAGGAAAAAAAATAATACTGCGTTGTTTCTCCTCTTTTTTTTCCGCATTCAGGTAAAAGTCGGGGAGGTAATCACGACATGCATACACACACACACACACACACACACACACACACACACACACACACACACACACACACACACACACACACACACACACACACACACACACACACACACACACACACCTTACCCGGAAACTCGGTGAGGGGGGGAGGGGGGGGGGAGAGAAATGAGAAGTGATGAGAAACGTCTCGAGAGGTGAGGGTGAGAGAAGGGGGAGGAGAGGGGAGGTAATACAAGGGGAGGAGAGGGGAGGGGAGGTTATACAGGGAGGGAGGGAAAGCGGGGGAAGTCTTGGGGAGAGAGAATAACATGCTGCAGGGGAGGAAATGACGGGGAGCGGGGAGGAAGAATGTTGCAGGGGCTGGTTATTGTGGGGGAGGGGAGAGGAGGGGAGGAATGGTGAGAGGAGAGGGAGAGAGGAAGAGAAGACGGTACTGCAGTGAGGAGGAAGAGGAAGTGTGTAAGAAAAGTGAAGAGAAGCATAAGAAGAGGAAGAGGAAAGTGAAGGGATGGAAAGGTAAAGAAGAGGGGAGGAAGAAGAAGAGAAACAGTGACAAAGAGGTGAAGAGAGAGAGAGGAAGAGAAGCATGAGAAGAGAAAGAGGGAACTGCGTGGAGGAGAAGGCGAAATGGAGGAGGAGAAAGATTTGGAGTTGGAAGAAGAGTAGCTGAGAGGTGAAGAGAGACAGGAAGAGAAACACGATGAGAGAAAGGAAGAAGTGAAGGAATTGGAAGGCTAAGAAGAGGAGGAGGAGGAGGAAAAGGAGTGACAGAAGAAGTGAGGGAATGAGAAGAGGGAAGGGAGAAGGATAAAGTGTGGCAGAGAGGAGAGAAAGAAGAGAAGGAGGAAGTAAAGGAAGGCAGGGACTAGAAAGGAATATTGTGGAGACGTGTATAGGTGTATGTGTGTTTTCAGGTGTGTTTACAGGTACATATGTGTCTCTACAGGTGTGTGTTCAGGTACGAGGTGGAGCACAGCGCGGGGGGGCGGGGGGGTCCTTACCTGAGGGTGAATTGGCGCAACGCGACCGACAACAACTTCTGGTACACCTTGACGCCAGGTGAGTGGAAGTCTGTCTGTCTGTCTGTCTGTCTGTCTGTCTGTCTGTATGTATCTATGTATGTATGTATGTAGATCTCTCTCTCTCTCTCTCTCTCTCTCTCTCTCTCTCTCTCTCTCTCTCTCTCTCTCTCTCTCTCTCTCTCTCTCTCTCTCTCTCTCTCTCTCTCTCTCTCTCTCTCTCTCTCTCTCTCTCTCTCTCTCTCTCTCTCTCTCTCTCTCTCTCTCTCTCTCTCTCTCTCTCTCTCTCTCTCTCTCTCTCTCTCTCTCTCTGTCTGTCTGTCTGTCTGTCTGTCTGTCTGTCTGTCTCTCTGTCTGTCTGTATGTATGTCTCTCTCTCTCTCTCTCTCTCTCTCTCTCTCTCTCTCTCTCTCTCTCTCTCTCTCTCTCTCTCTCTCTCTCTCTCTCTCTCTCTCTCTCTCTCTCTCTCACACACACACATGGCACTTTATCCACTCCCCTTCCCTCCCTACGTTCCCTTCCCTCTTTCCCTCATTCCATTAGCGCCTTCCCTCCTCCTCCTTCCCCTCCCCCTCCTTCGTTACCCTTCCTTCGCTATCTCCTTCCCTCATTTCCTTCCTCTCCATCCTGCCCTTTCTCGCAACACTCGATACCACAAGTTTCTCTCGTCTTTCTTTGTTTTATCTTGTGTTTGTTCTTTATTTTTACATGGGATTCATTACGTGAGTCTGTTGGAACTTTAATACCTTGCATTTTTTTTCTCCTGTTGTAGTTTCACCCATCGACTCTTTGTTACCATTTTCTACCTTTCTTTTTATTTTCTCAGTTTCACCCGTGGTCTTTTCCTACCTCAGTGGATTGGAAAGAGAAAACGGAGCAACCAGACAAACCACTATCTTCACCATTACCCATTATTGCTATTACCACTGCTTTCATTATTACTACTAAACGGTTATCATCATTACTATCATCACCCCTATCATACCCCTCTGTCGGCCACCTGACCCCTCTTTCGGTCACCTCTTTGGATTCTTTTGATGAGCAGCGAGTAGCGGGCTTTTTTTTATTATTATTGCCTTTTTTGTGCCCTTGAGGTGTCTCCTTTCTTGTAAAAAAAGAAATGTAACTTCATTCTCCTGCATGGATGTAAGACGGTAATGGAGGTTAATAAATGGATTCATGGACAGGGAAGGGAGACTGTGAGTAACTAATTCTAGGGAGGTGTCTTGTGTCCCCCAGCTGTCTACGTGTATTAGTCTCCGCTTATTCTTATGTATTACAACAACCACCACCGCCACCACCACCACAATTTCACTCATGCTTCTTCTGTGTTTCAATTTTTATATATCCAGGTCATTGTGCAGGTAAAAGTCATGAGATCTCTTTATTGTTGCACGCTCTCACCTTTAGACACACCTGTACACAATGAGACCTTACCTGGAGTCCCGTCAGGTGGCACACTCGTTTATTGATGGAGGTTCCCACAGGTACTCTCCACCGCTCAACCTTTCCCCCCTGCACCTCCTCCTCCTTCTTACATTTGCCACGCCATTTAGAACCGTGACATTTTCTATCCGTCTATCGCGTACTGTAAACTGAACACCTTTTTTTATCGCGTTTTTTTATTCATTGTTGGCCTTTCTACACGTCTTTTATGGCATTTCTTACACCTTTTCTTTTTGGTTTTCAGTCTTTAAAAGTAAGTCAATTCTTTATCAATTAGCGAAGTCCCATTTTTCATTACTATTTAATCACTTTCTGTAGTCTTCTCAGCCTTTTACATTGTGAGTAGGAATTTTCATCATGCTTCCGATGCGTTAGATATGCTGAACTGTTTCCATTACTTTTATAACTTCACTTTAAAACTACCTTAACTAGGATGAGTTCAGAGGTCATTCGTCTTCCTTTAGCTGTCTCGCATATCTCAACTTTCAGCGCAGTGTTGCCTCTCCTGCTGTTTCCTGGCACTAGTTTTTATTTTATTTTTTTATTTTTTACAACAAAGGGGACAGCTCAAGGGCACACAAAAAAGGAAACAATAATAAAAAAAAAGCCCGCTACTCGCTGCTCCTAAAAAAAAAACCCATGGAGGTGGCCGAGAGAGGGGTCAATTTCGGGAGGAGAGGTGTCCTGATAGGGTTAAGGGTTATCTTCTTGCGTGATACATGTGAGCCTGTATTCTCTGCCGCTTTCGCTCCTCACAACACATATTTCCAAACGCCACAAAGGAGATTAGTTTTGTTCCCATGAGTCTTTTTTACATTCACGGTGCAGAAGCCTTGTCAAACTATCACTAAGGCTCACAAGACTACCCATGGGAGTACACATTGCCTCTACGAAAGCCTTAACAACTGTGGGTGTGTAAGCTCCGAAATGTTGGATAATTTTGTCCTTGCTTCCTACCCTCCTGTGTTCTTGCTGTCATTTTTTTTTTACAGCAAAGGCAACAGCTCAAGGGCATAAAAAAGAAAACAATAATGAAAAAAAAATGCCCGGTACTCATACACACGCTGGTCGTTCTTATCATCATTGCTATCATCATGTAACTTCATTCTCCTGCATGGATGTGAGACAGTGATGGAGGTTAATAAATAGATTCATGGACAGTGAAGGGAGACTATCCAACTTTATCACTGCAAGGCTGGATAGATAACCTTTATATGTACCCCGTTTCCGGCTCCGGGGATAAAGGTCGGTCGGTGTTATAAGACTTTCACTTCTCACATCAGCTATTTCTAAAGGTCAAAGAGGGGGTCAGTCGGGTTCTAATGAGTGTTTCTTCACGTTCACGGTACAGCGGAAGGGTCAGACTACCACCAGGGTCATAAAACTACTCCTGGAAATGCCCTCATCTCCTACGAAAGCCTTGTCAAATATGTGTTCTTGGGCGGCGAAATGTCTTATGATACGACCCAAAATGTCTTATAATACGACCCAAAATGTCTTATAATACGACCCAAAATGTCTTATAATACGACCCAAAATCTCGTCTGTTCTTTCTTCCTCCTCCTGCGGCTTAACTTCTTCAGCATGGGGGTCTCGGGCTACTCAAGAGAACTAAATTATCCGTCATTCCTGAACTTTTGTCTTGGAACTTTCCGTCGTTTTTTTTTTTTTTTTTTTTTTTTTTTTGAGGCGGGCACACATGGGGCATTTTTTTTTTAGTTCGTTTTTCTTGGTTTGAATCGTCGACTTTTTTTTTTTTTGCCCTTTTTTACTTTCTGCCTTTCATGCTTTCTTTGTTTCATTTTTTCTCTTTCTTTTTTTCTTTCTTTCTCTTTCATTCATTCATTCATTCTTTCTTTCATTTTTTTTCCTTCCTTCCTTCCTCATTATCTTTCTTTCTTTCTCTCTTTCTTTCTCCCTTTCTTTCTTTCTTTCTTTCTATCTTTCTTTCTTTCTTTCTTTCTTTCTTCCTTCCTCTCTTTTTCTTTCTTTCTTATTTCTGATTTCTTAGTTTCATCCATCATCTCTTCTCTATCTTGTTTTACTCTACCTTTATCTATCTTTCTCTCTCTTTTCTCGGTATGTCATCTACTTTACCCGTCTCTACATTTTCTCTCTTCTAAATATCACCCATCGACCTTTCTCAAGCTTTCTTTTTCCTACCTTTGTTTTCTTTCTCTTTTCTATCCTCCGACGACTTTTTCTATTTCATCACTAAATCAAGACCTTTATTTTTTTTAGCACTTGTCCACTACAATTGTATCTTTTTAGTTTCCTGGTGCTACTTCCACATGTATCCTTAGTTGTATAATCACACTCTGTACTGCCTGGGGGTTGGGATGGCATGTTCCTCCCTTCTCCTTTCTTGTTTACTTGCAACAATAAACTATCAATCAATCAATCATCACTGAATGGGAACGAGAAAGCGACACACACTAACACACCTTCACATCACCAACCACTATCCCCTCGCGTGACGTCCATGAATCAGGTCGCGTCGCTCCCTTGTCTTCGTGATCGGCCGCTGCTCCCTCACCCTGAAGCACCGCAGTAATAAGGAGACCTACAGACTTATGGGGAGTGTGGCCTAACCCTCATGTTTACCTTCCCTCCCCCTCCTCCTCCTCCTCCGTGCACCCTCACCTTAACCACTCTGAGGCCGTGCGTGCTGTCTGGTGGTGAGGTAGGGAGGGAGGGGACACACACACACACACACACACACACACACACACACACACACACACACACACACACACAGCTGGTAGTTCATGCATGGTTGTCAAATTACCTGAAGGGCTGTTATTCTCCTCCATCCACCGTCTTCCACCTCTAGTACCACCACTTCCACCTCCACCACCATCACCATCACCGCCACCACTTCCGCCATACACAATTAACCTCAATACTTCACCTTCCGGGAGTGATTTTTTTTATTTTTTTATCCTTTGCCATTCATACTTTCTTTCTGTCTGTCTTTCTTTTTTTTTTCTTTCTTTCCTTCTTTTGTTTTTTTCTTAGTTTTAACCATCGACTCTTTTCTACTCTCCTTTTCCTCTCTCTACCTTTTTTTTCCTTTATCTTTTCTCAATAATGATAAGGTCAGTACAACTCCCCCTTCCTTCTCAACCCACCGCCGCGATCTTATACCTAACCCTCCCGATCCACCACCACCACCCATTGCTACCCTTTCCCACCACCCAACACCACCCCTTCCCATCACCACCCACTGCTACCCCTTCCCACCACCACTGCCCATTGCTACCCTTTCTCACCACCATCACACAATAAATCTCAATACTTCCCCTTCCGTGTGTGATATTTTTTCCCTAGCCATTCAATCACCAACAATAATAAGGTCACTACAACCCCTCTTCCCCACCCCCCCTAAACCATCACCACGGCCCCCCTTCCCTATCCCCCAACTTACCACCACTCTCTACTACCCTTACAACCATCACTACCACCACGTAACTTCCACTCTCCCACCCCAACACCATCCACTACCACCCTTACAACCATCACTACCACCACGTAACTTCCACTCTCCCACCCCAACACCATCCACTACCATCCTTTCCACTACCACCACCACCACTACCACCATCCTTTACTACCCTTTCCCACCACCACCACTACCATCACGTACCTTTCTCTCTCCCAGCAGGACAGCGGACGGTGCAGGGATGGTACAGGGTTCGTGTGGTCACTTACTGGGGTTCAACAGGGGCGTACTCTGCTCCCGCCTACCACCCTGACCCCCTTCTCGCTCGCCCCCTGCCTCCCCCTCCGCCTTCCCCGCCTCCCGCCTCCTCCATTCCATCCCCACGAGGAGTAGAACCAGGACAGGGAGTGAAGGACGTGGAGGACCGGGAGGAAAGGGCGGGTTTGGGTTGAGTTCTGAAGGATTGAGGACTGAGAGACGAATGTGCATCTTCAGGACAAAAGGAAAGGTAGGTTTTTGCTTCCATTTTTACTTTTTTATTTATTTATTTGACCCGATTTAAAGGGATAAAAAAGACCTGAAACAAGAGAGGTAATTTCTTTAGTGCGTTTTTTCTTTCTTTTTTTTTTTTTTTTTACATTGACCTGATTGTAGAGGATGACCAGACGACTTTTTTATTTTTTTCGTTTTTTGCCTCTGTTGACCCAAATGTTAGGGACGAGGAGACAGTAAAAAAAAAAAGGAACAGGAAGAGTGTGGTCCGAACTCCTTCCTTTTATATATTTTTTCTCCTCAGTGGATCAAGGGGGAGAGACGCAGGTACGAGATAGTTATAGATGATAGGAATTTTGATCTACTTTATATTTATTGATAACCAACCTTTTTTTTTTTGTTTTATTTTGTTTGTTCTCTCCTGTTCCGAGCCCCTTTCCAGGTAGTCTGTATATTCTTGGGAAAAAAAATATGTAAAGAATGAAAAGGGAGGAACAGAATGTCAGATTTTGATGAGATAAATCCGTTTCATCTATTTTTTTCTCTCTCTCTCTCTCTCTCTCTCTCTCTCTCTCTCTCTCTCTCTCTCTCTCTCTCTCTCTCTCTCTCTCTCTCTCTCTCTCTCTCTCTCTCTCTCTCTCTCTCTCTCTCTCTCTCTCTCTCTCTCTCTCTCTCTCTCTCTCTCTCTCTCTCTCTCTCTCTCTCTCTCTCTCTCTCTCTCTCTCTCTCTCAACCCATGTACACCTGTCTTTATTGTTCTCTACTTACGTACATTTATGGGTCTTTTTTTTGTCCTCTATATCCAAGTACAGTTTGTCTTTTCCTTACCCTATACATAAGCTTCTTTTTACTTACCCATATAGATTCTCTTTTTTCTACTCGTGTAATTTGGGTTTCTTCTTTGCCTTTCATAATTCGTATCTCTTCTTTGACTTTTTTTTTCTATCTCCATACATTTAGTTCTCTTCTTTACTCCTTACCCACCTTACCCATTTGTAGTTTTCTTCCCACGCAATTCGGGTCTTCTCTTTTTCTTTAATTTGGGTCTTTTCTGTCGTTTTTCGTTTCCCCTTCATTTGGTACTCCTTTTTTCTTCCCCACTAATATGTTTTTTTTTTCTCTCTCTACTCACGTAATGTGGGTCTATTTTTCTCTCTACCCACATCCATTATTTTTTTTCTCTTCCCACGTAGATATATTTGGGAGAAAAAGAGAATGATGAAAGGAGGGAGGGAGAGAACGTCATGTTTTGATGAGTTAAATCTATTTCTTTTAGGCTCACTTTTTCACTCTACCAACGCCCATTTATTTGCCTTTCCTTTCATCTTCTTACTTACATTTCCTGAAACAACAACAACAATCAAAGAGGAAGAAAGAGAACGTCATATTTTGATGAGCTGAAATTCGTCTCTTCCTCTTTGTCTTTTGTTTTTATCCAATACGCAGGTCGCGGTCTTCCTATCGGATATTGATCATTATTCGGCCGGGAGAGTGGCGTGGTGGTGGTGGCGGTGGTGGGAGTGGTGACGGGGGTGGAGGTGGTGGTGACGGTGATGGTGGTGGTGGTGGTGGAGACTAATCCAGGAAGTTAGTGCGTTTCGTTTTCCCGAAGTGAGACTCGCAGCGAACTTGAGCGGCGGGAACGCTTCGTCTGTATTCCTCCGCGCGCTCCTCGGACCCGCGGCTGCTGAGTCGACTTCTGGGAAATTTGATGTCGAGTTTTTCCGTCGAGTTTTTTTTCTTCTCGGTAACTTTGACTTGAGCTTCGGACGTGAACTCTGCTTGATTGACACGAGTCGATGGAGTGTTTTTTTTTTGTACTTTCTCTTTTTTTTTAATGGGCATGTTTTTAGACTTTTGTTTTTGCGTCAGTGTGATTATGAATGTGATCTTTTATATTAACGAGAGCTTAGATTGTGATGTGGCTTACGGTTTTGCTCAAGGACAAGACAGAATGTGATCTCCGTTTTATAATATAGATTTTTTGACGTTTCTGTCCGTAATTGTAACTCTAAACGCCCTCTTTTATATTACCAAGAACTTGTATTACGACATTGGGTGCGGAGTTTCTTTGGGATAAGTCGGACATGAATTGCATTTTACAAAGATTCCAATCGCCTTATCCTCGGTGCTGACTCTTGCAAACACAGGACGTGGAGGGTTTGTCCTCGCCACGGGGTTTCTGCGGCGACCTCTTAAACGCGATCTGGTGAACACTTGCTGGCGTTCACTTAACCCTATCCGATCGGAGGGGGACAAATCTGGCCTCCCCTCAGGCAATTCGATCAAAACGATGCACTTTTTATTTTTTACTTTCCACTAGCTTCTTTTCACTCCTTATTCATTATTGGTTTACACTATTGATTCGGTACCAGTACTTAGTGTTCATGAGCGTTATCGTTGTTCAGATAAATGAGTACGATGCTAGGTGTTACGAGCGCGAAAATCTGAAAACGTCGGATCGGATAGGGTTAAGGAGTCAACAAAGCGATTCAGTCCTCTAGATTTCTTGGTTTTCTTGCGCGGACGTCTGAGTACCTTTAGTCCTTTTTTTCTTCTCTTCACCACCACCACCACCACCACCACCACCACATTCCTCTCTCAGCAGTCACTGGGGTTCACGCAAAGAGTCCAGCTACACAGTCATCTAGATTCCTTGGGCTCACGTCAAGGAGGGATTAGTCAGTCCTTCTCACGACCGCTGCCACACTCCTCTCTCAACACTCATTGGTGGTCACGGCAAGGGTCTAGTTACACAATGCTCGAGATACCTTGGATTCACGTCAGTGTGGGGTTAGTCAGTTTTCCTCACGACCACCTCCACCACCACTGCCGCATTCCTCCCCAACATGCCATCATACTGCTACATAATATCAATCACGCCTCTCCGCCCACCTGGCTGTCCCACCTCACCCCCCCCCCCCCACTACCACCACCATCACACTCCACCACTGCATCACCTAGTTTACATCACCACCTTAACACCAGTCACTACACCTCTGCCCACGTAGCCCACCTCACCACCACCACCACCACTATGCAAGTATAATACATCACCACCTTAACACCAGTCACCACACCTCTGCCCACGTATCCCACCTCACCACCACCACCACCACTATGCAAGTACACTACATCACCACTTAACACCAATCACCACACCTCTGCTCACATGTCCCACCTCACCACCACCACCACCGCCACTATGCGAGTACACACCATATCCCCAAGACAACACACCCTCAAAGGAACAAAGAAAAAGAGCGTCATAATAACTATATAAGTTTATTTAGCAGGAAAAAATAACATTTATATAGTTTCAAAATTCCCATAATGTGTAGTAGTGTTATGATTAAGTATATACAACTGTACCAGACTTGAAGGCAGCTCACACACAGACGAGCAAGCGCGAATACCACGTGAGGAATGAAGTCTGCATAGATCGTGACTGGGTATCATTATCGGCACCACAACTCCTGACGAAACGAGTACCGTGTCAGCGGCGTCAGGCCTACTTAGAGAGGGACGGCGAGGCTAGGCTACGTGGCGGCTACGGGCGAGGCGGCGACGACTGCTGAGGCGTCGGTGGGTACAGGAAAGGTCAAAAGGGAGTGACCGTGAAGCGTTGACTACCTGGGCGAGGGTTGGGTGACGTGCGCAGCGGCTCCCGAAAGTATCTTAAAAAGTGATGCATTGTACAATCTGACGCAATGGTCGATGTTGTTTGACGCGTGTGTTGATGGATGTTTGGATTTGTATGGTAGCGTTGATTGGCTCATTAGCGGTACAGATTAGACAGGTGTTCAGGCAGCGTTTCTTACTGTCCATTTTGCCATATTTAGCACCACATAGGTAGTTTCGGGAGCTGCTGCCCACATGCGCGTCACAAGCTGCGCCGGACAAGACCTGTTCTGCCATCACCACCACCATCACCATCATCAGGAGGGAGGGCGTTGGCGCTGGCAGGCTGGTCCGCGTGGTGCCGCCGGTGACTTATTGCTTAGTTATAGCACGTCATTGAACATTACGAAATTGTATGTAGTATTCTCTCTCTCTCTCTCTCTCTCTCTCTCTCTCTCTCTCTCTCTCTCTCTCTCTCTCTGTCGGCACACTTCGTTAAGCGGCGCAGCGGAGCGTATCGATTCCCTTGTCGCCACTCTCGGGTCGCATGTCAGCTCGTAATACAGCCGCACGACACTTCACTCGCCGCACGCCGGGTCCAGGGAGTGTCGGGTCTGCGCGCACGTGAACGAAAGCGAGTCCTTCCCCGCGCATGACGTTACGAGGCCCAGACGGTCGCTCCGCGGAACAAGGCAACGCTCATTACGTACGTTACATTGTTGCACTTTTATGGGAGTGCTTTCTTTTCACTGGCCGCCGGGATGGCTTCTGTTTATTGACTGTGACGTTAATGGCAAACCAACACAGCTAATTGCAAGGCAACATAAGTACTGCAGCGTTAATGTGACAAGGACTTAGTGCGGCGTAGTTATTAAGACAAGCAAAAATATTGTTAGGATAAAATAACGAGATGGCCACACCGCTGGGGCTGCGCAGCGTAAACTGGCTGTAGTGTTGTGTTAGAATAATGGAACTGGAGGGTAACGTGGCGCAATTTTAAAACTTTCTGAAAAACAGTTTGTTTTCATTCACCTGAACGAAAACAGTGCGAAAATAACATTCCGGAAAGTCCTTTAGCAGACTCGAACTGTCACTACTGCTGTGTGGTCCATCACGGAATAGCAATTTCCCCCTAGTTTAAGCCTAACGACCCTACGGCAGTCATCCTACGTGTACCCAACGTGTACCCAAAACAGAAGTCTCCCGTGTAGCCCGTGTCCTCCTACATGACCTATATACAACGATAGCAACATCTCCCGTGTGGGCCTATGTGACGGAGATGAGTACCGAGGCCACGCGCACCTTTAGCGTATGACCCTAATTTGACCTTTTCATCTCCCGCGTGGGCCTCGTGACGCCAGCATCGCCCCGTCCCCGCGCGCGCCGCCCGGCACTCCAGGACCCTGCCGCGGCACCCGTCTGGGCCGCCTCACGAAGCACTGAAACATGACATGGAACTGACTGCATTGTGCGTGACCTCCATCATTAATACTGATAACCTCAGGCTTGCAGCAGCTTCAGTTTCCGCTCGTACTTATTGGCATCCACTCTGCAATGGACACGTTATAATTAGAGTTACTGCGTTGACTGCGAATGAAGGGAGCAAAAATAATAAACGGCGAGGCCAGCGAGGCGGAGGGCCAAAGCGGCGGGTCGGCCTCAGGAAGAAAACATGCTCTGCTCTGAACCCCTGCGAGCAAGGACGAGTAAACGGACCAATCAGGAACTACTCGTGCTGAATTACGAAGCTCCTCGGTGCGTGGAAAGTAAATAAGAAAACAGGACGAAGAGAAGTGTTTGCATCGGCGGAAGGAACGTAAAGGACACGGTGACAGTGCCGGACCCCGAGGCGCCGCGTACAGGTCGTGGCGAGCGGCACAGCAGGAGAGCGGCGAGCGCGACGCCGCACCTGCTGGCGTGTGCCCGCTGCACCACCACCGCCTAGTTATAGTCATCAACTCTTTTCTGATATAGCCATCTTATAGTTAATAGTTACTAATAACAGGAGCTTACAAATCATAATTCACTAGGCATCATTGTCGGGGCAATGAAATCCCGCCCACGATAGCAAAGTTCGGGCCTCGGCTTCCCGTCCTATCCTGATGGAGAATTCCTTCAGTAAGAGCAAGTCATAAGCAGGGAAAGATAAATCAGTCCAAAGCGGCCCCTGGTCCGGCTGAGTCCACTGGGTCAGCTTTTGAGCCTCGTGTTGTGGGCGGGACACGGCGCGACACCGTCCACGTTGCTCGTTAGAGGCCGAGCAGTCCTTAGCAAGCGTGTGATGAAAGGATATTAAATCAACGCCTCGCCACGGCTATCACTGCAATAAATTCAGTTACTGGACGACAAAGCAAACGTGCAGAGCCTCGCTGTGATTCATGGAGCAGATAAATGGGGGATCAATTTAAAAATCTGAAACTTATGGTGCATAGTGATTGCTGCACAGAGACATTCGTTAATGCTTACAAACGTTTGAGATAAAACAGAAGAACAATACATCCCCTGCAGCAAAAAGTCTGTACACGTACATTTTCTCGCGGAAGCAAAGGCTGACGGAGGAGGTCTGGCAGGATCTGGAAAAGTTAGGAAAAGTGAGGTCGTGTTGTTGCAAGCTTTGGCCGAACTCCACGGCTCTTATCTGGTTTGGACTGGGCTTAAATTTGCATTCGAAAGCTAATTAGTTCGATCTGAATACCAATTGAGCTCTCGATGTTAAGTTATCGCTGGCACTCACTCGCCTTTAATTGCATCCGAGTGTTTCAGGATGATAGAACGGTCGCGGCGGATATTGGCCCGGCAGCCAAGCGGCTCCTTACAGCAGGATGATTTAGATTAATTTCGAAGCCGTGAGAGACGGTCTAATGGCTCGGCCCCTTTTTGGTACTCCATGAAAAGGCCCCGTCCATTATTTTGAATTTTAAAAACTGAGGCAGCGGCGAGAGGGAAAAGCTTATCCTCAAAGGCTGTTGCTCTGTTTTACTTCTCGTGGTAGGAGCAAGCAGAGGACGCGGCAGCTCACCTCTAAGAAAAATGGTTGCAGGAAGCACTCCATGGAGACAGTTGCATCGCTCTTCCAATCAGACTGCTGCGTGTGCGGCCGCGGTGAAGGAACGGAGCTCTGCGCCATGCAGTGTGTATATACAGCTTCTGCGTTGTATTACGATGCAGAGTGAGTAGAAAATTTGCACGAATAAGCGAGACAAATAGGAAGGATAACAACGTGCAGCATGCGAACCGTTGTCCCGCGGGCGTGTGAGGCGAGGACGCAGGACCCGATGCGGAGGGCAACTCGGCGGCGGCGGCGGCGGTGGCGACGAGACTCCTACATGCGAGCAATACGTCGGCAGCAACAGGAGGAGCCGTCAAGCGCTATGCATTTACTGAATCCGCCTATTGAGTGTGAACTGAGGAAAGGGGGGAAGGGTGACGCAAGTTAATATTCTCTCTTCCCCGTGACGATACTAAAAGAAAACTATCAGAGCCGCGAATCTCAGCCAGCCACCAACAGCTCCTCGTCTTCGTCCGCCTCGTTTTGTGTCCCGCGGCGGGCGAGATGGCGGGTCACGCTCCAGCACGCCTCGGCCCCAGACCCCGATAATCAATGGCTGGCCTGTCGCTGCTCCTCGCGGCTCTTGAGGATTATTTAGTATTTGCTCCTGGAAACCGGAGCCAGTTGATTAGTCATTCCTCCTGCCTGTGTTTTCTGTTTGCCTGTTTCTGCTTCCTCCTGTCACGCTATGTTAGGTTGTCGTGTTTCGGTGTGGTAGAGGCTGTTGTTGTTTGTGTTAGAGTTGAAGTCCGGTTGTGTGTGTGTTTGTGTCATGTCCTTAGTTGGCAAGTCTCGATCATTTTCCAATCTGCACTGTCATACACGTCGAATGAAACTAAACGAATAACTACATGGATCGTTAGCGGAAACTTAGTGTGAGTGTGTGTTTCAGCGTGTTTCATGACGACGAACTATGAAAATAGTCTAACAAGCACAACTCTCGTTCATCCCTCGTTGTCTCCAATGCATAACGGAAGGCCCAATCTTAAGGCCCAATCATGAACAGTAAAGAATAAAGTTTCCGATTGGGATGTTGATTCAAAGACAGTCCAAGGATGTTAAGATCTAGCAGTCTTGTAGAACACCAATGTTTATATAAATTTTCAGTTACCGATTGTTTCAAAAGCTTAAGAAAGGCAGGAAAGAGGAAAGTAAAGCTAAAGGACGGTAGTTTGAAGGTTTAGAGCTGTCTTTAATCTTTTTCCATGTTTCTCTAATTCCCTCACGTCAACTCCCCGCTACACACACACACACACACACACACACACACACACTACACCTCCCCCTCAACAGTATTTATTCTAGCACCCTCGTTGTCCCTTTACTCCCTTATACTGATAATAGTTTGTTTTCTAACCTAACAATTACTTGAAGAATTTTAGTCTGAATGTAGGCGAGTAGCTATTTTGTGGTTAGCCTCCCTGGTTGTGGAGAATTCTTGATTTTGTTTTGTTTTTCTTCTTTTTTTGTTGGTTTTGTGCCGTTTTCTGTCGTTTTCCGTTGTTGTTGTTGTTGTTGTTGTTGTTGTTGTTGTTGTTGTTGGCGTCGTCTGTCACCATCTCTTCTCATCCTGCCATTATTTTCAGCCTTTTCTTTGCCTTTTCTTTCTTCTCGCGTCCAAATAATACAGCAAATGGTAGGCTAAAACTTTTACTCACTTGCTTTGCCTCGTTATGTCAGATTATTCGCTGCTCTTTAACATTTTGCACTCGTTCAGTCTTTCATAACACTATTATTATTATTGTTATTATTATTATTATTATTATTATTATTATTATTATTATTATGTACTATAGTCAAATTATGCAAGTTTTTCTACCCATCACACTCAGCACAGCAGCGGAGATGGGCACTGACAGGAATAAGCGACAAAAAGGAATGAAAGAAAAAAAGGAAAAAAAGTGAGAAGTGGAAAAAAATAAAAGGAATGAGTGGGAAAAAAAGTGAGGAGGGGAAAAAAATTGCCTCGTCCCCTCTCAATCCGAAATAGAAAGTAGCTTTGGTGGAGGAAGTTACGGGAGAATATTGAAGATTTAGAAAGAAATCCACACATGGAAAAGGCGATATAGAAACTTATGGAAGAGGGACCGAAGAGAGAGCCAGACAAAGGGGGAAGGCTAGGGAGAGGAGGCTGGTAAGATTGGACTAGACTGGGATGGACTGGGAAGCGCCAAAGAGGACTGGACACGACATGACGATAGGGTTTGAGGGACTATGGACTGGGCGCGATGTAACTGGACTGGAGAGAACTGGGGTGAGGGTCTAGAAATGACTGTACATGCTCGAATAAAAGAGAGACTGGGACAAGCTATAGAAAGGACTGACGTACATCAAAGCGAAGTGGACAGAGATGAATGGACAGGGCTGCCCTAGACTGAATATAAGAAGAGCAGGGCTGAAGAGGACTAGGCTTGGCTGAATTGGACTGGAGGTAAGTGGATTTGACTTAGCATAACAAAGCCGAGGTGGAGCAAGCTAAATTGACTATTGAAAAATGGACTTGACTGGACTGGAAGGGTCTAGAGAGGACTGGGGTGGACTACGGAGACTAGAATCAGACTGGAATCGTAAAGAGATGACTGAGAGAGAGTGAAGAGAAGTAGACATGACTGGGGACAACAGAAACCCAAGCTGAGGAGGATTAAATCTGACTGCACATGAAGTAGAGATGACTTCGATAACTTGAACTTGAAAAGGAAGCGACTTAAGAGGACTAGACTTCAACTAAGGCGGACTGAGGAGGACTAGACGACGTTCGTGTGGGCTGATAAGGGCTGGTAAGGGCTGGACACGAGTGGACGCCGGTGGGGGGGCTCGGGAAGGCTGCTCTGCTGGCGTCTACCGAACCGTCTCCTTCAGTATCGCCACAATGCCCGCGTCCGTGTGCGTCTCACAGTCGTACTCGATGCAGTGGAAGGTGGAGCCCCAGTCACAGTGCTGCGAGTCCCCGTGCTTGTAATACTTGACCTGAAGGGACATCTGCATCACCAGGCCGCCCTTCAGCTGCAAAGAAAAGAGAGATCGTACAGAATACAAAGAAGAGGGTCAATGAGAAGTGCTGATGTATGTGTGTATGTGTGGACGTGTGATATAGAAAAGAAAAAGAGAAACTAGTACAAAAACAAGAACGGGAAAAGGGAATGAGGAAGGCTGACGTATGTGTATATGTGTGGATTTGTGGTGAGATAAAAACTGTATGGGGAAAGTTTGCATAAATATATCTGTAGTAAGAGAGAACTAGTGAAAGAATAAAGAAAAATACACACAGAAATAAAAGAAGAATTAGGAACGTTAGCAAATATAGAGCTGTGGCAAGAAATGATTAGTGACTGAAAAAGAGAAAAAAAAAAACGAAAATGAGGAAGCATTTCGTATACACAACTGTGAAAAAGGAAGAACTGGTGAATGAAAAAGAAGAAAAGCACACTCAAACAAAGGAATGGGGAAGGCTTGCGTCGTAGGTAAAGCTGTGGTAAAAGAAAGAGTTGATGAATGAAAAAAAAAACATACAGAAAAACACGGGAATGAGGAAAGCTTGTGTTTAAATGAAAATGGATGGAGAGAATAGATGAATGGAGAAAGAACAATAAAAGAAATAAATGGAATGAGGAACTGTTGAATGAAAAGAAAATACAGGAACACATACAAAACCGAAAACAACAAGACTAAGAGTTATAACAGAGAACTAGTGAATGGAGAAAGAAAGAAAAAAACAAAGAAAGGAACGGGTGACTTGTGAATGAGGAAAAAACAGGAACACATACAGACCGAAAACAACAAGACAAAGAGTTATAAAAGAGAACTAGTGAATGGAGAAAGAAAGAAAAACAGAAATTATCGTACTCATCGCATTTCATTTTCGTAGTTGCTGACCGATAACTATAACAACAAAGAACGAAAAACACCAATATTCAACAGTTTTAGCACTAACTTTGATTTTCTCACGTTACTTGTGTAGGTACGAGAGTTTGAGGCATAAAGATGATAGATACGATACGTGGTTAATACGATAATCTGGCAACGCTGAATGGATGACAACAACAAGACTAAGAATTATAAAAGAAATCTAGTGAATGGAGAAAGAAAGAAAAACAAAATAAGGAACGGGTAACTTGTGAATGAGAAAACACAGGCACGCATACAGAGCCGAAATCAACAAGACTAAGAGAGATTGCATTAAACCAAGCTTCGGTAACTGGATTGGTATTACCGTTGACGCAGACAGGCGCTTACGTAAATAGTGACCTTTCCCGCTAAGCATCACGCCCTCACCTTTCAGACACAGTGACGGAAAGCGGAACCAAATTGAACAAAAATAAACAGAAGAGACTAAATATAAAAAAGAAAGCCGTCTGTCGGTTTGAGAGGACTGAATAAACTTTGACTCTTTTGGTACCATGTATAGATGAAAAAAAATGTTATAGTGTCCGAAACTTTAATATATTTGTGTGTTAACAGAAAACATTGCGCTGAGGTCTGTACCGTTGAGCTTATACAAGACTAAACAGGACTGGACACAACGGAGGCGAAGGGAAGAAGAAAGCTAAATAGAAATGCATACGAAAAAGAAAAAACAAAAAGCGAAGATAAAGAATAACATAGACTAAAGATTGCATAGATGTAAAATGGTTGATAGATGAGACAGAGAGAGAGAGAGAGAGAGAGAGAGAGAGAGAATTGTGTAGACGCAGTACCAAGAAATCCTTCATCATCACCATTGACAGTCCCATCATCACCTCGCCGGCACAACCTTTCATTAGACGGTGATGAGAAAAAAAAAAAAAAGAAACACGAAAAGAGAGAAGAAAAAAGTCAACGGTACACACAGACAAAGACAAAGAGAAAGAAAAAAAAAGAGAGGAAGGCACGGCATGCTAACTGTAAACACACACACACACACACACACACACACACACACACACACGCGCACACACCAGGAAGGGCAAGCAGACTTTCTCCCGTTAGCAAAAAAAAAAAAAAAAAAGAATGAGGGGAAGTAATTATCTCCTTAGTATGCTTCCTAATGAGCTTATGGACTACAAATAGGTGCTTAGAGAGAGAGAGAGAGAGAGAGAGAGAGAGAGAGAGAGGCGGGCTGGCTATCCGCATCGTAAGGGAGACGTATGAGGTGCAACATTATGCTAAAATTCCGTAATGACCGTGATAAGTCTTGCTAAGTTAATGGGCGACGCCTCCCACTGCAGGATTTATTTGTGCGAAACTCCTGCTGATGGTGGTGCTGTGCTCTCTCTCTCTCTCTCTCTCTCTCTCTCTCTCTCTCTCTCTCTCTCTCTCTCTCTCTCTCTCTCTCTCTCTCTCTCTCTCTCTCTCTCTCTCTCTCTCTCTCTCTCTCTCTCTCTCTCTCTCTCTTTCATTAATACACACACACACACACACACACACACACACACACACACACACACATATACATTCACAAAGTTGTATAATCCTACTTGGACTTCCTACTTTGCATATTAATTAAATACTAAGAAAGAAAAACACACACACGCATGCAGAAACGAAAACAATACGCGCACACACACACACACACACACACACACACACACACACACACACACACACACACGTTTAAATACATTCCAACAACACAAAAAAGAAAAGAAAAAGAAAACCTGGCATGCCACCACCTCCTTCATTATGCCTCATGTTTTTCCTCTCCATTAATTTGACTTGCAAAACCACCATCTTAAGACCTGCAGACTCGGCCCATCAATTACCCAAACTCCAGATCTCGGCGCTGTACTGACCTAGTTTCTTTTTTTTTTTTCGTGAGTGTGTGTGTGTGGGGAGTTGTTTTGCTTTTGGTCTTCGGCTTCGGTTGTTTTCGGCGTCTTTCGTTTTCGGGCCCTTTTAGTTTCGTGGTCTGTCGGTCCCTTTCGCTTTAGAGTGCTTTAATTTTCTTTCAGTTTCGGTTTCTTTCGCTCCCTTTCAGTTTCGGCTTCTTTCGGTCCCATTCGGTTTTGGGTTTTTCGGTATATCGGTTTCAGCCTTTCTCGGTCTCTTTCGGTTGCCTTCGGTCTCGGTCATCTCCGTATACTTTTCTTTCTCTTCGCGTTGGGATAGGAGAGGAAGGGAGAGGATAAGACTGACGACTGAGGAGAGAGGGAGAGAATGCCGTCCACGACTCCTAAAGACAGTTAACTTAAGTCTCGGTGAGCGTCAGGAATACCCGATGTGTGTGCCGCCCATACAAAACATCCTGAGTGAGGGGCTGACGGAAGAGGCGTAGAAGAGGGAGGGATGGAAGACCAGTGATGTTTTGTTCAGAGAAGGCGTAGAAGAGAGGGAGAGGGAAGAGAAGTTGTGTTATGTTGACAGAGGAGGCGTATATGAGACGTAGAAGGGGGGAGGGATGGAGGACCAGTGATGTTTTGTTGAGAGAAGGCGTAGAAGAGAGTGAGAGGGAGGAGGAGTAATGTTATGTTAACAGGGGAGGCGTATATGAGGCGTAGAAGGGGAGTGGAGGAGTAGTAATGTTGTTATGCTGAGAGAGGAAGCGTAGAGGAGGTGGGGGAGATTGGTGGAGGAACAGTGTTATGCTGACAGACATGGTTGAAGAGGAGGGAGATGAAGAAGGGACCACGAGAAGTATTACCACCCGGCTCCTTTCTTTGTTTTTCCGTTGTTTTACGTCAGTTTGGGGGCAGAAGTGCTGCCTCCTCACCGTACGTTCTTTCATAATAAGCGTCGTTCTATCTAAACATGAAAAGAACATAAGAACGTAAGGAGTCTGCAAGAGGCCGGTTGGCCTATACAAGGCAGCTCCTGTACACCCAACCCCACCTTACCTCATCATCCATGGCCTTATCTAACCTCTTCTTGAATATATCTACGGTATTGCCTACGACTTGAACTCTTTCAAGAGGAGGAACATGGCTCCCAAGCCTGTTCCATTCGTCCACCACTCTGTTGGTGAGCCAATTCTTGCCTCTGTCTTTGTTGAATCTGAATTTGTCTAACTTAAAACCATTGCCACGCGTCCTACCTGGCTCTTTTACTATCAAAATCTTATTGACATCCCCTTTATCAAACCCCTTTATCCATTTATAGACTTCGATCAAGTCTCCTCGCAACCTTCGCCTTTCTAGAGAGTGTAGATTTAAATGCTTCAGCCTGTCTTCATAAGGCAAGTTTCTCACCCCCTGAATCATCTTCGTCATCCTCCTCTGTACAGATTCTAACATCTTGATATCCATTCTATAGTAGGGGGACCAGAACTGAACTGCTTAATCGAGATGAGGTCTAACTAGTGCTAAGTAAAGTTTGAGGATGACTTCAGCGCTCCTATTACTTACGCTCCTTGAGATGAAATCCAGTACCCTGTCTGCCCGATTTCTAGCCTGAATGCATTGAGCCCGTCCTTTTCTCTATCGTCTTTTTCTTCTTCTTTCCCTCGGTTCGTTCCGGGCTCTTTCCTCTCTCTCTTTTGCCCTCGTACTGTTTCCCTTTGCTGTAATATAAAGTGCTTCATCTTCGTCACAGGTTCCTACAAAATACTCTTCACACCCATACCTGACACCACACCGTTCTTGTTTTGTTTTGTTTTGTTGTTTTTTTCCTTTCTTACGCATCAGATTCGGGACAGCATCATGCCTTCCCTCCCTACTGTCTCTAAGGATACAAAAGTTTCTCTCCACTCCCTCCGGTATCCTCTGAAGACGTCCTACTTCCTCTACCCCCATCCTTCCTCTCATGTCAAAAATGTAATATTCTTCGCCAGACGCCCGCTCAAGTAGGGTCCTCCTTCCCCCCCTCCCTCCCTCATGCGCAACCAATCGGAAATCTCTCCTTCCTCGCGAAACGTTTCCTCGAGCGGCAAAAAAACACAAAAGATTTCTTCCTCGCGGCACGTTCTCTCGCAAACTTTCTTCCTCGTCTGTTAAACCACACACGTGAAATCCTCGTTCCTAAAAAAACAAGAAACTTTCAGTAATATGTTATATTTCTCCCTCTTCCCTCGCCTCTCCTCCTCTTCCTCCTCCTCCTCCTCTTCCTGCAAGGGGCTGAAGATGGACTGTGGTGAGGCTGGCTGACTGACGGAAACGGACGGACTCTATGACTGACGACTGGCTGCCTGGTTGGTTGGCTCGCCGCTTTGACACGACCCATAAGCCACCGCTGGGTTTATGAGGCCTGGCGGGGCGGGCCACCAAGACGAGCCGTTTCGCGGTTCCCTCACGAGCCAAAGGTGCAGCGCCAAGGGAAACGACGGCGCCCGATGCAGCGAAATATCAAGAACGTAGTGCCGGGCGGTGAAGAGTGGTGTGCAAGCTCAACGTAATGCAGCGACGAGTGAACGGGAGTGAGGGAAATACGGAAAGATTTACTGGGGAGAGAACTGAAATAAATAAAAAAAGCGCCTGATGCAGTGAGATATCAAGAAGGCAATGCTGGGCGGTGAAGAGTAACTGGAAACTCAGCGTAATGCAGTGAAAAGTAAACGAGACTGACGGAAACACGGCAAGAAAACTGAAAAAAAGCAAAAGAAGATTGAATCACCAACATGCAAAGCCGTGAAAATTGACTGGAAACTCTTCGTAATGCAGCGAAGAGTGAACGAGAGACTGAAAACATTGGAAGATTTACTAGGAAGAGAACTGATAAAAAGAGCGAAAGAAGATTCAACCACCAACATCCAAAGCCGTGAAAATTGACTGGAAACTCTTCGTAATGCAGCGAAGAGTGAACGAGAGACTGAAAACATTGGAAGATTTACTAGGAAGAGAGCTGATAAAAAGAGCGAAAGAAAACTCAGCCACCAACATCCAAAGCCGTGAAAATTGACTGCAAACTCTTCGTAAAGCAGCGAAGAGTGAACGAGAGACTGAAAACACCGAAAGATTTACTGGGAAGAGAACTGATATAAAGAGCGAAAGAAGACTCAACCACTAACATCCAAAGCCGAGTGAACGAGAGACTGAAAACATTGAAAGATTTACTGGAAAGAGAACTGATAAAAGAAGCGGAAGAAGACTCAACCACCAACATCCAAAGCCGAGTGAACGAGAGACTGAAAACACCGAAAGATTAACTGGAAAGAGAACTGATAAAAGAAGCGGAAGAAGACTCAATCATCAACATCCAAAGCCGAGTGAACGAGAGACTGAAAACACCGAAAGATTAACTGGAAAGAGAACTGATAAAAGATGCGGATGAAGACTCAACCACCAACATCCAAAGCCGAGTGAACGAGAGACTGAAAACACCGAAAGATTTACTGGAAAGAGAACTGATAAAAGAAGCGGAAGAAGACTCAACCACCAACATCCAAAGCCGAGTGAACGAGAGACTGAAAACACCGAAAGATTTACTGAAGAAGACTCAACCACCAACATCCAAAGCCGAGTGAACGAGAGACTGAAAACACCGAAAGATTTACTGGAATGAGAACTGACAAAAGGAGCGAAGGAAGACTGAACCACTAACATGCAAAGCTGTGAAGAAGTAAATGCAAGCTCATCGTAAAGCAGCGACAAGTGAGCGGGATTGGCGGAAACACGGAAAGATTCACTGGAAGGAGAACTGAAAAAGAAGCGAATGAAGACTGAACCACGAAACTGTAAAGCTGTAAAAAGTGGCTGCAACCCCATCGTAAAAAACAGTGAAACGGGAGTGACGGAAACGCGAGAATATTTGCCAGGGAAAATAAAAGACTACCAAAAGCCAAAGATAAGAATGAATGACAAATATTAATGTTTTTTTCACGTTCATGGTGTATAGTAGCCTTGTCAAACTATTACCAGGCTCACAAAACTACCCATGGAAATAATCCGCACTACCTCTACGAAAGACTTAAATAAATGTGGGTGTGTAAGCTCTGAAAGGTTGAAAATTTGGGCCGAGGGACGATGGAATGGTAAAGGTAAAGTTGGGGGCATACGATATGGCAGTGCGTGGCCTCGGTGCTCATCTCCTTTGCATTCGCCCATGAACCTGAGATGGATAAAGAAGTGAAAAGAAGAAAACAAACCAAGGAAAAGTTACCAACAAGAGCACGGAGCAGCGGGGCCAGAGGAGGAAGACAAACGACGGTGGGCCTGTCCCGTCATCTTTATTGCCTGCTTCCGCCTCAGACGCAACTTTTAACTTATTTCTCTTTCCCAGTCTTTGATAAATGTATTGCAGCTCGAGGATGGGTTTAGGACGAAAGCGCAAACAATATACTCCTTTATGCCGCTGTTGTTTGTTGTTGTAAGGCGCCAGAGTCACCTGTTTCTCTTCTTCGTCTTTGATAAATGCATTACAGCTTGAGAATTAGTTTGGGACGACAGCGCAAATAGTATACTACGTTATGCCTCTGTTGCTCGTTATAAAAGAGCGTCCCGTGTAACCAGTTTCTCTTCCTAGTCTTTGATAAATGCATTGCAGCTCGAGGTTAGGTTTCGAATGACAGCGTAAACAGTACACTACGTTATGCCACTGTTACTCGTTATAAAAGAGCGTCCCGTGTAACCAGTTTCTCTTCCTAGTCTTTGATAAATACATTGCAGCCTAACCTAACCTAACCTAACCTAACCTAACCTAACACGACAGCGCAAACAGTATACTACGTTATGCCTCTGTTGTATGTTTTTGTAAGCGTCCCGTGTTTCGCTCAAGGCATTAAAACAATCCGTATTCCCGTATAAATATTTAAGTTCGAGTCTCGGATAAAAGTGAATCACGGGTGAGCTAAATATGATACTCGTTTATCGCGTTGAAACGGAACGAGCGGCGCGCGATAAATATTTCGTTGTCGCGGAATTGAAAAGTGGACGTCACCGAAAATAATGTGAAGCAGCTGAAAAATTTGGTCCATGAAAAAGCTTATAAATGGACAGCGGGACGGACTGGTAATGGAGTAGACAGGCAAGCAGACGGATGGCGGAGTAGATTATATCGGATTAGAGTTACAAATACAGACACATACACACACATATATACATACATACATACATACATACATGAGCACAACCATCGCCAGTACAGACCCACAAACGTACACACACACACACACACACACACACACACACACGTTGCTCCACTTTTCATTAGTTCCGATTCTTTTTCTCATTTCCTTTTTGAACATTTAAACTCCACAACTTAGATTTCGATTACTTGTCTTTGATTCTTTAACTGACGTCTCGAGCTCCCGTATTTTTATTTCTTCCTTCCTTTTCTTTCCCCTTTTGATCCCTCTTTCTTTCCTCTCACTTCCTTTTTCCTATTTTTCTATTTTTCTCTTTATTTCCCCTTTTGCTTTCTCTTTCTTTCTCCCCTCGCTTTCCCTCTCTTTCCTTTCTTCCTTCATCTTCGTCTTCCGTCGCCTCCTTTATCTTCTCCCTCTATCTACTCTCTCCTCCTCTCTCCCTATCACCATCTATCGTTTTCTTTCCTCTTTCCCACAAGCATCCTTCTCTCTCTCTCTTTCTCCTACTCTTCCTCCCTCCCTCCCACTCAACCACTTCCGCTTCACACATATATTTTCCCTATTTTTTTCAATTATTTGATTTCCCTCCTCTCAAACCCGGGCATCTGTTGTGATCTCCAGTCTCTCCAAGATTTCAAGAATGTCAACACGCCAGTTTTTCATTTCCTATTTTTTTTTACCCGGGAATTTCAGAAAGGGTTGGGTCTCTCTCTCTCTCTCTCTCTCTCTCTCTCTCTCTCTCTCTCTCTCTCTCTCTCTCTCTCTCTCTCTCTCTCTCTCTCTCTCTCTCTCTCTCTCTCTCTCTCTCTGGAAATGTTTGGGCGCGAGTGTTTAGAGTGAATAAATTTGGTCTTTTTTTTTTTTTGGAGGGGGGGCGAAGTGAGAGAGTGGGGGCGAGTGGGGAGGGGGTGGGGGAGAAGGATGAAGATGGTGGGGAGCGTGGGGTGGGAATTAGGGGTTGGGGGTGGCAGTGTGTGTGTGTGTGTGTGTGTGTGTGTGTGTGTGTGTGTGTGTGTGTGTGTGTGTGTGTGATTAAGACTGATTCCCTTGGCACTGATTCGAGTCACTTTGGCAGATGAGAATTCGTAGCCATTTTTAAGTATCACCTGAACCACCTCCTCTTCCTCTTCATCCTCCTCTCCCTCCTCTTCCTCCTCTTCTTCATTATCATCCCATTATTATTCCTCCTCCTCCTCTTTATCTTCGTCTCCTTTATACCCAGTGACCTCCTCTTCCACTTTCTCCTCCTCCTTTTCCTCTATTTTTCAGTATGTTTGTTCCTCCTCCTTGTCCTCTTCGTTCTCCTCCTCCTCCTCCTCCTCCTCTTCCTCCTCCTCCTCTTATTCCTCCACTTCCTTATCCTTCAGTAGTTTATCTTCCTCTTCGTCTCTCTTCGACTCAGTGACCTCCTCCTCCTCCTCCTCCTCCTCCTCCTCCTCCTCCTTCTCTCGGTTTCCTCCTTTTTCTTACCATTGCTATCTTTCTTTCTTAATCTTCTCCCTCCTCATTCTTCCTGTTTTCAACCCTCGAAGCCATCATTTGTCTTTTTTTTCCTCTTCATTCTGCGTATCCTTTGTTTTCTTCATCTTTTTCTTCTCTATATTTTTCTTCTTTCTTCTTCTTCTTCTTCTTCTTCTTCTTCTTCTTCGTTCATGACCTTCCTCAACAAGACCTTTCTCACGCCTTCCCTTCAATGCCTTTCCCTTCCGAGTGACCGTCTGCTCGATATGGTCCCCCTTCCCCTCCCTCCCCTTCTCTCTCTCTCTCTCTCTCTCTCTCTCTCTCTCTCTCTCTCTCTCTCTCTCTCTCTCTCTCTCTCTCTCTCTCTCTCTCTCTCTCTCTCGTTGCATCCCCTGACCTTCCCTGACCTACGACACAAATTCTGGCAGAGGGCGGCAGCTTGGCAGGGAGGAAGGAAGGGAGGGAGGGAGAGAGGGAGAAAAAAGAAAGAGGAGAATGGCGAAATCGAAGAGAGGGAGGGGAGACAAAACCAAAGGAATATTGCACACACACACACACACACACACACACACACACACACACACACACACACACCCTAAGGCGCAGCTGGCTATATCGTATTTTATATCCCCATTTTACAGCCCTATTGACTTTCTGACTCCACGCTTTCGAGGTTATTTCCCCGCGTGGCCAGTGCCGATAAGAGCCCAACCGATGAACTGCCCGCCGACTCAGATCCTGCAACGAGCACTTCCCTACGCCACTAGTACAGATAGGGAGTTTGCGTCAGTCATGAAATCGAGGGTTGGCGTAGCTGAATGCACCTCCTTTTTGTCTTCTCTCTCATTGTATCTCTTCTTCTTCCATTCAGCTGCAACGAGAACGCCACTAGTACAGGTCGACAGTTTGCGTCAGTCGTGAAGTCGAGGGTTGGCGTAGCTGAATGCACCTCTTTTATGTCTTTTTCTCTCTCGTTGTATCTCTTCTTCTTCCATTCAGCTGCAACGAGAACTTCCTTACGCCACTAGTACAGGTCGACAGTTTGCGTCAGTCGTGAAGTCGAGGGTTTGCGTAGCTGAATGCACCTCCTTTATGTCTTTATCTCTATATATACATCTCTTCGTTTTCTTCTTCTTCTTCTTCTTCTTCTTCCCAGTCAGCTGTAGCGAACACTTCCTTACGCCATTAGTACAGATCGACAGTTTGCGTTAGTCATGAAGTCAAGGATTTGCGTACCTGAATGCATCTCCTCTCTGCCATTTTTCTATATCTATGCAGCTGTCTTTCTTCGCCTCCTCCTTTTCCTCCTTCCATTTAGCTGTCCTGGAATGAATCTCCTTCTCTCTCTTTTTCCCCCCCTACACAGTCCTCCTTCCTTCCCTCCTTCCATTCATCTTTATTTCCACCCTACTCTCCTTTTCTCTAGCTGCCTCTCTCTCGCTGTCAGCTGTCCTGGGATAAATGCATATTCTTTTCCCTTCATGCAGTCCTCCTTCCTTTTCTTTTTACCTCTCTCATCTCCTCTCGCTGCATCTTTATGAGCTTTATGTGCCCGGGAACCTACTTTTTTTCGTAGGTGTCAGAAACGAATATCAGATAAGGCGGAAGATAAGTAAACTGTTGTGTATTTTAACATTTCACCACATAGTTGTTAAATGAACGACCACAACCCTCTTTTGCATCAGTCACATTGGTTTGAAATGAATAATATAAACCAATCTGTCAGTCAGTTTGTCATTCCTTCAGTCAGTCACCCACTCAGCTAGTCACTCAATCCCTATAGTCGGTTAACATTTTGGAATATAGTTGGAATATAGTAAATGAACAACCATAACCCTCTTTTACATCAGTCATCTGGTTTTGAAATGAATAATAACCCAGTCATGGATATAGTAATTTCTTTTTAATATACAGGAATATAGTAATTTCTTTTAAATATACAGGAATATAGTAATTTCTTTTTAATATACAGGAATATAGTAATTTCTTTTTAATATACAGGAATATAGTAATTTCTTTTTAATATACAGGAATATAGTAATTTCTTTTAAATATACAGGAATATAGTAATTTCTTTTTAATATACAGGAATATAGTAATTTCTTTTTAATATACAGGAATATAGTAATTTCTTTTAAATATACAGGGATATAGTGATTTATTTGATTTCCGGGGTACGTGGCAGCAAATTCAGGGGTCAGTGCTTGATTGGAGATGAATTTAAGGGAAACAAAACCATTCTTCTTTTTTTGACCTGTATGGTTTCGTAGGTCCTCTTCCTCTTGGTCCTCTCTTCTGCCTATTCACACACTTTGCTTTTCAAGGGCATTACACTACGTGGCAGCATATTCAAGGGTCAGTGCTTGATTGGAGATGAATGTAAGTGAATAAAAACATTCTTTTTTTTTTATCTGTATGGTTTTGTGGATCCTCTTATTCTTGGTCTTCTCTTATGCCTATTCACACACTATTTTCAAGGGGACTACACTATCTTTCCTCACTATAATGCATTCAGGAGGATCGTGGTCTTAATTTAGTATCCCCAAACCAAAGAAGCAAACACCTGCGGGTTCTATATATGGGGAACTACGTTGAATATATCCTGAGCATTGCCACACATGTTTTCTCCATTTACTCCCTCCTGGCACGGCTATCCTCACTGATTTCTAATGTGTGCAAGGATTCTAGAGTGTATAATCTTCTCTAGACTCCTTGAAGGTGTGGGATAGGTAGAGAAGGGTGTCAGGTAAGCAGCGGGTGTCGGAAATAATTATTCCTACATGGACGTTTTCCCCTTGACAAAGTCCCCCATGGACATATTCCCTTTTGGACATTTCCCCATCCGGATATTTTCTACTCTCTCAATTATCTATTTAATAAGAGCGAAATAATATATAAATTAATAATAAAACAGACGATTAAAGATAAGGAATACATGATATAAAAGAATTACGGGAAGTAAGAAGGAAAGAGGGAGACGGAGGAAGTTTTTAGATGCCCCGTTCGCGTTCCCGAGGCCCTTCGAGTTTCCATCCCAAAGACGATAAACGCGGTGAGCAGCGCATTCACGGTATCTTTGATTAATTTCATAATCCAGTCTGGTAGTTTTAAGAAGCGAGTTCTTGCATCCGCCGCCTTCCTCGACTCGTGGGGGATAAGGAGCGCCAGCGAGCCCAAGGTCTCCCTGTCGAGAGGGAGGTGGTACTGAGGCTCCCGAAGGCGCAACCTTCGTGTCCCCCAGGGCCGAGATCGGAGATCTGCTCAGGTGGGGTGGGGGGGTGCCGTGGTAGGCAGTTCATCTAGGAGAGGGACAACTCCGAACAACAAACCCGGGCAGATGGAGGTCGTTAGCTATGGTAGGCAGTTCATCTAGGAGAGGGACAACTCCGAACAACAAACACGGGAAGATGGAGGTCGTTAGCCGTGGTAGGCAGTTCATCTAGGAGAGGGACAACTCCGAACAACAAACCCGGGCAGATGGAGGTCGTTAGCTATGGTAGGCAGTTCATCTAGGAGAGGGACAACTCCGAACAACAAACACGGGCAGATGGAGGTCGTTAGCCGTGGTAGGCAGTTCATCTAGGAGAGGGATAACTCCGAACAACAAACACGGGCAGATGGAGGTCGTTAGCCGTGGTAGGCAGTTCATCTAGGAGAGGGACAACTCCGAACAACAAACACGGGCAGATGGAGGTCGTTAGCCATGGTAGGCAGTTCATCTAGGAGAGGGACAACTCCGAACAACAAACACGGGAAGATGAAGGTCGTTAGCCGTGGTAGGCAGTTCATCTAGGAGAGGGACAACTCCGAACAACAAACACGGGCAGATGGAGGTCGTTAGCCGTGGTAGGCAGTTCATCTAGGAGAGGGACAACTCCGAACAACAAACACGGGAAGATGGAGGTCGTTAGCCATGGTAGGCAGTTCATCTAGGAGAGGGACAACTCCGAACAACAAACGCGGGCAGGTGGAGGTCGTTAGCGAGAGCAGTCCACCTAGGAGAGCAAACTCCGATTATAAACCCGGCAGGTGGAGGTCGTTAGCGAGAGCAGTCCACCTAGGAGAGCAAACTCCGATTACAAACCCGGCAGGTGGAGGTCGTTAGCGAGAGCAGTCCACCTAGGAGAGCAAACTCCGATTACAAACCCGGCAGGTGGAGGTCGTTAGCGAGAGCAGTCCACCTACTATCCATATCAGACCCTATGACATACAGTTTTTCGCAAATATCTTTCAAACGAAAACTCGGATCAATATTTTGCTTTGGCACAGATTGTTTCACACACTCCGCTAATTTTTAACGCTATTGTGCAATGCCAGATGCGGTTAATTATGGCGTTTACTCGTGACTGTGATGGCAAAACCTGCGTGAGCCACTTACACATTTGAACAGGTGAGGCGTGACGTATTTGTGACGTGTATCCACCAACTACCTCCACCCCTGGCTTCCCCTACTCCCATCCCTCCCTTTTCCTCCCTTCTACCCTCCTCCCCCGCCCTCTTTCTCCCCTATACCTCCCCCCTCTCTCTCTTTCTCTCTCTCTCTCTCTCTCTCTCTCTCTCTCTCTCTCTCTCTCTCTCTCTCTCTCTCTCTCTCTCTTTTGCGCTGTACACGAAATATGAATCCATGCACACGTATGACTTGACTTAATGGCAGAGAAGTAAAAATTATATCCCGTCTGCATCAGCATCAACCGTGATGACGAGGATGACCTGTTTGTCGATGGTGATGAATATTAAAGTAACACATGTGGTCAGTTATTTACATTACTAATCCACCCATCATATACTCGCTGTCTATTTTTGTATGCTATGACTTTTTAACATATCTACTTGAACTCATATCGTATGGCAGTCTTTTCCTAACATCAGAATAAATTATTCATATATTTCTCCAATTTCGTTTCACGTTTTTACTCTGCAATGAATTCCCGCTTCAATTCCACCCTTATTCCTTTCCGTCTCTTCAGCGATTTCCTATAAATGATCTCAGCTACGTGCTTCATCCCATCATACCCTCAACGTAACCTGTGGGAAGGAGGGTCATATACTCGTACAACTTTGTGGTTGTATAATTGCCAAAAAAAAAAAAAAATCATACTGCAATTAAGCAACAACCAGTTACGCTGGAACAGGATTTAGGGTCGTGTGAATAAAACACCCTACCATACTTAGCATTTACTTTCGAGTTACCATCAGTTAGGTAGTTAGGTAGACAAGTAATATGTGTGCAAAGTTTCACATCTCATGTACACCGAGAGAGAGAGAGAGAGAGAGAGCAATACAGTTGAGAGGAAGGAGAATGGGAAGAGGTTGGTAATAATGTCGTAGCATCGTTGCCACGGTTAATAAAATGGAAGTGAACGACATAGACAGGAAGTGCATCGATATCAGAGCGTTTTATCATAATTCGATGCGTGGGTGGACCTCATTATAAAAGCCATTATGCAGAAATTCCTTGTAAACATCGGAAAATTGGAACTGTCGCGATACAACCAAGGCGTGCGTTGCTGCGAGGTGCTAAGGAGTCAGTGAGAAGGTTGGAAGCGTTGGAGACTACCGGCCACAGACTAAAGAATAACCACCGTAATATAACAACACCATCACCGCCGCCATGCCATTCACCCATAACCACCACACCACCATCAAAACCTAAGCTATTGACCTCTATTCAGGAGCAGTAAGTAGCGGGCTTTTTTTATATTTTTTTTACGCCCTTGAATTGTCTCCTTAGCTGTAAAAAAAAAAAAAAGCTTCATAGCCCCACTTCCCTATCCTTCTTTCTCACTATAATTACCACCACCACCACAACTTTCTCCTCCTCCTCTTCCTCTTTATTTCTATTATCTTTGTTCCTTCTCCTCCTCCTCCTCCTCTTCTTCCTTCTTCTCCTTTAGCGATTTCTCTTCCCATTCGTCTCCTCACCACCAGATTCACATTACACCACCACTGCATCACCTCAACTCCACCACACTAACACCACCTCGAACACAACACCACTAAGTCACACCATACCCCCACCACCATCACCGCCATTAGAATAGAGGGAGACAAAGGCGATACATAAAGGTCTGTAAGAGAGAGAGAGAGAGAGAGAGAGAGAGGGGGGGGGGGGGGGTCTAAGTTAACCAGTGCCCAACAAGTACACACACACGACACCAGATGGCGGGCGCGGCGTAACGAGCGCTGGGGAGTTGTGGATGCTGTTGAAATTACTGCTTTTTGTCATGGTTTGTGAGGCCATAAAGGATAAGAGAGAGAGAGAGAGAGAGAGAGAGAGAGAGAGAGTATGCGAAAATTAAATGTTCTCTCGTGAAAATAGAATCCACTCGTTCCAAAGACGAAAAAAATGGTCGTAAATGCAATCTGTGACTATAACAAAGAAATAAAAGACACAACAAAGGTCATCATTAATCATCCTTTTCCTTTTCCTTTTTAAACTCGACATTGTTTCCCGAGTTTAAATAATAATAATAAACTCTTTCAGAATAGCGACGCGTGGCCGGCGGGAGGAAAGCGACATCTGGCAACTCAGCTCGGGGTTCAGTGGTTCAAGTCCCTCGCTCGACGCTTCGGTCCCCACGTCTCGAAACAGGCAGCGATTCGTGTCCTGCTTGGAGGCTCACTTTCGCTCGTGCCTTTGCTCAGTGTGTACCGTGTGTCCGTGTGTCCGTTCCGTTCTCCATCTCTTTCTTCCTCTTCTCTTTTCCTCCGTATTCATTTCTCCATTCCATTTGTAACGTGTCTTTGTCTTCTCATATTTATTTCGTATTTTTCACTTTCTTTCCTGTTCTATCACCTATTTCCTGTCATTCTTTCATCTTTTCCATATTCATTTTTCCATTCCATTTGCTCTCCCTTCATTTGCTACGTCTGTCTTTGTCTTCTCATATTTATTTCGTATTTTTCACTTTCTTTCCTGTTCTGCCACCAATTTCCTGTCATTCATTCATCTTTTCCATATTCATTTCTCCATTCCATTTGCTCTCCTTTCATTTGCTACGTCTATCTTTGTCTTCTCATATTTATTTCGTATTTTTCACTTTCTTTCCTGTTCAATCACCTATTTCCTGTCATTCATCCACATATAATACGTTTGTTTTCATGTTTTTCATATTAATTTTCCTTCTTTCTCCTCTGCTTCGTCGTTTACTTCCCCGATGTCTCTTCTAACCTTCCTTCATCCCCATTATCTATTCAATCAATCTTATACCAACAACCAATCTCTGTAATCACCTCATTCTCTCTCCCTTTCTTTCCTCCTCTTCCTTGTTTCCTACCTCCTCTTCTTCCTTGTTTCCCTCCTCTTTTATTTCTTCATTTATTCCCTGCTTCACCTCTGCCCTCTATCTCGTCCTTTCCACCTCGCCTCAGTAACTCTTCTCTCACCACCTAACTCTTCCCTGCCTCCTCCTCCTCCTCCTCACTCGTTCTCCCTCCTCTACTCCCCCAAATCACCCTTCCTTGCTTCCCTCCCTGTCTCCTCCCCCTCTCTCTTTCCCTCTCCCTCCTATCCTTCATTTTTTTCTCTTCTCAAACCTTTCCACGTCGTCATTTCTTTCGTTCTTTTTGCTTTTCTTCCTTGCATTACTTTTTCCACTTAACATTTTTTCTCCGCTTTCGTTTTTTTTTTCATTCCGTCTGAGTTCTCTCGTTTTTCATCCTCTTCCCTCTTTCCTTCCATTCTTTCTTCTCTTTTCCTCCTTTCAGTCATCCATTACCTCATTCTTTCACCATGTTCCTCACCCCTATTTCCTCTACTTTATCATCCTTTCTCACATCCCTCATTCATTCTTTCTTTCTCTTATTCTCTTCTTCCCTCACCTCACCTCCCTCTCATACCCTTCCTCCTCTTTTCAAGCCCTCCCTCCCCCTCTCCTTCACGCCCTCCCTATCTCCCCCTCCCTCTCCCACACACCCTCCCCCATCCCCCTCCATTTCCCTTCCCTCCCCCTTCCCTCTCCCAAACACACTTCCCCCTCTCCCCTCCCTTTCCCTTCCCCCTTCCCCTTCCCTTCCCCACTTTCCTCTCCCCCTCCAACTTCCCCGCCTTGCATGCCTCGCCAGCTTGCCTCCCTCCACCACGCTGCTTGTTTTCTGCTCCTGCCCTGCTCCTGCTGCGTTTTCTTCAGGTATTGTGTGAGACTTCTAATACACACACACACACACACAAGGATAACACGTGAGGTATTATATGTTGAGTATAAACAAACAAACGGGCAGTACTGGGAGGCTTGTGTGTGTGTGTGTGTGTGTGTGTGTGTGTGTGTGTGTGTGTGTGTAGTGACCACCAGAGGGACAGTGGCGGAGATGAGGAAAGATGTGAGCAGATGATGGATGCTGGACGACTCTCCTTCATCCCCTTTACGTCCTTCCTCCTTTCCTCCTGATAACCTTCCTCCTTTCCTTCTTCTTTCCTCCTACTCCTTTTCCTTCTCTTCCCTTCGTGCCCCTTGATCTCTCTCTCTCTCTCTCTCTCTCTCTCTCTCTCTCTCTCTCTCTCTCTCTCTCTCTCTCTCTCTCTCTCTCTCTCTCTCTCTCTCTCTCTCTCTCTCTCTAGTCCTGTTCTCTCCTACTTTCTACTTGCAATAGTTTTCTTCTACTTCCTCCTCCTCCTCTTCCCCTCTTTTTCCTCTTTTTCCTCCTCCTCCTCCTCCTCCTCCTCCTCCTCTTCCTCCTCTTCCATTATCTAAGTGTCCACATGGTTTATTCACGACGGCAGAGCTAGTGTCTTTTTCCCTCCCCTCCAGTCTCTCTCTCTCTCTCTCTCTCTCTCTCTCTCTCTCTCTCTCTCTCTCTCTCTCTCTCTCTCTCTCTCTCTCTCTCTCTCTCTCTCTCTCTCTCTCTCTCTCTCTCTCTCTCTCTCTCATTTAATGCGCATCTAAGTGTCACAAACGAGCATTTACTTTTTTCTGTATTATTTGGTCTGTGTGTGTGTGTGTGTGTGTGTGTGTGTGTGTGTACGGATCATGATTGTAATGTCATGAATGTAAGTAATTAGTTATTCAATGGTTTCAGGCTTTTCATGCATTGGCAGCAATAAACGTCATTCATGGAAGTATTTATTGAAGCGAGTTAATTCGGTATTGTGTGTGTGTGTGTGTGTGTGTGTGTGTGTGTGTGTGTGTGTGTGTGTGTTCTTTTTCTTATTTTCTTGTTTTTTTTCTTTGTGGTTGTGTCTACATGTCTGCCTGTCTGTTCCTTCTCCTTTCTTTTTTTGCTTCCTGTTCTTTCTTTCTGTGTTTGTGTCTGTCTGTATCTGTTAGTGTGTCTGTATATGCTTTTTGTTTGCGTCTGTCTGTGTCTCCATTTACCTGTTTTTTTTTTCTCTCTTCCCCTCTCCCTCATCCTCTCTCTCTTCCACTCGTTTCCCCTCTCTCCCTCTCCCGTTTTTTCCTCTTCCCTCTTTCCCCCCTTTCTCTCTCATTCCCCCCTTTCTCTCTCATTCCCCCCTTTCTCTCTCATTCCCCCATTTCTCTCTCATTCCCCCATTTCTCTCTCATTCCCCCATTTCTCTCTCTTTCCCCCATTTCTCTCTTTCCACCATTTCACTCTCTCCCCCATTTCTCTCTCCCCTTTTTCTCTCCCTCCTTCCCCCCTTTTCTCCCTCTTTTACCCCTTTTCTCTCCCTCTTTTACCCCTTTTCTCTCCCTCTTTTACCCCTTTTCTCTCCCTCTTTTACCCCTTTTCTCTCCCTCTTTTACCCCTTTTCTCTCCCTCTTTTACCCCTTTTCTCTCCCTCTTTTACCCCTTTTCTCTCCCTCTTTTACCCCTTTTCTCTCCCTCTTTTACCCCTTTTCTCTCCCTCTTTTACCCCTTTTATCTCCCTCTTTTACCCCTTTTATCTCCCTCTTTTACCCCTTTTATCTCCCTCTTCTACCCCTTTTCTCTTTCTCTTATACCCCTTTTCTCTCCCTCTTTTACCCCTTTTATCTCCCTCTTTTACCCCTTTTATCTCCCTCTTCTACCCCTTTTATCTCCCTTTGTCCCCCTTCTCTCTCCATCTCCGCTTTTTCCCTCTCACTCACTCCTCTCTCTCCTCCTTTTCTCCCTTTAGTTCCCGTTTTTCCTTCCAGCCCCAAAAAGAAGGCGCTCCCGAAATAGTCTCAACTTCGTCCCAATGCTAATCTAATGAGTTTAAGTCGAGGTTCCACTGTGACCCGAGTATTTATGTGCCGCGCCCCGCTGCCAGACGCTCGCCCAGCCCTGCGCCTTCCTGCTGCCCAACGTCTCGTACTGCACATGTCTGGGATCTGATAAGGGTGATAGGGAAGATAGAGGAGAGAGAAGGGAGAGATAATGGAGTTAAAGTAATATGAAAAAGAGGATTAATAGGGAAGAGGGAAGAGAAGAACGGAGGAGAGGGGATGTTTCTCGAGGAAGGGAGAGAGTGGAGGGATGGAAGGTAGCGTTGAATAGATGAAGAATAACTGCACGGTGTCTGATAAGGGTGGTAGGGGAGAAGGGAGAAGAGAGAAGAGGAGGATTCTGGAGGAAGGAGAGTTTGAGGGGTGAAAAGTAATGAAAATGAGGGTTATATTAGTCCGTACGTGTCTGATTTGGGATATTGGTGGTAAGGAAGAGATAAGAGAAGGGAGGTGAGAGAGAGGAAGATAATAGAGGGAGAGAGAGGGACTGAAGGGTGGAAAGTAAAATGAAAAAGAGGGTTATAATTATAGTTCGAACATGTCTGGCTTGTGATTGGGATTGTAAGAAAGAGACAAAGGGAAGGGAGAGGAGTGGTCTAGAGGAAGGAAAGGATTGAGGGATGGAAGTTAGAATTAGAGGGGTAAAAATGGTCTAGTTTGGTTACTTAGTTATTTCTCTCTCCTTCCACGTTGTCCATTTATCTAAATTTACTGTCAATTTATTTATTTTCATTCCTACATGCTTTTTTTTTTTTTTTTGGCTTAGCGTTACCATTTTTTGTGTATGCCTTTTTCTTTCGTTTATTTTTCCTGTTATGATCTTTGTTATTCCTCTTCCTCCTCCTCCTCCTCCTCCTCTACACCCCCCTCTTCCATGCTGCCATCAGTCGTAATAATATTTTCCGTTTATTAATTATATTACCCCATTTTCATACCTTTTCTTTTTTCAGTTTCTTTTTTCTCTTCTTCATTTTCCTCTATTCTCTTTCCCTTATTTTTAGTTTTATTTTACTCGTCTTTCTTCATGGCTTTCCTACCTCACACGTGCACAGAGAGAGAGAGAGAGAGAGAGAGAGAGAGAGAGAGAGAGAGAGAGAGAGAGAGAGAGAGAGAGAGAGAGGTCACCCTAGCACCTGGACCAATTTACCTGGGGAACAAGTTTGGTATAGGGCAGACTCGGTTCCTCTAAATTTCTCCTCAATGGTCCTTTCAATATCCACAAACTCTCCCCTCCCTCCTCTTACTCTCCTCTCTCTCCTCTCCCTTTATTCCATTCTCTCTCTCTTTCCTCTTGCTCTCCTTCATTCGCCTCAAGCCTCTCATCATCTCTCCATTCTTTATCTTTATCATCTTTCCTCCATCTTTTTCTCTTCATTTTCTCTCTCTGTATACTCTTTCCTTTTCTCATTCTCATCCTTCACCTCCTACCTCCTCCCTTTCTTCCTTTTCTTTTTTTCTCTCCTCCTCTTCCTCACCATCTTTCTCTCATTCTTTCCTCCATTTTTCTCTTCATTTCCTCTCTGTATATACTCTTTCCTTTTCTCATTCTCATCCTTCACCTCCAACCTCCTCCCTTCCGTCCTTCCTCCTTTTATTTTCTCTCCTCTGCCTCCTCATCTTGTCTCCTCTTTATTCCTTTCCCCCTCATTGTTCTTCCTCCCTCACCTAACTTTTTTTAAGCTTCTTTTATTTTGTGGTTTTATCTTCTTCCTTGCCTCCTTCATCTCCCTCAGTATCCTTCTAGTCCTCTTCTCTCCACTCCTTGCTGATTTTTTCCTTCAGTTTACTTTCTCTCCTTTACCTTCCTCACCTCACGCGTGCAATATTTTCCTTTCGTTTTCTTCCTCTTCTTCATTTTCCTCCCTTCACTCTAGCAATACTTTTCTTCAGTTTCCTTCCTCTTTCTCATCTTCTTCACGACACTCCTGCATTTTTCTCATTTAGTGACGAAAGTAGAGAAGAAGAGAAAATATCGATGGCCAAGAAAGTTACTGAAATATCTATACACTGTTAGATAATAATGTTAATGATGATAATGATAACTAATAGCACCAACTGAGTAATTACCATAAATATATGTAGACGGACCTGTCAGCTTGGCACAGCACTATGTATACACAGGTTGGAAAATAACACCACAAGACGCTGCTATAATAAAGAAAACAAACATAAGAGAACATTTTAATAGCTGTAGATGTGTATTTATTTACCTCATAACCTTTGTATTTACGTAACCAACCTTGTTTTCCACCTAAAGTCACACTCAGCTATCCCACTTTTGCCCCTCCTCGCCTCCTTCTGACACTCCATTCCTCTTCCCATTCATCTACTTCTTTTTCTCCTTTATTTCTCTTCCTCTTAACTCCTAACATATTAACTACATAACCTGTTTTCCACCCAAGAACACACTCATTTCACTCTTGCTCTTCCCCGCCTCCTTACCACACCGCATTTCTCTTCTCATTCATCTACTTATTTTTCTCCTTCAATTTTCTCTTCCTCTTAACCCCTAACCTTTCTACTAACTCCTTGTTTTATACCCAAGAACACACACATTACACTCTTTCTCTTCGTCGCCTCCCTTGCACACTCCATTTCTCCTGTCCTATACCTTTCATTCTCCATCTACCTTTCTTTCTCCTTCATTTCCCTTCCTCTAACTCCTAACCTTTTATTTACGTAACCGACCTCATTTTCCACCCAAGAACACACTCATTCCACTCTTGCTCTTTCTCGCCTCCTTCTTACACTCCATTCCTCTTCCCATTCACCTACCTCTTTTTCTCCTTTATTTCTCTACCTACTCCTAACCTTTTTCTATCTACGTAACCAAACTTATTTTTCGCCAAAGAACACACACTTTCCACTTTTTCCCTTCTCCGCCTCCTTCCCACACCGCATTTCTCTACTCATTCATCTACTTCTTTTTCTCCTACATTTCTCTTCCTCTTTTACTCTCAACCTTTTTATTTACGTAACCAATCTCGTTTTCCACCCAAGAACACCGTCATTACACTCTTGCTCCTCCTCGCCTCCTTCTCACAGTCCATTCCTCTTCCCATTCATCTACCTCTTTTTCTCCTTCATTTCTCTTCCTTTTTAACTCTCAACCTTTTTATCTACGTAACCAACCTTGTTTTCCACCCAAGAACACACTCATTCCACGCTTTCCCTTCCTCTCCCTCTTCCTACACTACATTCCTCTTCTCATTCCCCTACCTCTTTTTCTCCTTCATTTCTCTTCCTTTTTAATTATCAACATTTTTATCTACGTAACCAACCTTGTTTTCCACCCAAGAACACACTCATTCCACGCTTTCCCTTCCTCTCCCTCTTCCTACACTACATTCCTCTTCACATTTCTCTGCCTCTTTTTCGCCCCTTCATCACCCCGGCCTCCTCATTTCCTTTCACCATCACCCTCCTCCATCTCGTCCGTGCTCATACTTCCAGAGGGACTTGCCAACACTACCTTAAGCTATTTTACAGGAGGAGGAGGAGGAGGAGGAGGAGGGGTAAGTGAGTCGAGAAAAATTGAGTCTTTGAGGTAGGCATATAAAAAGATTCTGACGTAGAGGAGGAGGAAGAGGAGGAGCGAATACAGAAAGAGCTGGCGGAAGAAGAGGAGATGAAAAGGAGAAACAAGAGGAATTAAAGGAGAAGGAGGAAGAGAAGATGGAGGAGGAAAGGAAAATGAGTGAAGAGATAAGAAGAGAAGGAAGATGATTACTATATATGTAAGTAGAAGAGGAGAAGAAGGGTGGTGGAGGAGAGGAGATGGAAAGGGAGAAACAGGAGGAGGGAGATAACTTGGAGGAGAAAAGGTAAATGGGTGAGGAGGTAAAATGAGAAAGAGGAAGAAGGAAGAAATGTAAAAGTATGAGAGGAGAAAGAGGTGGAGGCAATAAAGAAAGGGAAGAGGAAGAGGAGGAGGAGGAGGAGGAAGAGAAGAGGAGGAGGTACAAATCTAAGCATCCTTGAGAAATGTGGTAATCCGATGTGCCAGAGTAACAACACAGTCTCTCTCTCTCTCTCTCTCTCTCTCTCTCTCTCTCTCTCTCTCTCTCTCTCTCTCTCTCTCTCTCTCTCTCTCTCTCTCTCTCTCTCTCTCTCTCTCTCTCTCTCTCTCTCTCTCTCTCTCTCTCTCTCTCTCTCTCTCTCTCTCTCTCTCTCTCTCTCTCTCTCTCACTTTGCATGTTGAAGGGAGAGACATGATAGCGGAAGACCCCCTCCCCCCTTCCCTCCCCCCTTCCATTCACAATAAAACCCGGAGAAAGAGGAAGAGGAAGAAGAGGAGGAGGAGGAGGAGGCTTTGTTTACTACGCAGGTCAAGATTTATGTTGGTTTGCTCATTTTATCTTCCCTCCTCCGCCTCCTCCTCCTCCTCCTCTTCCTCCTTTTTTCCCTCCAGTTCTTCCGTCTTCTTTTCCTCTTGCTCTCTCCCTTCCTTCCTCTCTCGCTTCCTTCATTTTTGGGGGTTCAAATATCTTTCTTAGTGGCCTTTTCTTGTTTTTCTTTTTATTTGGTTCTGTTTCTTTTTCTTATTTTAGTGGCTCTTCATTTTCTTTATTCAACCTTTTCTTATTCCTCTTTTTCTCCTTCCTCCTCCCTTTCCTCTTCTTCCGCTACCTCTTCCTCTTCCAGTTCCTCAATTTCGTTCACTTCTCTTCTTTTACAAACCCACCTCTTTGATAACCTCCTCCTGAACCTACTACGTTTTCCTCCTCTTCCTCCTCTTGTTTCCCTTCTTTTTCTCCTCTTCCAGTTTTCTCTTTCTCCTCTTCCCCTTTCTTCTCTTCGTTCACCTCCTGTTCTTTTACGAGTCCACCTCTTTGATAACTTCTGGGTCACGAAAAATTACTCCTCCTTTTTATCTTTTTTTTTTTAGCCATGTACTCCTCCTCCTCATCTTCCTCCTCCTCCTCCTCCTCCTCCTCCTCCTCCTCCTCCTCCGCTGACAGAGCCCATTGCCTTTGCCTCGCTTCCTAAAACCCTTCATTTTTCAATCCATTTTTCGCTTGTTTCCTCAGACAGTTTAGTTTTAGCGTTCCTCATCCTGGTCGTTTCTCCCTCTCTCTCTCTCTCTCTCTCTCTCTCTCTCTCTCTCTCTCTCTCTCTCTCTCTCTCTCTCTCTCTCTCTCTCTCTCTCTCTCTCTCTCTCTCTCTCTCTCTCTCTCTCTCTCTCTCTCTCTCTCTCTCTCTCTCTCTCTCTCTCTCTCTCTCTCTCTCTCCGCCTTCTTTTTTCTTGTTTTTTTGTTCTTGTGTTTCGTTCTTGTTTTTTTTTGCTTATTCTCGTTGTTCTTGTTCTTCCTTCTCCTCCTCCTCCTCCTCCTCCTCCTCCTCCTCCTTCTACTCCTCCTCCTCCTCCTCCTCCTTCTACTCCTCCTCTTTCTCCTCCTCCTCCTCCTTCTACTCCTCTTCCTCCTCCTCCTCCTCTTCCTCCTCCCCCCCTCCTCTTGCAGGTGCAGAGATTCGACTTGTTCCTCATTCATTTCTCTCTCTCTCTCTCTCTCTCTCTCTCTCTCTCTCTCTCTCTCTCTCTCTCTCTCTCTCTCTCTCTCTCTGTCTCTCTCTCTCTCTCTCTCTCTCTCTCTCTCTCTCTCTCTCTCTCTCTCTCTCTCTCTCTCTCTCTCTCTCTCTCTCTCTCTCTCTCTCTCTCTCTCTCTCTCTCTCTCTCTCTCTCTCTCTCTCTCTCTCTCTCTTTTGGGTGTGTATATTTTAATCATTGCATCACCTGGTCCACTCGAGCGTACCTGTCTGTCCGGCTCACCTGTTGGCCTTAACTGCTTAATTACCCGCTTGTCTGTCTGGCCGTCTGTCTCTTTGTCTCCCTGTCTCTCTGTTGTCTTGTTTTGTCTTGTTTTGCTCGTCTGACCTGTCTATCTTCCCGCCTCTGTGTGTGGGGTTGGGTGGATGGGGGGGTGTTTGTGTGTCTGGGAAAGAGGGGAAGTGTGCGTGTGCGTGTGTGTGTGTGTGTGTGTGTGTGTGTGTGTGTGTGTGTGTGTGTGTGTGTGTGTGTGTGTGTGTGTGTGTGTGTGTGTGTAACTATTGCATTTTCGTGTGATTTGATTGATTTCTTTATTTTCCTTATTATTGTTTTGTTTTTTCATCGATATTAATTTCCATGTATAATTTCTTCTATAATTTCATATTTCATTAATCTTCACATATTTGTTTTAAGGGGAACTTCTCCAATAATTAAAGTTTCCTTAATCATTACATTTCCTTGCGCTTCTATCCGCGAATTTCCCTTTTCTCCTCCTCCTCCTCCTCCTCCTCCTCCTCCTCGTTCCTATGCTTCTTCTATATTCTGTTTCCACTATTTTCGTCCAGCTCTTCCTCATTTCTCTGCATGAATAGGATTTTTTTATATATATTTTTGGAGTGTCATTTTTCCTTGTATTTTCTCTTTTACCGCTTCCTAATTCCTCTTTCTTCCGTCCTATCCTTTCATACGTTGCATATTTCCTTTTGAAGCTTCACTATTATGTTGTATTTTTCGTTTCTCTCCTTTTTATTTTGTTTTTTTCATCCTGTCTTCATTCTCCGTTTTCCCATTTTTCTTTCTTATTAATTCGTCTTCCCTTCTATATGTGGGTGTTTTTAGTAGTCTCTTCTCTCTCCTTGTTCCCATTTTCTTTATTTTTTCGTCTATTTATTGTGGTTATCTTTCTCCTCTTTGCAGATTCATTTGTTTTGTTTCCACTTATGAGCATCTTCATTCATACATTCTTCACTCATACATTCTTTGCTTGTTTGCTTGTCTCCTTCCACTACTTCCTTCCTTCCTTCATGCTCATACTTTGCATCCTTCCTGCCTTCTTTCCCTCTTTCCTTCCGCCCTTCCGTCATTCATTCATTCTCTCTCTCTCTCTCTCTCTCTCTCTCTCTCTCTCTCTCTCTCTCTCTCTCTCTCTCTCTCTCTCTCTCTCTCTCTCTCTCTCTCTCTCTCTCTCTCTCTCTCTCCCCTTCATTCGTTTCTTTCTTATTTCTTTCCTTCCTTCTTTCCTTTCCTTCTGCCCTTCCGTCATTCATTCTCTCTTACGATATATCTCTGCTTCCTTCTTTCCCTCCATCCTTCATTCGTTTCTTTCTTATCTCTTTCCTTCTACTTTACGACTCTCCATTCTTCTTTTTACTTCTTCTTTGCTCGTGACTTTATATCTTACACTTTTCGCTGGAAGTATTTGTGTCTTTTCCTTATTTAACTTTTTTTTTCATTAGCTCTTTGCAGTTTCCATTTTTCTTCACTCTCTTTTCCAATATTTTTTCCTCCCCTCTCTTTTACCATGTTTTTCCTCCCTCTTTTTTCCTCATTAATTTCTCCTCTTTGATTTCCCCCTTCCTGGTAGTTTCTCTCTCTCTCTCTCTCTCTCTCTCTCTCTCTCTCTCTCTCTCTCTCTCTCTCTCTCTCTCTCTCTCTCTCTCTCTCTCTCTCTCTCTCTCTCTCTCTCTCTCTCTCTCTCTCTCTCTCTCTGTATATTTACCGTTTCGCCTGTCTGCCATTCGTCTTTTTAATTGCTTTCGTTTTCCATCTTTCACCGCCCAGAGAGAGAAAAACTATCAGGACGTTGCAAAGCTTCTTTTTATAGTGTCAGTCAGTCAATTAGTTGGTCAGTCAGTAGGTCAGTCAGTCAGTCAGTTCCTCGGTTAGTCACTTTCTCCTCCTTACGATGAAGCGAGTATTTGTAGCTACGGAAGAGGAGGAGGAGGCGGAGGAGAAGGGGGAGGAGGAAGAAGAGGAGGAGGAGGGGGAGGAGGAAGCGGAGAGAAAAATAAGCCATTTCTACCGCCGCCCTAATTTACCGGATGAGTATTTCGTGTGTGTGTAATTCCAGACAGCTCTTGTTAGCTAATTAGTTAACGTGTGTGTGTGTGTGTGTGTGTGTGTGTGTGTGTGTGTGTGTGTGTGTGTGTACTTTCTTATATTCTCAAGATAAAAGAAACCAGATATCCCCGACGAAAACAAAAGCAGATATTGATGATGTAATAATAATAGTAATAATAATAATAATAATAATAATAATAATAATAATAATAATAATGATGAGAGTAATAATTAAAAAAACATATCGAGGCTCATTATTATTATTACTATCATATTTTATGCTTTATTTTTTTATTATATCCATCATTAATATATTTTTCCTCCTAGTTTCGGGACTGATGAACACACACACACACACACACACACATTAATCTGACGAGCCACACGGCCAGATGTCAGATTTTTTTTATCGTTAATGAATTATTATTTTGTGCCGAACTGAATGCGGTTGTGTGTGTGTGTGTGTGTGTGTGTGTGTGTGTGTGTGTGTGTGTGTGTGTGTGTATTTCCATAGATAATATATATTCAAAGGAGGTTTCGGTGTATAATTAATAATGAAAAAATGTAAAATAAAAGTTGAAAATTAATTACGTGATCGGAGAACTAAAATATATGGAATGGAGATGTTACCTGGCTTTAATTAGCATTCCTATTCCTATTAACCATTACCAGACCATTAGATAATTATAATACAGTATCCCTTCTGCTCTTTTGTTTTCTTTGTTCTTTTTCTCCTCCTCCTTCACGTTCTTACCCTCCTTGTTCCTCTCTTTGTCCTCCTCCTTGTCTTCCTCCTTGTCCTCTTTGTTTTCCTTCTCCTCCTCCTCTTCCTCCTCCTCCTCCTCCTCCTCCTCCTGCTCCTCCTCCTGCTCCTCCTCCTCCTCCTCCTTCTCCTCCTCCTCCTCCTCCTTTTTACATGGGTCATTTCTGTCAGGTATTGTCCAGACTTTACTATTTTTTTACGAGAGAGAGAGAGAGAGAGAGAGAGAGAGAGAGAGAGAGTATATTAGTGTCAGGATAATGGGTGTAAAGGCAGAAGAGCATGAGGAGGAGGAGGAGGAGGAGGAAGAAGTGGGAGAGGAGGAGGAAGAGGAAGAGGAGGATAAATATTTTGTGTGGGAAGAGGAGGAGACAAGAAAGGGTTGACAACAGGTGGACCGGAAGACGTTAATAGAGACAGGTGTTGTACGTCAGGTGAGGAGGAGGAGGAGGAGGAGGAGGAGGAGGACGTAAAGGTAAAATAGAATCAAGATAAGGGGAAAGAGGAGAAGTTCAAAATTAATAAGAGGAAGAAAATGAGGAGCTGGAGGTTGAGAAAAAAGGAAGAGACAAATAGTTAAGGTAATAGGAGGAGGAGGAGGAGGAGGAGGGAAAGAAGTTGATGGTAGAGGAAGAAGAGGAAACACAGAAAAGGAGAAGAGGAAAAACGAAGTAGCTAGAAATAAAGGAGCCATTAGCAATAAAGAAGAGAATAACGTGACAAAATTAAAATGATAGGAAGGGTAGAATGAATAAGAGGAGGAGGAGAAGGGTAGGATATGATAAAAAGAAGATTGGAAAGGAAGGGGAAGTAGAGAGACGCATAGATAATTGGGGGAAGAGGGAAAATTAATGGAATAAGAGAAGAAATTGATATGGGAGGAAAGCAAAAGTGGATGATGCAGGAATTAAATTAGTGAGAGAGAGAGAGAGAGAGAGAGAGAGACGCCTTTATCCACTTAGGGCAATAAGAGAACAGCCTTTCATATCTCCCTTGTATATGTCTTCGTGGGAGGAGGAGAAGGGATGAAAAATAGCATGAGGAAGAGGAGGGAGACGAGGAAGAAGAGGAGTGGTTGGAGATGAAGGAAGGGAAAAGAATCAGGTAGAAGGTTTGGTGTTGGTGTTGGTGATGTTATGAAGGGGTAAGGGAGAGAGTGGTGTGGTAGCGGTGATGGTGGCGTCTGCTAATGGTGGTGTGTGGTAATGGTGTACAGGTGGTGGTGGTGGTGGAAAGGGTAATGTTAGTGAGAATGTTTCCTCCCTCCCACACACTCTTGCTGTTTCCACCTGTGTTTTTCTCTGTCTTCATCTCTCTCTGTCTACCTATTTATTTATTATTGCTACATGCCCTTTCTTCATTAAGTGTTTTCTCTCTCCCTCATTTCTTTCCTTTTTTTTTTTGCATTTGTTGTCTTTCATTCTTCCTTCCCTCCTCCCTTTTTTGTTTTCTTTCTTTTCCCTTTGTTGTCTTTCATAATTCCTTTCCTCCTCCCTTTTTTGTTTTCTTTTTTTCCCTTTGTTGTCTTTCATAATTCCTTCCCTTCTTCTTTTCATGTTTTCTTTTCTCCCCGCTTTTTTCGTTTTTCCTCATTTTGTGGGGCACTGCAGGTGAATTTATTTTTTTGTGTTCTCTGTGGTGTAAGTCTTGTAACCTGTAAGTCTCGCAGTGTGTCGTTTTCTGTGTCACCTTCTTTGTTTTTCGTACGTTCTATAATTCTATGAAGGTGGGTTTTTTTTTTTTACAACAGGGACAGTTCAAGGGCACAAAAAAAAGGAAACAATAATAAATAAAAAAAGCCCGCTACTCGCTGCTCCTATAAAAAGAATCAAAAGAGGCGGCCGAAAGAGAGGTCAATTTCGGGAGGAGAGGGAGGAGAGATGTACCCAAACGATCACTTCCAGCATTTCCCTTCAACACCTGCCCTCCCCCATCCCCCCTTCCTCCAGTCCCCCCCCTCCTAAAAGACCAACCTCCTTGACCCTTCTTGCAGTCTGTTGCGTCATTACTGCGCTTAAGTGGCTCTGTGAATGAGTTTAATGAGTTCTGTGTTGTTTTATAAAAGATTCCAACGTACGCAGACACGCACGAACGACTTTACTTGACTTACCGTAAAAAAAAGTAAAGGTAAATGCGTTTGCTCCTCTCTGTCTCGTGTTTGTTATGTGGGTCAGGTTTGTGTAAGGAAACTTTTGACGTTGAGCTTCGCATTTGCTTTGTTTCATTTTTAACTTTACCACAAAAAGGACCCGAGCTCATCAAAGGGGCGGACTGTAAAAAAGGATAGTAGTGAATTGCGTGCGTCCTGTCTGCTGTTTTTCTTTGTTGTTATGAAAGGGAGGTCGATTTTGTTTTTCCTTTATATTGTGTGTGTACTTTTGATTTATTGTCCGTTATTGGTTCCCTTTAGTGTGTGTGTGTGTGTGTGTGTGTGTGTGTGTGTGTGTCTCGAGGTATTCATAGGTAAGGTTAGAGCTATCGACCGTGTCATGTCAACGGTAAAATGTGTGGTTGAGGAATGGGCGGCGCGTGTTTGAAGTCTACGGTGAACACACGATATTTTTCACTTACTCCGCCGGTTCCTTTTCATTTCTTTATTGTTACTCATATTCCTTTATACGTATTCATACGGTTATTAATATTAGCAGTCTTTTATTATTTTTTTATTGCTGTGTGAGAGACAGACTTAAGAACTATACGGAAGAAATAGAGCAAAATTATCTCAACACTCATTTTCAGTGTAAAAAATAATGTAAAAAAATGAATCCTCAAATTTGATACCTATGTCGTAGTAATCTAATGTTTCAGAAGTGGAAGGCTATGTGTGCTTATTTCTTACTTCAATCATTGTTAAGCTCAATGAAGGCTTAACATTTTTTTTCTTTCTTTAATTCTCTGACTTTATTATAAATATTTTTTCTTTTCTTTTTTTTTGTTTCCTGTCACATTCTTCTTATTTCGCGGTGATGATGTTTTCCCTTTTATTTTCTATGGTTTTGATATTTTCCTTTTAGTAATTGTTTACCATAGAACTGGTTTTCTAATTCTTTCCTATTTCCTATTATTTCCTCGTTATTTTTTGTACATTTTCATCTTTTTTTCTTTTTTAAAACTTTTTTTATAATTTTGCGTATTTTTATATTTTCCCTCCAGTCATTGTTAAACTTCGTACCCGCATCACCAGTTCTTTTTTCTTTTCTCTTTTTTTCTTTGTTTTTTTATCGCTTTTTTTTTAGCTTGCGTGTGTGGTCTGTTTCTTGCCCTTCCGTTCCTGTTAAGCTTTAAAACTGTTCCTCTTCCTCCTCCTCCTCCTCCTCCTCCTCCTTCTCCTCCTCTTCCTCCTCCTCCTATTCCTTCTACTGTTTCTCCTCTTTTATTATATTTCTCAATTTGTGTCCTGGGTCGTGCCTCCATCTCTCTCTCTCCCTCTCTCTCTAATTCTCTCTATCTTCCTATATGTTTCTCTCCTTCCCTTCCCCTCTTGATTCTCTTTTTATTGTCTCCCCTATGTCTCCCTCCTGCTTCCTCAGTTCTTTATTGCATTTGTTCCTTTCCTTCCTTCGTTTTACGCGTGTTAGTCTTGTTTTCTTCCTCTCTTCGTTTCTCTATTTTTGTTTTTGTATTTGTTTGTAGTTCATTATTGCTTTCACGCCCTTTATCTATCTCCTTCTTTCTCTTATTTTTCTCTCTTTCATATCACCGCTTTTCTCATAATCTCTCTCTCTCTCTCTCTCTCTCTCTCTCTCTCTCTCTCTCTCTCTCTCTCTCTCTCTCTCTCTCTCTCTCTCTCTCTCTCTCTCTCTCTCTCTCTCTCTCTCTCTCTTGTTTTTCCCTTCATCTGTCTCCTTTATCAGCGCTCTCATTCCCATCCCATTACCCAGGATTCTTTTATTGCCAAATTTTCATCCTCTTTTCTCTTCTTTTTCTTTTTTTTTAGTCCTTTTTACTTCCACCACAATCATCATCATCACCATCATCGCTATCGCCACCTTTATTTCCTTTCCGTTTTCATTCTCTCTTCTTTGTCTTTCTGTTTGTTGATTATCTCCCCTTCAATGTTTTTTTTAGTGAGTTATCTTCATTTCTCTCTTTTACTTTCCTTCCCTTTCCATTCCTTTATAGTCCTTTCCTTTCTTTTCCTTTCGTTTCTTCTCTTTTCCTTTCCTATCCTTATCTCTCCTTGTCTTTCCTTCCCTTCCCTTTCCTTCCCATTCCTTTATAGTCCTTTCCTTTCCTTTCCTTTCTTTTCCTTTAGTATCCTTACCTCTCCTTTTCTTTCCTTCCCTTCCCTTTCCTTCCCATTCCTTTATAGTCCTTTCCTTTCTTTTCCTTTCCTTTTCCTTTCTTTTCCTTTCCTATCCTTATCTCTCCTTTTATTTCCTTCCCTTCCCTTTCCTTCCCATTCCTTTATAGTCCTTTCCTTTCTTTTCCTTTCGTTTCTTCTCTTTTCCTTTTCTATCCTTACCTCTCCTTTTCTTTCCTTCCCTTCCCTTTCCTTCCCATTCCTTTATAGTCCTTTCCTTTCGTTTCCTTTCATTTTCCTTTCTTTTCCTTTCCTATCCTTACCTCTCCTTTTCTTTCCTTCCCTTCCCTTTCCATTCCATTCCATTCTTTCCTTTTCCTCTCCTTTACTTTACTTCCTTTTCCCTTCCTTTCCTTTCCTTTCCTTTCCATGTCTTCTCTTTCTTCCTCCTCCTCTTCCTGTGGTCCTTCCATCGGATAAGGGAGGTTAGTGGGCCAAGTAATGTCATTATAGGCCAATAGGCTCTTTGTTAACTTCGGTCCTGTTTCTATTCTTGTTCTTACTGCTCTTCTTGTTTTCGTTTTTATTATCTTTATTCTTCCGTTTCTTTTTTATTCCCTCTTTCTTTTCTTTTTCTCTCCTTTCCTCTTCCTGTTTTCTTTTACTTCCTTCTCTTTTTTTTTCGAGTGTTTTCATTTTCGATTCTTCTTATTTTCCTCCTCCTCCTCCTCCTCCTACTACTACTACTACTACTACTACTACTACTACTGTTACTGCTACAACTTCCTCTTCCTCTTTCTCTTTCTCTTCCTCCTCTTCCCACTGATCGCCCGTTCCGCCACAAGCCGTCGTCGTCCAGTGGAGTTAGTGCGAAATAATTCAGCGGCGTCGAGTGACACTAAAGCGGCTGTACCGACCTCGTGTGTGTGTGTGTGTGTGTGTGTGTGTGTGTGTGCGTGTGCGTGTGCGTGTGTATTTTGCTTTGATTGTAATGTCATGATCCGTGTGTGATGTTATGGCTCTACACATTTTTTATACTTGCTGTTGATGCTGTGGTTGTGTAACATTGCTCTCTTTTTTTTTTTCTTTTGTGATGTGTTATTATTTGATGCTTATTCTCTTTTTGGATGTTCTTATTGCTGTTGCTGTTGTTTGTTAGTGTTGCTGTTGTTGATGATTTTTTTTCTACAACAAAGGAGACTGCTCAAGGGCACAAAAAAAGGAAACAATAATAAAAAAAAGCCCGCTACTCACTGCTCCTAAAAAAATTAAATGGAAAGCTTGCGCCGTTAAAGATTTCGTATAGTGAAGATGGAGGAGTAATTATAGGAAAGAGGTGTTTAATGTGTAAGTGATATCATTGAAACAGTGATATAAATAGTTTTATGTATTTCAAATAGAATAACTCGTTCCAAGGAAACGTATGAACAAGTCTCACAATGGAGGGAAAATGTTATTCCCCTTAAAGAAAGAAACCATGAAAGGCAGAAGTCCAGTCCTTTGAATATCTTCGTTTTAAGTTTTATTATTACCAGAATGACCTTTTATCTTCGTTCCATGGGGATTCTATTCTTAGGCCATTTTCTCAAGGATGTACGTACAAAAGAAAGAAGCGTATTTACAAAAGACAAAGAATAACACACACACACACACACACACACACACACACACACACACACACACACACACACACACACACACACACACACACACACACACACACACACACACTCGGACGAAAACAAAGACTGGCTGACCCTCCAAAAGGTGAAAAACACGAAGGAGATAAAAGAATAAAATATTTGTCTTCCTCACTCAGGATGGAGAAAGCTACTCCGGGATCTGTTCTGGCTGCGTGTGTGGAGGTGGAGGAGGAGGAGGAGGAGGAGGAGGAGGAAATTGTGGTAAGGGTAGGAAGGAGATAAAAGAGTGTGGAGGGGGGGTAGCAAGGTCATAGCTCGTGTGTGTGTGTGTGTGTGTGTGTGTGTGTGTGTTCCCGGATGGGCTTATTTAGGAAAGGTACATAACGATTCCCGCAGTTCTTTTGTTTTTCTTCTTCCTCCTCCTCCTCCTCCTCTTCCTCCTCCTCCTCCTCCTCTTCCTCCTCTATTTCTTCTCTCTCCTTCAGACTTTTTCTCCTAATATTTTTTTTGCTTTTAAACATTTTCCCTCTCAACTGCATCTCTCTCTCTCTCTCTCTCTCTCTCTCTCTCTCTCTCTCTCTCTCTCTCTCTCTCTCTCTCTCTCTCTCTCTCTCTCTCTCTCTCTCTCTCTCTCTCTCTCTCTCTCTCTCTCTCTCTCTCTCTCTCTCTCTCTCTCTCTATCTCTCTCTCTCTCTCTCTCTCTCTCTCTCTCTCTCTCTCTCTCTCTCTCTCTCTCTCTCTCTCTCTCTCTCTCTCTCTCTCTCTCTCTCTCTCTCTCTCTCTCTCTCCCCTCATGATCCTATAATCAGTCCTGGATAAAAGTTTTATCCGAGAGGGGACGAAAAAGTGGAGGGTTGAGAGATTGATCCGGCGAACCAACACGTTGATTACCTGAACGTCACCTGTAACTCCTCTTTGACCCCGCCTCACCTGCCCTACTTCACTCACCTGGGCGTCACTAATTACTTTACCGGAGGAGGGAGGAAGGAGGAGAAGGAAGAGGAAAAGCAAATGGATGAGAAGTAGAATGAGACTAAGAAGGAGGAGTAAGTAGGTGGAGAAAGGAACAGGAGAAGGTGAAAGAAGAGGAGAAGCAGGAGGAGACTAGAGAGAGGGAAGACGAGGAGGAGAAGAAGCAGGAGGAGATAAAAAAAGAAGCAGTAAAGAAAAAAGACGAAAGAAGACGAAATGGTGAAAGAGAAAGCGGATAAAGAAGACGATGAGATTGAAGAGGAAAAGGAGGAGGAGATGGAAGAGGAGGAGGAGGAGAAGAATATGAAATCAAAGGAGAAATAGTAAAATAATAAGACGAAGGAAGACGAGGAGGTGAAAGAGAAGGAAGATAAGGAACAGTGATGTTGAATAGGAAGAGGAATAGGAGAAGAAGGAAGAGGAGGAGGAGGAAGAGGAAAACAGGTGTATCGCTCAGACAGGTGAAGCGAGACTGGATCCACAGGTGAGAGGAAGGAATCACGGCGTCTTTAAGGAGGATCTGAACGGCCTTGATTGCTTCCTTGTCAGCGTATACATGTCTCTTCCTCCTCCTCCTCCTCCTCCTCCTCCTCCTCTTCCTGTCTGATCGTCCCATATAAATAACCATCAAATTCCCATCGGATTTACATGTTCTTCGCGACGTGAACGAGAATGCGACACGGATTTGGAGACGATTGGCAGGAGGAAGACACAGACGAGAATTAGGAGGAGGATAAGGAGGAGGAGGAGGTGTATAAGGGAACCGCGCCCCACTGAGTTTCCCGGCAGGAGAGCTAGACAGAGAGAGAGAAACAGAAGCACAAGGACTCTGGATTGTGTGTCTGTGTATCTATCTTATCTATTTTCCTATCTATGTATCTGATATCTATCTCTCTCCCTATTCCAAATGAGAAATTGATGAGCTGAGAATACTTGCGCTACCTAATTTTATTGCTTATTTCTTGATTACGTTTTGATATTGCTGTTGTTTTGTTGTTTTTCTTGTCTGGTGTGATCTCATTTTCTTCGTATTTTCAAAAGCGTACCCGAAGTATTTTTTAATATGGTTTACGAATGTTCTCTGTTTTATTTTCTTTATTTACTTTTTGGTGTTCTGTTAAAATTACTCTTATTCTTCGAGATGATTAGTTGGTGAAGAATTTATTGGGTTATTTCTTATGTTTGTATTTATTAATTTGAATGTTTATTAACTTTTTCTTATCAGTATTTATGCATCAGTTTTCTTTGTTTACATCTTTAATCGACGTTATTGAACTTTTTCAGATACTTGAAGACTTGAATCATATCCCCTCGTAGGCGTCTTTTTTCCAATGTAAAGAGATTGAGTCGTTGAGCCCTTAAGGTTGGAATCATCTTCGTGGCGCGTCGTTGAATCCTTTCCAGTAAATCAATGTCCTTTCTGTAATTAGGAGACCAGAACTGTACTGCATACTCGGGGTACGGTCTTACCATGCAATTATACAAGGATAGCATCACGTCTGGCGTTTTACACTCGAAGTTCTCGCTATGAACCGAGCATAAGTTTGAGTGTGTTGTATGCTTTTTTTGTGATTCGTGATTCGCGCTGTTGGTGATGAGACTCTAAGATCCTTTTCCTCCTGCATCGCTTTTGAGGTTGAGGTTTGTATGTATGTGTGGTTACTATTTCTGGACCCAATGTGCATGACTTTGCATTTGTCAACATTTCTTTAAGGTTTCGTGTTTTTCGTACCATCGGGGAATATTATTTGTTCTTCTCTTTCACGTTCTTTTACATGTTCTTTTTCTTGTTCTTGTACATCTTCGTCTTTTTGTTCTTCTTTTTCTTGTTCTTTAACTTCTTCATCTTTTTGTTCTTCTTTTTCTTGTTCTTGAGCCACTTCGTCTTTTTGTTCTTCTTTTTCTTGTTCTTTAGCTTCTTTATCTTTTTGTTCTTCTTTTTCTTGTTCTTGAGCCACTTCGTCTTTTTGTTCTTCTTTTTCTTGTTCTTTAGCTTCTTCATCTTTTTGTTCTTCTTTTTCTTGTTCTTTAGCTTCTTCATCTTTCTTGTTCTTTAGCTTCTTCATCTTTCTTGTTCTTTAGCTTCTTTATCTTTTTGTTCTTCTTTTTCTTGTTCTTGAGCCACTTCGTCTTTTTGTTCTTCTTTTTCTTGTTCTTTAGCTTCTTCATCTTTTTGTTCTTCTTTTTCTTGTTCTTTAGCTTCTTCATCTTTTTGTTCTTCTTTTTCTTGTTCTTTAGCTTCTTCATCTTTTTGTTCTTCTTTTTCTTGTTCTTGAGCTTCTTCGTCTTCTTGTTCTTCTTTTTCTTGTTCTTGAGCTTCTTCGTCTTATTGTTCTTTTTCTTGTTCTTTAGCTTCTTCGTCTTCTTGTTCTTCTTTTTCTTGTTCTTGTGCATCTTCGTCTTCTTGTTCTTCTTTTTCTTGTTCTTGAGCTTCTTCGTCTTTTTGTTCTTCTTTTTCTTGTTCTTGAGCATCTTCGTCTTTTTGTTCTTCTTTTTCTTGTTCTTGAGCCACTTCGTCTTTTTGTTCTTTTTCTTGTTCTTTAGCTTCTTCATCTTTTTGTTCTTCTTTTTCTTGTTCTTGAGCCACTTCGTCTTCTTGTTCTCCATTTTCTTGTTCTTGAGCATCTTCGTCTTCTTGTTCTTCTTTTTCTTGTTTTGAGCTTCATCTTGTTATTCGTGTTCGTGTTCTGTGTCTTATTCTTTTTCCTTCCTTTACATTCAACGTCCAAGATTTTTCTCCTTATTTTTTCACCCCTCTTGGAACCAAATTTCATAATACTCTCTTCTTGCTTCCCATTTTTCTTTTATGTTTTTATTTGCTTGCTTCCTCGCATCTTTATTTTTGCTTCAACTTTTTCACTTTTATCCTTATTTTCACTGGCACTCTACCACCACAGCCACCTCCTCCTCCCTCTCGTCTCCTCCTCTTCCTTCTCGTTCTTCTCCTTCTCTTCCTCTTTCTCCATTTGTGTCTTGCAGAAAGTTTCGTTTAAAACCTTTTCTTACTGGTTCTTTAAACTCTTCCTCTTATGATTATTGTGAGAGAAGGAGGAGGAGGAGGAGGTGGAGGAGGAGGAGAAGGAGAAGAAGAAAAAGAAAAAGAAGAAGAAGAAGGAAGAAGAAAAAAAGTGATAAGAGGAAAAATAAAAGGAGAGAGAAAAGACAAAAATAATAGACATAAGACAAATATAACAAAGCAAGATAGACAGGGATAGCTAAGCGAAAAAAAGAGAAGAGCAAAAGTGTGTCCTATGCATTATTCAAGATTAATTAGGAGAGTATGTCAGGTAATTTTACACGGATATTTCTCTTTTTCTTTCGCAGGTGAGCAAGACTGATGTTTCAATCTGCACCCCACGCCCCATCCCACACGCACCTTCTCTCCCTACGCACCCCTCCCATCACCCCATCACCCCACACGGAAGAAGGGACTGCTCGAGCGAAAGAGGTGCGTAGGAAGAATAGGTTTGAATGCGTTGATGTGATGGTAAGAGATTGTATTAAATGAAACTGACATAAATTAATAGGTAGAAACGTAATGAATATAGATAAGTAGGTAGATAGAGAGAGGGATGGTAAGTCAGATGGGTAAGTAGATAGACCGGTAGATTTAGACGGACATAGGTGACACATATGAACAAATATAGATAGATATAGAAAGACAAATAGAGAGATTGGCTTATTCAAGTTAGATAGACACAGATGGACATTAGATAGACAGAAATATTGATTGATACTGAATAAATGAGAGAGTGACTGACAGTTTGGTAATTATGTGTTTGACAGTTTGACCAAAATTATATAAACGGAGGGAATTTATCACACACACGCACACGCATACAAACACAAACACACACACACACACACACACACACACACACACAGACAGAGACAGAGACAGAGAGAGAGAGAGAGAGAGAGAGAGAGAGAGAGAGAGAGAGATCGACAGGAAGGGATTAATAAAGTTTGTTCGAGCAAGGAATCGTAGGAGAGAAAGTGAAGAGACGGGGGAAAGGATGAATAAATAATAGCGAACGAAGAGGAGAGGAGAAGAGAGGGGAGGAGGAGGAGGGCTGGGGACAAAGGTGAAACAAGGGACTGGAATAAAATGAAATGGACGAAATAGTAATGGAAAGGTCATGATATTGAACAAATGCCACATCTTTTTGTATTAGGCGTAATTGATTTTGGAGATAGATAGACAAATAGACAGACAGGTAGATAGATAGATAGATAGATAGATAGAGATAGACAGATAGACACAAACAGAAAGAGACACATAATTAGACAGACGGATAGACAGTCAGATAGAAACAGATAGATAAACAGATATAGAAAGACAGATAGATAAAAAGATAGAAAGATAGATATATAGATAGACAAGACATACAAATTGCAGTTATATATTACGTGTGGCAAACGCAGCATAAACAACAAGCAATAAGAAAAAGAACAAAACAAAGATAAAGTCCTTCATTTTATCGAACATGACATTCACTTTGTTAGCCTCATCAAGCCAGCCACTACCACGTCGATATCCATTAATCACTCAACCACTGACGGAGTAAGAGGAAGCCTTGAAAGTTGGCCACCCAGCTCTCCATGTCGGCAATTAACGGCTACTCAATCAGCGAGTCAGTTCGGGACTTGCAATGAGGGAGCGTCTGGGGAGGCGTGTCTGGTGAGGCCGCGGAGGCTGAGGAGGAAGTCTCGTTTGTCAAGTTGTTACCAGAACCGAATATCATGGCCTTGCATCGTCGTCGTCGTCATCTTCGTCTTCTTCCTTCGTGTTCCAATTATTATTTTTGTTCTACTTTTTCTTGTTCTTGGGTTTCTTCGTCTTTTTGTTCTTCTTTTTTCTTGTTCTTGAGCTTCTTCGTCTTTTTGTTTTTCTTTTTCTTGTTTTTTTTAGCTTCGTCTTTTTGTTCTTCTTTTTCTTGTTCTTGAGCTTTTTCGTCTTTTTGTTCTTCTTTTTCTTGTTCTTGAGCTTCTTCGTCTTCTTGTTCTTCTTTTTCTTGTTCTTGAGCTTCTTCGTCTTTTTGTTCTTCTTTTTCTTGTTCTTGAGCTTCTTCGTCTTTTTGTTCTTCTTTTTCTTGTTCTTGAGCTTCTTCGTCTTCTTGTTCTTCTTTTTCTTGTTCTTGAGCTTCTTCGTCTTTTTGTTCTTCTTTTTCTTGTTTTTTTAGCTTCGTATTTTTGTTCTTCTTTTTCTTGTTCTTTAGCTTCTTCGTCTTTTTGATCTACTTTTTCTTGTTCCTTAGCTTCATCTAGTTATTCGTGTTCGTGTTCTGTGTTTTGTTCTTGTTCATCTTGTTCTTGCGCTTGTTGTTTTTCTTCTTGTGTGTGTCCTTGTTCTTCTTCTTTGAGCCTTTAACACTTTATTCATCTTTTTAGGTCTCTCCGTGGTCTTTCTTTCTTTATATTCCTTACCTCTTACGATCTCAACCCTCTTTGTCAATCTACTGCGCATCCTCGAACAATGATGTCAACGTTCTTACCAAACCAATCGTAACCAATGCCATCAGCACATTCTCTATTCTGTTTTCATGGTCAGAGATAATAAGGAATCTCACGTCTCTCCCCACGCTAGCTCCGTCAGTGTCACTAGGTAATGATAGCGGTGTGTCAAGGTAATGAGCGGATGTGTGTGTAATCTTCGTATCCAAGAAGAGAGACACGTGGGGGACCAACGCGTATGAATGGCACGGATATAAACCTTGTCATCAGCTTTACCAACATCACAGTCGCCCTCTATTAGTTCCATGGAGGACGAAAGCCTTTCCCAATGAAATACACTACTCTCTGATGTAAGTGTACTCTATCTCCGCGATGGTAAAGGTTAATTTCGTTCTCTTCACTTGGTTACCTGTGTGTATTATCAACATCACAGTCGGCCTCTATTAGTTCCATGGAGGACGACAGCCTTTCCCAATGAAATACACTACTCTCTGATGTAAGTGTACTCGATCTCCGCGATGGTAAAGGATAATTTCGTTCTCTTCACCTGGTTACCTGTGTGCATGATCATCGTCACAGTCGGCCACTGTTAGTTCCATGGAGGACGAAAGCCTTTCCCAACGTAATACACTACTCTCTGATGTAAGTGTACTCTATCTCCACTACGGCAAAGGTTAATTTCGTCCTCTTCACCAGGTTGCCTGTGTGTCCTTACTTTTACAAATTTCCGGGTTATCATTACTGTTGTCTCAAGGCTCAAGGGCCAATGTGACGAAGATGAGCACTGCAACCACGCGCAGCCGTTTACCGTATGCCCTCAAGTTTACCTTTACTTTCTATTACTGTTATCCCTTCTCTTTACATTTGGGCGGCTTTTCCGATACCCTACGCCACTGTCCACCCAGCAGTGAATGGGTACCAGTTATTAATTGGGGGTTGTGTCCCGTCTCCTTGGGTCTGTTCCCTTCTCCTATAATTCCTTCCCCTTCTGTCTCTCTCCGGCATATGACCATAGATGTTGCGCCGACTAAACAAAACTTTCCCTTCTCTTTACACATGGATACAGGAGGTATAGAGAACGGACAATGCCTGTATTAGTAAATGATTTAAGAACGAACAGAAAGAAAAAAACAGGGAAAGCGGAAACTAAAGATTAATATATAAGTAAATAGAATTGAAACGACCTGCTCAAGTTCACTGTAATCCCCAAATCTTTAAGAAAATGGAGCACTTCAGCACCAAAGCATTATTATTTCTGTTGTTTTGACCTACTTTTTACATCATAGTAGAAGTGAGCGAGGTAGCACTCCTCCTCCTCCTCCTCCTCCTCCTCCTCCTTCTTCTTAGCGTCGGGCAACCACTCATTTCCATTCCCTCGCCTCCCGGGACTCCCACAGGATGTTCCCCCACCGTCCAGGGAGAAGGATTTGCATCGTCTTGGAGTACCTCAGGAACTTTCCCTACGTAGGTACTCCCAGAGGTGCTTATTCACTCTTTATCTGTAATGCGTGAGGGACACCAGGGCTCCCGACATGTATCACTTGCTCCCGCCGCCTGTTAGGGTTGTTCTTTCTGGTTAGACGTGGCTTGCATAACGCTAACACACAACGCCGCAACACAACGCCGATAGAGAGTGGTGATAATAAGAGAGAAACGATAGAGGACAGAAATATAGGAAAGTAGGAAGAAGAAAGAGAAAGGAAGTCGATGAAGAGATGGAAGAGGAAAGAAGGAATGAAAAACAGGAAGAAAAAAAGAAAAAAAGAAAGCCGTTCGATACTCGCAGAAACGGAAGAGGAATGAAAAAAACGTAAAAAGGGGAGGAAGAAAAAGAAAGGAAGCAAGCCGATAAAGAGAAATGGAAGAGGAAAGAATGAATGGAAAACAGGAAGAAAGAAAAAAAGAAAGCCGATCGATACTCTCAGAAACGGAAGATGAATGAAAGAACGGAAAAGGGGAGGAAGAAAAAAAAGGAAGCAAGCCGATGAAGAAATGGAAGAGGAAAGAAGGAACAGAAAATAGGAAAAAATAAAAGGAAATTAAAAGCCGATCGATACTCGCAGAAACAGAAGATGAATGAAAGAACGAAAAAGGTGAGGAAGAAAACAAAAGGAAACAAGCCGATGAAGAAATTGAAGAGGAAAGAAATAACGGAAAATAGGAAGAAACAAAAAAAAAGAAGAAAGCCGATCGATACTCTCAGAAACGGAAGAGGAATGAAAGAACTGAAAAGGGGAGGAAGAAAAAGAAAGAAAGCAAGCCGATAGAGAGAAATGGAAGAGGAAAGAAGGAACGGAAAACATGAAGAACAAAAACAGAGGAAAGAAGGAAGACAAGGAAGAAGATGGAAAAAAGAAGTATAGATAATGGAAAACAACTGTACTGAAAGATGATACCAGAGCAAAACAGGAAGAGAAAGAATGGGAGAAGTGTAACTAAAGTAGAAATATCCAGAATAAAATGAAAGATGAGCTAGACATGATATACAAGGGGAGGAAGTTTGTTGTTTTGTAACGCTCGAAGTCACGCATAATAACTGTCTTAATGGAAGGCAGACTCGACGCAACAAAAGTGTCTGATCTCAAAAGTTATGCAGATATTCCTCCTCCTCCTCCTCCTCCTCCTCCTCCTTCACCGCCGCCACCGTCAGGAGTAGCTAACAGCCCCACAGAGTTTCCCGCAACGGTTTTTTTTTTTTTTTCGAAGTGTGTTTTCAGTCACTATTGCTATTTTTTTTATCACTGGTATCATTATCATCATCAGTATCATGGTTATCGCCCTTGCTGTTATTAATATCATTCGTTGTCAATTGTATCGTCACGATCTTCTCCATTAACAGCGTTCAAGCAGAATACTACGCCACGCTTCTCGCTGTTCTTTTTTCTTTTGTCCTTGAACTGCCTTCTTTACTGTAAAAAAAAAAAAAGAGCTAAAGTTGTCATTTTTTAACTTCCTAAACATGGTGCAGGCGATGCTTTTGTGTGTGTGTGTGTGTGTGTGTGTGTGTGTGTGTGTGTGTGTGTGTGTGTGTGTGTGTGTGTGTGTGTGTGTGTGTATTTGGTTAGGTTAACTCTCAGTCTGCCTCAGCTTACCATTAAAGAACAACAACAACAATAAAAAAAAAGTTCGTTCAGACAGCAAAACGCTAACACACACACACACACACACACACACACACACACACACACACACATATCAACAATCACCCCCTCAACGCACACAACCTCCCCTCCTCCTACACACACTCGTACACACATACACACACACAAACATCACCCCCCTCCCTCCCCCCACACACACACCAAGGCTTCCGGTGATGCATGCACGGGGCTGGGCGAGATTGTACCTTCCTTCCTGAACGTTAATTCTCCTGACTGACTCCCGCAATAACGCCCTTCCAGGAACCTCCGCTAATGGCCGCTACAAAGAGTGAGTGCGGGCTATTATGCATTTTTTACTGGCTGTTTCATGGTAGAAGGTAATGAGGTTTGCCTGTCTGGTTCTATCAAGATTATTTGCCCAATGGTTAGGTTATCTTGTTGTGAGTAGCGGGCTTTTTTTTTTCATTATTGTTTTCTTTTTTTTTACGCCCTTGAACTGTCTCCTCTGCTGTAAAAAAAATATCTAAAAACACGAGCTCTTTTTTTGTTTTTTTGGTATACGTTGCTGCCTGTCATGTGTGTAAAGATACCTGTCATTAACCGTCCCTAACTATACCCCCAAACAGTCGCTATATTTGTGTACACAGTAAATTCATACATATTTCCTCAGTAAAGAGAATTCCCATCTAACAAAGTGGGCTCTTGCCTTGTTGATTTTGATTATAAATTGCTGCCCGGCATGGGTGTGAGGAGACCCTAAACTTTTCCTAACTATGACCGCGTAATTTCTCCTCCACGCCGAGCTTTTGAAATTACTTTGATAACTGCACTTAGACCAAGCATCTCAAAAACAAGCAAAAGAAGAAAGAAAAATGTGCTGCTCATCCCCAAGAGAGAGAGAGAGAGAGAGAGGGGGTGGCAGTTTCTGCGCTTCACACTTCCTGTAGCAATGTTTCTTGTTTGCCGTGGTGATACTCGACGTTAACTCATAAAGGAAACTCGATTACGTGTGTGTGTGTGTGTGTGTGTGTGTGTGTGTGTGTTTATAGGCGAGTTGAGTGAGTGGGTGAGAGTAATTAAATGAGTAAGTGAGTAGCCGAAACAACTCTCTCTCTCTCTCTCTCTCTCTCTCTCTCTCTCTCTCTCTCTCTCTCTCTCTCTCTCTCTCTCTCTCTCTCTCTCTCTCTCTCCTTTTCTGCTTTGTCTCTATATGAAAATTCGTTCTACAGGCAGATACTTGAGAGCGTATGTTTCACTGTACGTGTGTTTCTTTTTACCGCACAATCTTACTAATTACTTTTCCTCACAGTACGTGTTTGCATTTAATTTCTAGTTGTCTCAGTGAACCATTGTAGGGGATTGTTTTATGGAAGGACCGGTTAATTCCCTCCCGTAGATTAGCAATGTTTATTCGTTACCTAAGTCCATCTATGAAGAAAGCTAGTGTTGTGTTGTCTTACGCATATTTACAAAGAGAGAATGACAAATAGAGAAAGACAAAGAGAAAAAGACAAAGAGAGAAAGAGAGAAAGTGAATAAGAGAGACAAGAAAGAAAAAAGAAAGAGAGTGAGACAGAGACAAGAAAGAAAAGAAAAGAGTGAGAGAGACAAGAAAGAAAAACAAGAGAAAGTTAAAGAAAGATAAAGTGAGACAAAGAGAGACAAGAAAGAAAAAGAAAGAGAAAGTGAAAGAAAGAGAATATGAGATAAAGAGAGACAAGAAAGAAAAAAAGAGAAAGTGAAATAGAGAAAGTGAGACAAAGGACAAGAAAGAAAAAAAGAAAGAGAAAGTGTTGTGTTGTCTTCAGTATATTTACAGAGAGAGACCCGATTCTGTTTCCTTAAGCTTATTCATACACAAAGACTTTATACAGTTCCTTCACCTTGATTATAAACAAAGGCAATAAACCGTTTTCTTCAGCTTATTCATATACAAAGGCCTTAATCAATATCGTTCACCTTATCAATAAACAAAAGCTTAAATGTGATTCCTGGAGCCATAAAAAAAATATATGCCTATTGTTTTGTCATCTTTCACACACCGCCCAAACTTCCTCGTGAATAGATGAGAGTGATTTACCAAGTCGCGTATGCTGAAGACAACACAACACTTTCTCTTTCTTTGTCTCACTTTCTCTTTCTTTCACTTTCACTTTTTTTTTTCTTTCTTCTCTCTCTTTGTCTCACTTTTCTTTCTTTCATTTTCCCTTTCTTTTTCTTTCTTGTCTCTGTCTTACTTTCTCTTTTTTTTCTTTCTTTCTTGTCTCTCTTTGACTCACTTTCTCTCTTTGTCTTTCTCTGTCTTTCTCTCTCTGTCTTTCTCTTGATACCTCACAGGCACGTATATATTTTCACAAAGCAAGAGGAGCCAAGATATGAATGTGCTTCGTTATTTATGGGAGCCGGGCGTCATGTCCAGAGAGATACATCTATGTAAATTTTCTTGGAGTTTCTTTTATTTGTTTGTGTATGGGGAGGGGAAGTGTGATTGATGAGTTGCCTGTTGTTGTTACTGTTTGAGGAGGAGTTATCTGAGCTTGTTTAGGGGGCTCGGAGGCTGTGTGTGTGTGTGTGTGTGTGTGGGTGTGGATGTGGGTGTGTATGTGTGTGTGTCAATGGATGTGTATGTGTGTGCAAGAGAGAAGTTAAGTCCTTGCATCTTGCGTATACATAAAATAGCAGTAATAATAATAATAATAGTAATAATAATAATGAGGTAAAAAAATAGAAAGTTTAAGAAGTGTTGAATAACTGAGCCAGACGCAGTTGGGGTTTGATGGGAGAGTTAGCTGAGAGGAGGAGGAGGAGGAGGAGGAGGAGGAGAAGTTCTAGGAAAAGCAGAAGTGGGAAGAAGACCGAAGTAATTTAAGGCATACATGAGCTTTCTGCGATGCGTTTACACTCTCTCTCTCTCTCTCTCTCTCTCTCTCTCTCTCTCTCTCTCTCTCTCTCTCTCTCTCTCTCTCTCTCTCTCTCTCTCTCTCTCTCTCTCTCTCTCTCTCTCTCTCTCTCTCTCTCTCTCTCTCTCTCTCTCTCTCTCTCTCTCTCTCTCTCTCTCTCTCTCTCTCTCTCTCTCTCTCTCTCTCTCTCTCTCTCTCTCTCTCTCTCTCTCTCTCTCTCTCTCTCTCTCTCTCTCTCTCTCTCTCTCTCTCTCTCTCTCTCTCTCTCTCTCATTTTCCACATTAGAAGCTGCCAGACGGATGATTATGGCGGTGTGTGTGTGTGTGTGTGTGTGTGTGTGTGTGTGTGTGTGTGTGTGTATTCGTTTCCACATATTCCACTCCTGCGTCGTAAAAGTTCATCTGAATAACTTTCTTGTTGATCTCTGCCATAATGAGAGAGAGAGAGTAATAACAATAAAGTCTTTCATGCGTTCCCGAGCTCAATAACAGGTGATCTCGTTAGTCATCACGTTCACCTGAGCGGGAGGTAATAATTAGAACAGGTAACTCGGCGAATAATCATGTTGCTCCTTTTATTCAAGCCTCCTCCTCTATTTCCTTTGTTATTCCTTCTCTTGCATTCCTTTATTATCGTACCCTTTTTCTTCATCCTTCTCTTTTCCCTTTTTCGTTCCCATCTTTTCCATCCCTTCCTATGTTTTTTTTTATTCAAGCCTCATCATTTACTCCTTTTGTTATATCTTCATTTGCTCTCCATCCCTTTTTATATTTTTTTCTCCTCTTCCTCCTTCTCCTTCCCCTATTTTTTCCCATTTTTTTCTTTTATTCCTGCTCTTCTTCCTTCTTTCCCTATTTATTATACCTTTTCGTTTTTAAATTCATTTGTTATCTTCTCCCTTTCCCCTTCTTTCCCCTTATCTTCCTCCTTCTCTTTCTCCTCCTTCACTTTGTTTTACCTTGTCGTGCTTTCTGTCTCTTATCTTCTTCCTCCTCCTTCTCCTTCTCCTCCTCCCCTTTCGTCTTTCTCGTTCATTTTCTTTCTCTTCATCTTCCTTCTCCTCCTTCGTGTTTTCCATCCTTTCTCTTCATCCTCCTCTTCTTCCTTCTATTCTTCCTCCTTCCCGTACTTGTTTTTGCGTTCTCGTGCTTTCTATCTCTTATCTCCTCTCTCTTCCTCCCCCTCCTTCCCCTCCTTCCTTTATCTTCCTCCCTTCATTTCCTCTTCTCTTGTCTGCTCTCTAGTCTTCCTAATCTTCCTTGCTCAACCTCCCTTCCTCCCGCACCATCTTGCTCTTTTTTCTTACTAAAGTTTCCTCTCTCTCTCTCTCTCTCTCTCTCTCTCTCTCTCTCTCTCTCTCTCTCTCTCTCTCTCTCTCTCTCTCTCTCTCTCTCTCTCTCTCTCTCTCTCTCTCTCTCTCTCTCTCTCTCTCTCTCTCTCTCTCTCTCTCTCTCTCTCTCTCTCTCTCTCTCTCTCTCTCTCTCTCTCTCTCTCTCTCTCTCTCTCTCTGAATTCATTAATAGGGATGACTTAATCGTGTAATGTGGATTGTAATTACGAATGAGAGGAGGAGGAGGAGGAGGAGGAGGAGGAGGAAGAAGAGACGAGGGAGGAAATGGAAGCAAGAGGAGGGGAAAGAGGAGGAAAGGGAGGGGAAAGGGGAAAGAGACTAACCCGGCTGCCTTCTGAACATTGAAAAAATACAGGAGAGCACTTGATCATGTCATTTATAGCCCCATTACCTGTGACTCGAATATCTACTTATGGAAGGGGAGGAAGGGCGCGAGGAAGGGGAAGGGAAAGAGAGGGAGTCTTATGCGATTTTCTCCTCCGTTTTGCTCTCCCTCTCTCTAGCTTCCAATTTTACTTCTTTCTCCTCCTGCGCTTATTTCCTTTCTCCTTCCTTTCTCTTTCTGGTTATTCCATCCATTAGCTTTCCTTTTTTATTCTTACTCTCTCTCTCTCTCTCTGTAGATTCCAATTTCACTTTGCTCTTCTCCTGCGCTTATTTCCTTTCTCCTTCCTTTCTCTTTCTGGTTATTCCATCTATTATTTCTCATGTCCAACTTCATCATATGCTTTCCTTATGCCATTCTTCCTCTCCTTCTCTCTCTCTTGCTTCCAATTTCACTTCGTTTTCCTCCTACACTTATTTCCTTTCTCATCCCTTTCTCTCTTTCCCTATTTCTACATCATTTTGCTTTCCTATTCCTCTTCTTCCTCTCCTTCTCTTTCTCTAGCTGTCAATTTCACTTCGTTCTCCTCCCTTACTTTTTTCCTCTCTCCTTCCTTTCTCTTTTTTCTATTTTCATCTATTATTTCTCATGACCAATTATATCACTTGTTTCTCTTTTTTTCTTCTGTTTTTCTCGTCTACTTCTTATTTCCTTCTTTTCTCTTCATTCTCACTGGTTTCCTTTCTTCCAATCTCCTTTCTTTCCTTTTCGTCTGTTATATCATGTGTCCATCTTCTTCACTTGCTTCCCTATTCCTCTTCTTCGTATTTGTGTTATCCTTCTCTTCCTCCTTTCTGTTTTTCTTTTTTCATCCTAATGTTTTCCTTTTTTTATCCCTTTTTTTTGCCGTGTTCAACTACATAACTTGCTTCCCTTTTCTCTCCTTTCTTTTTCTTATCCATCTTCGTTTCCTCCTTTCCTTTTTCCCATTTTTCCTTTTTTTTTCTTCTAATCTTTGCCATTCCTCCTATATCCTTGCTATATCCTCATTTTCTTCCTCATTGTTAGTTTCCTCTTCCCTTCCTCCTTTCATTCCCTTTCACTTATTATTTGCTATGCCCTTCTTCATTTGCTTTCCTTCCCTTTCCTTCTCTCTCAAACTTTGTACTCCAATTTCTCCTCCGTCTCATGCACTTCTCTTTTTATTGCCTACCTCCTTCCTCCTCCCCTTTCACCCATTACTTCCACTTCCATCTACATCGCCTGCTTCCCTTCCCTCTCCTCCCTTTCCTCGTCCATTCTCTCTGACCCTATATTCCATTTCGTCCTCAAACTCCTCCTCTCTTATTATCGCTCTCCGTCCCTCCTACGATTTATCTTTCGCCTGCCCTCCACCCCTTTCGGCATCCGTCTTGCTGTCTGGCGGAGGGCTAAGCGAAGTGTTGGGCTATCTTGTTTCTTCTGGCCTAAGATGACCTGATGGGGATCTGAGCGGTGTCTTTACTCTCTGGCTCGCTATCTCAACCCTCTGCGTCTTGGTTCATTGCTGGAGAAACTGATGGACGGGGAGGGACCAGAAAGCACGGTTACTTGTTTTCTCTTTTTCGTTTGCCTTTTGTTTCTTCGATCTCATACGTGTGTGGAATTTATAGAGGAGTTTCCCTTTTAATAGTTGGTTCGAAGGCATGGTCAGTAACTTGTTCCCGTTTTCTTTATATAGTCTATTGCTCCCTCGCTTTCACACGTGCAGGATTTATAGAGGAGTATCCCTTTTAAATTTTGGGTAGTGGAGAAACTAGAATGAAGGCATAGTCACTACGTAACTTGTTCCCGTGTTCTTCATATATACCCTCTATCTTACATGTGTAGGTTTTATAGAAGAGTTTCCCTTTCAAAATTGATATAATGGAGGAACAGTTTCGAAGGCATAGTCAGGTACTTGTTCCCATTTTCTTTATATAGTCTTCGCTTCCTCGGTCTTGCAAGCATAGAGTTGATAAAGGGTTAGAACACTGACTGGTTCTTGAAGTCTTATCAGTCCTTCCGAAGCTCCGTGGACGATGTGGTCAGAGTTGACATAAACCACGAAGACTTCTGCTCTCCCGAAGAAGTTTTGAGAGATGCTTGGCTTTGTGAGGAACGTTGAGGCTTTTGTGAGGGAGGAAGCGGTTCAAGCGGGAGATAGAGAGGAAGGAAGATAACGGAAGCAGGAGGAGGAGTTTGCAATAGGAAAGATATGGCGAAGAAGAGGAAGAGGGGAGATAATGTGAGGGGGAAAGGAAAAGCAAGTGAATCAAGACCATAAAGGAGAGGAAAGAGGAAAGTTTTGATTTAGAAGTGACATAGGAAACAGAAAACAAGAAAGATAAGGAAGAGGAAATTGAGTCAAAGGAATTAAAAAAAACGATAAAAACAGTAAATAGGAAAAATAGTGTAACTTGAGGATTGTGGAGATTGACTAGGAACATAACACGGCTTGACGGGGACTTGAGAGACTACAGTAAGGTTTATAGGAATGGATTTTACTTTATAGGGTTCGACAGGGGTTACAATGGGACTTAATGCACTCGATAGGGTGTGGCAGAGGCTTGATACGAGTTGGCATAAGCTTATCAGGGGACTGGCAAAGATACCGAGAGGGCTTTCGTAGACACTGAACATAGGCTTGAAAGTGTGACATGGGCTTGGCAGAGTCTTCAAAGTACCATAACAGGGCTTGACAAGGGCTGGACAGGGCTTTGGCTGGGACTTAGCATGGGCTTGACAGATGTGTACCAGTGACTTGATATAGATTAGCAGGGGCTTGTCACAGTTTTAGCGGTCAAATTCGTAAAGTCTAAAAATGTCGTATGGCGGAGAAACGGCAAGGGGACTGTATTGGGTTTTCTGGGAGGGGCTTCGTCAAGGGATATACAGGTCATCATGGGTCATCAGGGTCGCCTCGCCGCGGTGGTCATGGGGTCGTGAGTCAGAGTGAGTCATCGCCGCCGCCCTTGTCGATAGTGGTGATGCGTCTTGGTGCCGATAACATTGAGGTCGCCGAAGAAAAAGAAAAACAGGTGAATCAAAACCATAAAGAAGAGAGAGGTGGAGATTTAGAAGTGATAAAGGAAACAGAAAAGGAAAAAAAGAGATAAGGAAGAAGAATGGAAGGCAGAGAAGAAAAACAGAGAAGTAAAGAATAAAAGTAGTTGAGGAGAGGAATTTAAAAGTGAGAGGAAGCAGAAAACAAAAGAGATAAAGCAAAGAGCGGCAGAAGGAAATAATTAGAGAAGCAAAGAAGAAACTTGAAGAGATAGAAGAAGAAAAAATGCTGTTAGAAGTGAAGAGAAAGGAAGGAACGTGAAAAATGAAGTACGGGAGAGGGAAAGGAAACGAAAGGAAAGAGAGGCATTGAATAAGGAATAAATTGAGGGAAAGGAGGGAAGAGAGAAGAGATAGTCACAATGAAATGAGGGGAGAGGGAAGATGTAGTGAGAAGAAAATCAAGATGGAAGATGAGAACAGAGAGGGGAAAGGCATAGAGGGAGAACTCAAAATGGAGGAAGAAAATTTTGAAGTGAGTGGAAACAAAAAAATAAAAAGATAAGGAATGAGAGAGAGAAATAAAGGAAGATAACAAAACTGAAAGGACAAAAGCAGGAGCAGAAGAAGGAAGACTAATTCGTTTCCTTTCACCTCCATTTTTCTTGCGGTTGTCAGAGGCATAGACGGAAGAACTGGATATTTGTTGTTATTTTAATCTTCCTTTATATCCCTCATTCCTTATTTCCTCTTATTTCCTCTGTTTTATGTTTATTTCTCACACTAATTTATCTTCCTCCTATTTTTAATACTTCTCCTTCTTCGCCATTCCTCTTCCTTTCTTTTTTCATCTCCCTTCTCATCTTCCTTTTCACTGCCTCTTCTCTTTTCCCTCCCTTCCTATTCACTGCATCTTCTCTCTTTCTTCCATTCTCTCAACTTCCTCCTCCTCCACCTCCTCTCCTTTATTCTTTTTCCTCTCCCTCTCCATTCCTCCATTTTTCACGTTCCTGCTTTCTCTTTACTTCTCCAAGATTCTTATTCTTCGGCTCCCTCCTCAACTCCTCCTCTTCTTTACTTCCCTAACTTTACTTTTTTATCTGTTCCTCTTTCCTCTTCCTCTTGGTCTTTCTTCCTCTTCCGCCTTCCCCTCTCTCTGGGTCTAATCTCTTCTAGTTCTTGGTTCGTTTTCTTTTTCTCTTTTTCGTTCTCTCTTTTTCGAGCTGTTTCCTCTTTTCCTTCTTTCTTTAGTTTTCTCCTTCAACACATTTTTTTTTATCTCCGTTTTCCTTGAATTTTCGTTTGGATTCTTCGCTTTTCTCCTCCATTGCTTTCTTCATTCCATTCTCTCTCTCTCTCTCTCTCTCTCTCTCTCTCTCTCTCTCTCTCTCTCTCTCTCTCTCTCTCTCTCTCTCTCTCTCTCTCTCTCTCTCTCTCTCTCTCTCTCTCTCTCTCTCTCTCTCTCTCTCTCTCTCTTTTTTCCCCTTCCCGACCCCCCCCCCCCCCACCATGCAGGTCCTTATCTGAATTAACTTTTGCACGGTTTGTTCCCGGCCTATTTTCCACGAATCTTTTTTTTTCTTTGTCAAGTAGCGCCGTTCCACCCTCAGCGCCTTCGGAGTTACTCGATAGCGCCCGTTCGAAAAAGAGAGAAGGAGAGCGACGAAGAGAATGGCCAAGGAAGGTTTAGTGATTTTTGCGTTTGTTTTATTTTCTTACTGTTTTTTTTTTTTTTTCTCTTCTGTTGTCTTGCCTGGTTTTCGCTTTTTTTTTTCATTCATTGTTGTTAGTAGTGTTTTTTTCAGCCTTTTTTTGCTTTTTATTGTTTGTTTTTTATGTGCTGTTGTTGTAATTGTTGTTATTGGTGGTGGTGGTGGTGAAATAGTAGTAGTAGTAGTAGTAGTAGTAGTAGTAGTAGTAGTAGTAGTGGCTGTTGTTGTTCTTGTTTCGTAATTACTATTTCTTATCACTATTCTTCTTTTCCTTCATCTTCCTGCTCTTTCTTGTTTTCTTCGTCTTGTCTTATTATCGATATTTACCTGTTATTTTTGTTTTGTTATTCCTATGGTTGTTTTTCTTATCACCGTTCTTGTTCTTCATCTTCTTGTTATTTTTGTTCCTCTTAATCTTGCTGTTTTATCATCATTACTTTCCTGTTATTGTAGTTTTCTGGTTGGTAATATTGTTTTTCCTATTATTATTCTTGTTCTTTATCATAATACTTTTTTCCATCATCTTCGTATTGTCTTACTGTTAGTACTACCATTTTTCTTCTAAGTCGTCATCATCGTCATCATCTGGTTCTTTTTCCTTCTTATCTGGTGTCATTGTTTTTATTTTGTTGTTGCTGTTATTGTTTTTCTTAATCACTGTTCTTGGTCTTTAATATTGTGGATCATCGTCACATCATTATCATTATTTTTCTGTTATTGTTTTCTTTGTGCTGTGATTTTTTAATTTTTATCGCTGTTATTCTTCATCTTTTTATTTTTCTTCTCCGTTTTGCTGTCTTATTATCATTATTATCATTCTCAGTCGTCGTCCTCATCATTGTTATCATCTGGGTCCTTCCTCCTGCCAGCGTGATCCTTAGTGTTGAGTCCTCGTCCAGGAAATGAGTGAATCGAGTCCTCATGCAGTGGATTCTGATTTTCCGTTCCCTTCGCTTTTGTTTGCCCTGCGAAGACGGGGATGAAGAGCGAAAGGAGGAGGAGAAGAGGCACAGGAAGAAGAGGATTTAAATGCCGGAGAGGAGGAGAAGCTGAAAGAGGAGGAGGAGGAGGAAGGGGATGGGGAGGAGGTGGAGGAGAAGGAGAAGGAGAAGGAGGAGGAAGAGAATAGACACAGAAAGAAGAGGATGGAAATGACGGAGAGAAGGAGAAGCAGAAAGAGGAGGAGGAGGAGGAGGAGGAGGACGAGAAGGAGAAGGAGAAGGAGAAGGAGGAGGAAGAGAAGAGACAGAAAGAAGAGGATGGAAATGACGGAGAGAAGGAGAAGCAGAAAGAGGAGGAGGAGGAGGAGGAGGAGAAGGAGAAGGAGGAGGAGGTGGACGAGGATAAGCTATAAGGAAAAAAGAAGTGTAGGACAAGGGACAGCATCAGAAGCAAGAGGAAAAAAGTGGCAGAAATGGAAAGGATAGGAAGGGGAGGGGAAGGAGAAGAAGGAGAAGGAGAGGATAGTGGAAAAGAAATCACAATAACTACACCATAACAACTAACGAACCTACACCATACAACTGTACACTCCTACTGTCTTTTCTATTCCCCACCTGTACTTTCACCACTAACCCACTTCCTCTTCGTATTATACCCTTGATTAAGAAAATAAATAAAAAAAGACGATTACGAGCAAGTGGATGAGAAAGAAAAGAAACAGATTGAAACGGAGGTCGAGAGCAAGGATCGGAAAAAGAGGATTAGGAGGAAAAGGAGGAGGACAGTGGATAAGAGAGAACGATTACGAGAAGGAGGACGAGGAGGAAAACTTGAAGAAAATAATTAAAAGGAAAACGAGTGACAAGAAAAGAGATAAAAGAGGAAGAGGAAGGCAGTGGGATAGGAAAGACGATTACGAAAAGTGAAGAGGAAGAGGAAAGCGAAAAAAAAGGAAAAAAAAAGAAAATGATGAAAGAAAAACGCAGTAGTTGGAGAAAAAATGTGGAAAAAGAAATGAGGAGCAGGAGCAGGTGGAGGAGAAAGAGAAAAATGTGGAAAAAGGAGTAGGAGGAGAAGAAGCAGGTGGAGACGAAGGAGGAGGAGGAGGAAGAGGAGCAGGAGGAGGAGGAGGAGGAAGAGGAGGAAGAGGAGGAAGAGGAGCAGGAGGAGGAAGAGGAGGGGCAGGAAGATGAGGAGGAGGAAGAGGAAGAGGAAGAGGAAGATGAGAAAGAGAAAGATGAGAAAGAATAAGATGAGGAAGAGGAAGAAGAGGAAGAGGAAGATGAGGAAGAGGAAGACGAGGAGAAGGAGGAGGAGGAGGAGGAGGAGGAGGCTGAGGAGGAGGACCCGAAAACTCCTCCAATCAGCAAGTATTTCGCCATCAGTGTGTGCGTCAGTTGGTGTCCTGCCCGGCGTGGAGGTCATCCGAGCTTGACCCAAAGAATCGTGATCGAGAACGCTTTGCCTCATCTCAGGTTCATTTGTAGTTTTCTTTTTTTATTTCTTGGTGTTTCATTTTAATTAAGTTTGTTGTGTTTTGCTTCTTTTATTTTTGTTCCCATTTTTTTTTTACCTGCGTTTTCCTTGCTTAAGTTTGTTCATTGTTGTTTATTCCTGGTTTTTTTTTTCCTTTTTTGTTTTCCTCTTGATTAGTTGTCCTTTTCTTTTTATTTTAGGTTTTATTTAGTTATTTTTACGTTTTCCATCTTTTTACTATTTTTTTCTTTTTATCTGTTTTTCTATATTTTATTTTTTTCTTCGTTGACTTTTATCTTTTTTTCTTTTTTGCGAGGTATTTTAACGTTTTCACCTCTTTGCTATATTTTGCTTATTTTATCTTCCTGATAGTCACTAATTCCTTCCTTCATGTATTAAGTTTTTTTTTTACTTTACTCGTTATTTAATTCATTCAGTCTTACGTGCGTTAAAATTTATTTGCTCTCTCCTTCTAATTAATTTATCTCGCCACTTTCTCTTCGTTTCTTCACTTATTATTACTCTCTCTCTCTCTCTCTCTCTCTCTCTCTCTCTCTCTCTCTCTCTCTCTCTCTCTCTCTCTCTCTCTCTCTCTCTCTCTCTCTCTCTCTCTCTCTCTCTCTCTCTCTCCACCCCACCCCCCCATTTACTTCCTATCTCTCCCTCAGTCTCGCTTCAAAGTTGCCACCTTCGCGAAATGTCGGAGAGACGGACAAAAAATAAAATATAAAAAAAAGCCAAACGTAGAACTCTTGGGCGATAAGGAAAGGAAAAAAACGTCGATTTCCTCGTAACTTTAGACTTATGCATCGTTGCCACCACCCTGTCGCTTACCTACACCCTCTAGTACACCCACACCCTGACCCACACCTTTACCTACGCCTCTACCCTATACCCACCTCTGCCTTCAGTACCTTCGTTTTTCCTATTCTTTCCATACCTCGATACACTACACCCTGTCGCTTACCTACACCCTCCAGTACACCCACACCCTGACCTACACCTTTACCTACACCTCTACCCTATACCCACCTCTACCCTACCTACCTCTACCCTACCCAGTACCTTCGTTTTTCCTGTTCTTTCCACTCTTCGATACACTAAATACTTGCATACTTATCTTCCCTTATATACACAGCCACACCCTCTCACTACACCTCTATCTCTCACCCACTAATTTCGTTATTCATATTTTTTTCCGTACTTCGATGCGTTACAGACCTTGCAGACTCACCTTTCGCTTATCCATTTCTATGCGTCCACTCATCCACTCACTCCACCTTGTAGTCTTTTCCACCTTCCTCTCCACCACCCTCTCCTTTCTTATTTTCTCCCTTTTCTCCCTTTCATATTTTTACTCTGCCACCATTTCTTCTCCCTTGCTTCATTCCCCCTTCTTCTCACCTCCATCCTTTTCTCTCCGTTCCCATGCTGTATTTTCCACAAGCCTTTCTACCTACTGCATCTACTCCCTCCCTCCCTCTATGGTGTCTCCTCCTCTCCACTTCTCCACCCACCTCCTCCTCCTCCGCCTCCTCCTACCTCTATAATCAGCCGTTCCCCTCACCATATCGTCCAACTTTGCCCATTCTCCCGGGAAATCCACACAATAAGCCAATTCCTAACACACACACACACACACACACACACACACACACACACACACACACACACACGGCCCAGTCATCACCACTATCACCATCAACACCCATTACTAAGGCGATGGTTCCTCTCAACTTCCTCAATTAGTCCGTGGCTTATGCTGTTTGTTAGTTTGCCTGTCCCAGTTTGAGTTCTGCCTCCCCCTCTCCCTCTCCTCCTCCACCTCTCTATCCCTCTCTGTCTCTCTTTCTCTTTTCTTTCCTTTCTTCCTTGTCCTTGTTACTTTCTCCCTCTTTCCGTCTTTCCTTATCTTCTTCCTTTCCTCCTTCCTCCTTTCTTATCTCCCTTTCTTCTTTAATTCCTTTCTTTCTTTATTCCTCACTTTTATCCCATGCATTCTCTTCCTTCCCTTCCATTCCTTTCCTTATTTCCTTTGTTCCTTTTCTCCTTCCTCTCACCTTTCTCCTCTGCTTTCCCTCTTTGCCTTCCTTCCTTCCTTTTCCCCTCTCCCACCTCTCATTTCTATCCTGCCTCCTTTTCTTCCTTCTTCCTTGCTTCCCTTACTTCTTCCCCTTCATCCCTCTCCTCCTTCTACCCTTTCCTGCTTGCCTTCACTTCTGTTTTGCCTCCATTATTTCTAACTTCCCTCCTTCCCTGACTCCTCCTTCCTTCTTCCTTGCCTACCTTTCTTTTCACTATCCCTCGTTTCCCCTCCTTCCTTCGTCTTCCTTTCTCATTTTCTCACTTTCCTACTCAGTTTCCTTTCTTTCCCTCCTTCTTCCTTGCCCACCTTTCTTTTCACCTCCGTTTTTATCTCCCCTTCTTTCCTTCTCTGCCTCCCACTTCCTTCATCTTCCGTCTCATTTTCTCCCCCTCCTCTTCCTCCTCCTCCTCCTCCTCTTCAGACGCCCGCCGGCCAGCCACTTCGAGGAGACGAGATCAGAATGCTAGTCGCCGCGTCTGTCTGTCCCCCTTCCTAACTTACGCCCCTCATTTTCAACCCCTCCAATAACCATCTGCCCCCCCCCCTCCCTCCTTACCCTCTTCCTCTCCACTCCCCTCCAGGTGTGACTCCCATCTCCCTGCCTCTCATCTCCACATCCCTCCTCCTCCTCCTCCTCCTCCTCCTCCCCTTACTTATCCTCATCATTCCTCTCGTTCTCCACTCCAACTTCTAATAACATTTAAGCCTCCCCTCTCTCCCTCTCCTCCTCTTCCCCTCCATCTCCCCTCCCTCGGCCTATTAGGAAAGTGAGTAAGTGAAGGAGGGGAGGCGAAAGAGAGGGAGAGTGGAATTGAGGGAAGGAGAAGGGAAGTAGGGAGGAAGGGAAACGGGATGTAAAAGGGAAGAGAGATATGGAGAGGGGGTTTCGTATTAAAAAGAAAAGTAATAAGAGAGAGGGAGATAGGGAAAAGAGGAAAGGAGGAGGAAGGGGAAGGAAAGGGGGATGTAAAACCGAAGAGAGAAAGAGGGGGAGTTTCGTATTTATTAAGAAGATAAATAATAAGAGGAATATGTAACTTGATTTTACTTAAGAATGTGTTATTTACCGATTAGTGTGACTTTGGGATTATGATTGCGTAGGTTTGTGGGGGTGGATTGTTGTGGGTGTGGGCGTGAGATGGGTGTGGGGTGGGTGTGGCGCATGACGAGACAGCGGAGGAGTTTGGGTGAGCGGTGGGCGGAGGATTTGAAGGGGGAGGGGGGGGCTATAGGCGGAAGACACACAGCGGGGCCACACGGAGCACGAGTTCGAATATCCTAGAGTTGATTGGAGGAAGAGGAGGAGAAGGACGAGAAGGAGGAGGCGGCATAGAAGTAGAGGAAGAAGGAAAGAAGGAATACGAGGAAGAAGAGGGAAAGGAAGAAGAAAAGATACAAGAAGACGAAAAGGAGGAGAGGGAGTAGTGATAGAGGAAGGGGAAGAAGAAATACGAGAGAGAGAAGGAAGAGGAAGAGGAGGAGAGGAAGAGTAAGTAGGCCATAGGAAACTGAGTCGGATTTCCAGGAGGGTTGGATCCTCTTGGGGCGGATTGGAAAGGGTTGAGCGGGGTTGTGGGCGACTCCGCTTCTGCATAGGACGGCTGACTGGCCAGGAGGAGGAGGAGGAGGAGGAGGAGGCAGGTTACTCAGTAGAATCTTTACGCCACTTTCTCAGATATCTCAGAAGAAGTAAAGGCAAAGGAAAATAAAAAAGTAACGATTATGAAGAAGAAAAACGTGAATTAACAAAACAAAAAGAAAGAGAAAGAAGAGGAGGAAGCACAAGATGAGGAGGCGAGAATGGTGTTACCTACCCAAAGAAGAAGAGAAAGAAGGAAATAAGAAAAATAATTAAGAAGAGAGAAGAGATAAGAAAAAGAGATAAAAGAAAAGACAAAGCGGAGAGCAGAGAAAGAATTAAGAAGAGGAGAAGAAGAGAATGGTTACGTTACTTACCCAAAGAAGAAGAAGAGAAAGAAGGAAAGAGAAGAAAAAAATGAAAAAGAGAGAGAGAAGAGAGAAGAAAAAGAGATAAAGAAAAGAGAAAGAGGAAAGGAGAGATAAAGAATAAAAAATAGAATGAGAGAGAAAAGAAGAGAGAAGAGAGATTGAGAAAATAAAAAGAAGAGAAAAGTCCCAAAGAAGAGAAAGAAAACGAAGAAAGATGAAAAACACAAACAAAACCAATAAAACAGACTAAGAAAAAAAGGAGAGAAAAGAAAAAACACGAATAACCAAGACCAAAAAAGAAAGAAAAAAAGGGAAAATAGGAGATAAAACCCACACCCTCCCTTTTTTCAGCACTCTAAGGAAACCGTGGCAAAAAAAAAAAAAAAAAAAGAATACATAATGCCGCGAACACGTTTTCAGGGGTGACTATAACGCCTTGGAAGAAATTACGTATTCATTTCCTTCCCGCCTTTTTTCCGCCGCGAGAGATTCCTTCAAAGGCGTCACTAGTCAAGACACATTACGCCTCCCCGCACAATTTATGGCGAACACGCAGATGGAGAAATGGCCGAGGAGGAGGAGGAGGAGGAGGGCGAGAACGAGGGCGGAGACGATTGCTGTGAGAAAACGGAAAACGGGAAGCTTGTAGTGGTCAAAGAAAACGGGAAGAACTGAGAAGAGGGATAGAAAATGGGTAAAGAAGGGTAGTAGGGGACTGGATAAGGACGATGATAAGAGGAAACGAAGAACGGGAAACTTATATAGAAATGAGAGAACGGGAAGAAGAAGAATAACTGAGGAAAGGGATGAGAATAAGTAAAGAAAAAGAAGAAGAGGAGGAGGAGGAGGAGGGGGATGTAGGGAGGAAGGTGAGGGAGACATGGGAAAAATAGGTGAGAGAGGAGAGGAGAGAAAAAGGAATGGAGAGAAAGGAGGTAATGAAGGGAAGCCGAGATGATAATGGCCTAGGCGAGAGAGAGAGAGAGAGAGAGAGAGAGAGAGAAACTTATCTACACACACACACACACACACACACACACACACACACACACGTCCCACGCAAACCCTTTTCCCGTAAATAGCAAAACTTCGGCGTAATTCCCAAGTACATTTATTTCGGAGGAGGGAGAGTGGGAAGGGAAGGGGACCGGATATGCAAGGAGAGAATGGGAGGAAGGAAGAAGGAAAGGGAGAGGAAGAGCGAGGGAGGGAGAGGAAGGAAGGAGAGGGAGGGAGGGGGAGGGAGAATAACAAGACGCAGAGGGGGAGATAAAGGACGAGGGGAGAAGTAGGCATTGAGGAAGGGGAAGGAAAGAAGGGGAGGAAAGAGGAGAGAAAGGAAGGAGGGAAAGGGAGGTAAAGTTTTCCTATCTTGTTGCATGCCAGTTTCCTCCTCCTCCTCCTCCTCCTTCATCTCCCTTTCCTCCCCAGACTCCTTCACCACCTCCTTCATCTCCTTCCTCCTCCTCCTTCATTACCTCTACAAGCTCACTTTCATTTCTTTCCTCCTCTTCCCTCACCTTTTCCTCCTCCATTACTTCCATCTCATCATCATCACTCTTCCATATCGCCACCACCACAACCATCACCACCACCACCACTACCACTACCACTACTACTACTACTACTACTACTACTACTACTACTACCACCACTACTACCATTTCAACAGCAACAACAACAACAAGTCACTACTACTACTACTACTACTACTACTACTAATAATAATAATAATAATAATAATAATAATAATAATAATAATGATAGTTTTTTTCACGCCCAGGGACTTACTATCTTATCATTGTCAATATTTGGTAATTTATGAAGGCTGAGAGAGAGAGAGGTGACCTTTTTTTTTGTTTTATTTATTTTGGCCGTGGTGATAAAACTTAAACGTTTAGGTGATCAATCTTCCGTTCTTTTTTACTCTCTCTCTCTCTCTCTCTCTCTCTCTCTCTCTCTCTCTCTCTCTCTCTCTCTCTCTCTCTCTCTCTCTCTCTCTCTCTCTCTCTCTCTCTCTCTCTCTCTTGCGTCATTTTTCTTGTCTTCCTTCGTGTGTTTTCTTTGTTCTGTTAATTTCCTTTTATTTCGCATTTTTTACTTTCATTTGCGAGCTGATTTTTCTTTTTATTTTCTTCGTCTTCCTTCCTTCGCCCACCTTCCTCCTTCCTCAAGTCACTCTTCTCTCCCTCGTTAATCTTCATCTCCATTCTCCGTCACCTCCGCTTACCCTCACCTTTTCCTCACCTCCTTTCCTCTCCTCCACCTCCTCCTCCTCCTCCTGCTCCTTCTCTTCATTATCATTTCACTTCTCTCCCTAATACATCATCATCAGCCAAGTCACCATCATTATCTCATTTTCCTCTCTTACTTTATTTCTTACACTCTGTCTCACTCACTCCTTTACTCATCAATTCACACACTCACACATTTACTCACTCACACATTCAGGCACTCATTTCTTCACTCCCTTCCCTTTCAGTCTGTTAAAAGCACTTGCCTCTCTGTCTGTCTGTATGTGTCTGCTTGTGTCTGTCTACCTGTCTGTGTGTTTATTTCGGCCTGTCTGTCTTTCTGTATATGTTTATCTGTGTGTCTGTATGTACGAATGTGTCTGTCTAAACCTTCCCACTTTGCTTTCTCGTCCTCGTCTTGTGTGAGAAAACGTCGGCTAGTTCTTCAGAAGTTCCTCAGTCGTTTCTCACTTGCTGTTTGAAAAATGTCTTTACTTCACATTCCTTCCTCTCGCTCACCCGCTCACTTACTCACTCGCTCACTTACTCTCTGGCTCACTCTCTCGCTCACTTCCTCTTCCTTACTCTCACTTAAATTCCACTCCATAAATGTTCCTCTTGATTGCGTCTCCTCTCTCTCTCTCTCTATCTATCTATCTCTATCTCTATCTATCTATATTTCTATCTATCTATCTATATCTCTCCGATTCTTTGTTTTCTTTTCCTTTGTCATCTGTATGCAAACTATAATCCATTTTTTTACGTTTTCCTTTTTCTTTCCTTTTTTTACATTTCCCTTTATTTTATCCATTTCATCTACATTTTCCTCTATTTTATCCCTTTTTACATTTTCCTCTATTTTATCCCTTTTTGCATTTTCATTTATTTTACCCTTTATTTACATTTTCCTTTATATTATCCATTATTTTCAAGGAGCAAGTCGTTAACGTTTTTTTTATGGGCGGTGGTGGGTGGGAAAGGTTTATTACGGTTGTTGGTCAGCTTCCTTTCCCTATAAAATATTTCGCGGGACAGGAGATAGCGCGAGTTAACGTGTTTATGGTGACGGCAACGCGGGGAGAGGCAGGCCGCGAGTTAGCTTCACGCCTTTACTCTCCTAGGCTTTACATGGGGACGAGTTGCGGGCAGAATAAACAAGAGAGAAGCGAGTTAATAGGAACATTCGGTGTGTTAGTTAAAAGTATTGATTTTGTATTATTCGTATATTTCTTATTTTTATTATTTTCTTCCTCGTGTCCACTTTGTTTTTCCTAGTTGTTGTTTTTCTTACTTTTCCCCGTGTCGTTTGTTTCCCCTCTTGTTTTTCCTTTGGTTTCCTCCGTGTTTTTCTTATTTCTCACCCATCTTATTTTTCCCCGAGGTCTTTTTTCTGCTGATACTATAGTCTATCTCTTGTAAAGCCTAATATCACACGCATAACGATAATATTCGGTACATCGGTTGAAATTACCAATGCAGCTCTTTTTTCCCCTCGTCATTCCTTTTGTTTTGCCTGTTACTACATTCTACCTTACTGTCAGAATATACAAAAGAAGCAAACCGATAAGAAAACTCGGTATATCACTTAAAATTACCAATCCAATGTTCTTTTTTTCCCTTGTGATTCCTTTTTCTTTCACCTGTTACTCTATTCAACACATGTCAGAATACAAAAGAAGCAAAATAATGAGATAAAAAAACGGTGTATTACTTCAAATTACCAAAGCAGTGTTCTTTTATCCAATCGTAACTATCTTTTCGTCACCTGTTACTCTAATCAACCTCTCGTCAGGCATCGAATCACAAATTACCTGAGCAGACACACTTCCGGGTATCTGTGTGTTAACCGGAAGCGCAAACACCGACCAACCTCCATTAGACTTTGGCGATAATTTCGGGTTGAGTGGCAAGCCGTCTTGAGCCCCGCCCGGTGTGCAGTCCCTGGCCGTTCCTTGTGGATGTTTATGTCCCTCTCGCGGCCAATTCAGAGGCGTTTCCAGGTGTCTGACAATCGAGGTGTTACGACGGAGGATTAGATGAACACTTTGACGCACGCCCCAAGCCTCCTTCTCTTCCTATTCTACCTCTTCCTTTACCTCCTCATTCCCTTTCGCTTTCTCCTCCATCTCCTATCGTCTCATTATCATACCGCTTCTCTTCCCTCTCATCTTCCTTACATCATCATCAGCCTCATCATTTTTTGTTTTACCTTTCTTTTCCTTTGCCTCTTACGCCCTTTCGCTTCTTCCTCCTCCATCTCCCTTCATCTCGTCATTATCATTTCACTTCTCTTCCTTGCTCATCTTTCTTACTCCCAGCATCAGCAGTCTCATTAATTCCCACCTGCTTTCTATTACCATTTATCTCAGTACAGCAATTATTTTCATTCATATTCTTTCATACTTCCTCTCCCACTCCCTCCATATCCTTAATCCTCTCTTCATTATCGTCTCTGTTCTCTCCTTTCTCTTTTTTTTATCATATCACCATCAGTCTCATCACTATTTCCTTCCCCTACTTTCCCTCCCATACAGGACACTAATTCCTTTCATTCATTCTCTTTTTTCTTCCTCCCTCACTTCCTCCATATCCTTAATCCTCTCTTCATTATCATTTTTGTTCTCTCCTTTCTCTCTTTTTTTATCATATCACCATCAGCCTCATCACTATTTCCTTCCCCTACTTTCCCTCCCCATCTATACAGGACACTAATTCCTTTCATTCATTCTCTTTTTTCTTCCTCCCCCACTTCCTCCGTATCCTTAATCCTCTCTTCATTATCATCTCTATTCTCTCCTTTCTCTCTTTTTCTCATATCAGCATCATCTTCATCACTATTTCCTTCCCTTACTTTCCTTCCCCATCTGTTACAGGACACTACTTCCTTTCATTCATTCTCTTTTTTTCTCCCTCCTACGCCGCCGCTTCCCTCTCCCTTCATCTTTCCATTATCATCTCTGTCCTCTCCATTCTCTTCTCTCTTGTATCATCATCATCCTCATCCTTAATTGTTTCACTCGTTTGCTGTCACCATTTATCAAAGCACACCAAAGCCTTCCATTCATTCTCACACTATTTAGTTATATAAGAGGCAGTCAGCTGAACAATCTCCCACGCGCCAAACCACGACGATTGTACCCATGAATACGTACTCATGAGGCCGCTAAACAGGGCAGTAAAGCGGAAACTATGAGCAACGTTACTGCTTGGCGGCATTAATCTAAACTTCAGCGGCAAAAATTGGGATGCAATATAATACGAAGCGCAAGTTAGCCCGCACTCAAGATTGGTGAGGCAGGAAGGAACCCTAACTTCCCGCCACACACACGGGACGAATTTTTTTGCCGTCCACTGAACCTCAAGATATATCGGTGATCTTCTGAACAAACAAAATAAACAAACACTAGAGGAAATGGACGCCTCTAACTGTTATGAATATGTTTTAGGGGAACTCCTAGGCACACACACACACACACACACACACACACACACACACACACACACACACACACACACACACACACACACAGACACACACACAGATGGCGTTCACTTTAATGAGACAAAACATTTACCGTCCACTTTTTTTTACAGTAAAGGAAGCAGCTCAAGGGAAAAAATAGTTGAGAGAGAGAAAAAAGCCCGCTAATCACTGCCCCCGTAAAAAGAGTATAGATGAGTGGCCAAAAGAGAGGTCAGTATCGGGTGAGAGGTGTCTCGATGCTCTCCCTTAACGCAAAGATTTACCGGCAACTTTCTGAACCACAAAATAGAAGAAAATTCGTAGCTCTGCGGCAGAACTTTTTAGCGCTGAAGAAGTGGAGATGCTTAAGTTCTGTATCTCTTCATGTACAAAATCACACAATAAAAAAGAATTCATCAAAGCACACGCGTACACATTTGGTAAGGCTTTCGTAGAGGTTGTGGGTAGTATATCCATGGGTAGCTTTATGAGCCTAGTAATATTTCGACAAGGCTTTCGTAGAGATTGTGCGTAGTAATTCAATGGATCGTTTCATAACCCTAGTGATAGATTAACAAGGCTTCTGCACCATAAATGTCAAAAACACTCATAAGCATCCGACTAATCTCTTGTGTGGCCTTTGAAAATATTTGTTGTGAGAGCCAAAAGCGTCTGCGAATCCGGGACTAAAAAACTAAGGATATTGTGTTTTGAAAGTGGCAAAATATTCTGGAGGCGAGTATCAAGACACCTCTCTACCCTAAATTGACCTCTCTTCTGACCCCGTTCTTTTTCTTTTGTTCGGAGCAGGGCGTAGCGGACTTGTTTTGTTGTGTTTTTGTTTTAATGCCCTTGAACTGGCTCCTCTGCTGTAAAAAAGAAGCATCGTACGAGCCGTGTTAAAAGTTGAATGGTTGATTGAATTACTATTACCGTTACTTAAGAGGCCGAAGGGATGGAGGGCTGTAGCGCAGTGGGGAGCCAAGAGCCGCTACGTGTTATATAAAGGAGAGAAATGGGCGACCTTGAGCCAAACAGCGAGGTTAGTTCTTTTTTTTTTTTTTACAGGCTATGTGGTGGCGTAATTTTTTTTTTCTCCTTGCTACTGCCAAAAGACACGGTTGTACCTGTTCTCTCTCTCTCTCTCTCTCTCTCTCTCTCTCTCTCTCTCTCTCTCTCTCTCTCTCTCTCTCTCTCTCTCTCTCTCTCTCTCTCTCTCTCTCTCTCTCTCTCTCACACACACACACACACACACACACACACACACACACACACACGCACACACACACACACACACACACACACACACACACACACACACACACACACACACACACACACACGGAAAACCCCAAGCTCAAGGTCAGATAAGAATGGGAAATAATGTGTGTGGTGTGTGTGTGTGTGTGTGTGTTCCTGACGTAGAGGAAGTCCGGCGTGAGTGTCCACAAAATGTAACACGGATAAGCCATTACACACACACACACACACACACACACACACACACACACACACACACACACACACACACACACACACACACACACACACACACACACACTAAAATACGATACAATGCCGCAGTAGTATTCAGAAAATTAAAACATAAAACTCGCAGAAATAATAGAATATAAAATACACACAAAAAAATACACCCGCACACAGTAATAGGAGCCCACGAAATTTACACACACAGAAACAAACAAACAACAAAGCAACAATAGAGGAATAACAACAGATATAAAGGAGGGTAAAAACAGTAACACGTATTACTTTTTGAAGTTAAAAAAAAAGAGACAATAGCAAAAAAGGAGAAGTAAAGGCAAAACACACATGAATCTCTGTCACACGCATTTTACTTCACTTCAAAAACAAAACAAATACTGAAAATATGAAAACGGGGTAAAGAAAACATTACCAATTAAAAGGAAAGACCACAAAAGAAACACTGATTTGCGAACGTCTTTTGTTTTCCTTTATTTCTGCCGCCAAATGTTTCCTTTGCTGTAAAATAAAAATACATAGAGAAGAAAACTGGGTTAAAATGAACATCACCATATTAAAACGAAAGACCACAATCACAACAACCCGTCACCACAAACACAACCCGACACCATAAACACAAGAACCCGTCACCACAAACACAACCCGTCACCACAAACACAAGAACCCGTCACCACAAACACAACAACCCGTCACCACAGCACAACAACCCGTCACCACAAACACAAGAACCCGTCACCACAAACACAACAACCCGTCACCACAGCACAACAACCCGTCACCACAAACACAAGAACCCGTCACCACAAACACAAGAACCCGTCACCACAGCACAACAACCCGTCACCACAAACACAAGAACCCGTCACCACAAACACAAGAACCCGTCACCACAGCACAACAACCCGTCACCACAAACACAAGAACCCGTCACCACAGCACAACAACCCGTCACCACAAACACAAGAACCCGTCACCACAGCACAACAACCCGTCACCACAAACACAAGAACCCGTCACCACAGCACAACAACCCGTCACCACAAACACAAGAACCCGTCACCACAAACACAAGAACCCGTCACCACAAACACAAGAACCCGTCACCACAAACACAAGAACCCGTCACCTTACCTGCACGACGAAGGGGATGTCGTCGCGGTGGCCTTTGGGGGAGGGGAGCGCGCCCTCTGTGTGGATGCGGGAGCTGTAGGCTGACGCGGTGGAGTCGTACACCCGCTCCGTCGCCTCCACCTCCTCCCCGCAGATGATCGCCCGCCTGCACCGCCCGCGTCGCCGTCAGGAGGGAGAGAAGGAGAGAGAGAATGGGTCGTTAGTGATGTCTGAATACTTGACTGGATAGAAAGAAAGGGGATAGAGAAGGATTGAAGAAAAAAGATTGGGTTTGGAAGGAAGAGGAAAGAAGAAGAGAGAGAAAAAAAAAGTTATGAAAAAATTGAGGTATATGTAGACCTTTGGGGAGATAATAAACGGAAGGAAAAGGATCAGAGAGAAGAGAGATGGTGTTAGAAGAGGAAAGGAGAATAGGAGAGAGAGGAAGAGAAAAAAGAAAGGTGGTTTTCTGATGCATATATAGACGATTGGAGAAAAAGAGAAGGGGAGGAAAAGGAGGACAGGTGAGAAAATATTGAGTTAAAGGGAAAAGGGAAAGAAGAAATAGGGGAGAAAGAAATAGGGGAAAAGGAGAACCCGTGAGAAAATATTGAGTTAAGGGGGAAAAGGGAAAGGAGAAATAGGGGAGTTTGAGAAAAAGACAGACTCAAACACTTTAAAAACGAGACAGACAGACAGACAGACAGACAGACAGACAGACAAAGGCAGGCAGGTAGGTTAGGTTTAAACATGACTGAGAGAGAGCTTAAGACCAAGATAAGCTGAGAGTTGAAGATGAAAGGAGAGGTTAATAGCTGGAGGAGGAGGGAGAAGTTGGAGAAGGTAGTGCTTGTGGTGGTAAAGTGGAAAAACAGTAAAAGAGTGATAAAAAGAAGCGACGGAGAAAAAGTTACAAGAGAAAGCAGTGAAGGACAAGAAGAAATAGACGAAGAATATGGAAATAATTGCGACTGATTAGAAAAAAAAATAGTGAAAAGAGTATCAATGGAAAAGTTAATACAGACTGAAAACGAGGAATAGAAAAAAAAAGAGAAATGAGATGAAAAGAGAAATAGCAAGTTACGTGTTTGAGATATTCCAGTAAGTGTTATCTGGAAAGTAAATTACAAAGACTTCAATTTGAGGTCATACAGAAAGATGAGAATATGATATGAGAAGGATATGATGTATAAAAGAGAAAGAGAAAAAGAAAAAGAATACAGGAAATGTTAATATAAGGGCACATATCTCAAAAAGCTACCCAAACCTCTTCTTGGCATAATTAAAAACAAAAAAAACAATGAGCTACATTTTTTTATGATTCAGAAGTAAAAAAAGTAAAACTACACATGATGACAGCGTGACATTTACACAGAATGAAATATTAATCCAAAGCTAGAAAATAGAAAAAAAATATATGATGCCCAAAGAGAGAAAAATGGATATAAAAATGAAACAAAGAAAGGGAATGATAAATTACGGGTGAGGGGAAGAAAAGAATGAAGGAAGGAAAGGAAAGGAAACAAACGAAGAATGGACGAAATGAAGAATAAAAAAATATTGAGAATACTATTAGGAAGAAAGGGAGCGATACAATAAAGACCGATTTCTATATCTAATTACTTGATTTTTTCACTCAGTTCTGGTATTGTTTTCATTTAATTTCAGTTTCTACCATTTAATTAGAAAAAAATACACCATTCTTTATGTGTGTGTGTGTGTCTATGTTTGTGTGTGTGTGTGTGTGTGTGTGTGTGTGTGTGAGAGAGAGAGAGAGAACACAACAATATCTGCATGTTGAATTGACTCACTTGGTACACGAGAGGGCAATTTCTCTCTCTCTCTCTCTCTCTCTCTCTCTCTCTCTCTCTCTCTCTCTCTCTCTCTCTCTCTCTCTCAGTTGCAGATGTTATTGTTGTTTTAGTAAGCTATAGTAACTTAATTTACATATAAATGCTTGACTTGCTATAAACATTTGTATATAAACAGTGATAAAGGGCAAAGATACGAAGAGAAGAGGAGGAGGAGGAAGAGGAAGAGGAATAAGAGGAGGAGGCGGAAGAAGAGGAGGAGGCGGAAGAAGAGGAGGAGGCGGAAGAAGAGGAGGAGGCGGAAGAAGAGGAGGAAGAGAAGGAGGAGAGGAGGAAAGGGGAGCGAAGATGCATATTCAGATTGTCCCTTTATAATGATTATGTGTGTGTGTGTGTGTGTGTGTGTGTGTGTGTGTGTGTGTGTGTGTGTGTGTGTGTGTGTGTGTGTGTGTGTGTGTGTGTGTGTGTGCGCGGGAGGAGGAGGAGGAATAATAAGAAAACGAAGATAAAGGACGGAAAAGGAAAAGGGTAAGATAGATACAAGAAAAAAATAAGTAATAGGGAGGAGGAATATAGGTGAGATAAGAGACGAAGGTGAAAAAAGAGGTAGGAGGAGGAGGAGGAGGAGGAGGAGGAGGAGGTTACTGCTCGTTATCCCCCATCAAGCAGCAAACCACCTTCTCTTCCTCCTCCTCCTCCTCCCTTTCTTCCTCTTCTTCGCGTCACGTAACTTAAGATTGGGGTCAGCCTTTGTTGTTTTAAAGTCTTATAATAATGATAATATGAATAAGAACAATCACCACCACCATCATCACCACCACCATCATCACCACCACCATCACCACCATCACCATCACCATCACCATCACCACCACCATCACCACCACCACCATTATCATCATCATCATCATCATCATCATCATAACCACCTTCATCACCATCATCATTAGCCTCGCCATAACACCATCATCACCACACAAAACATCTCACAATTAGTTCGAGATTAGTGTTCGAATTGGCAACATTTCTTCTACTTTCTCCTTCCTCTTTTTTTCCATTTTCTTCGCTGATTGTCCGCTAATGGCTCTTCGCAGGTTAGGCCCTTACTCTCAGACGCTCTTGGCTCACAACAAATATTTCCAGATGCCACAAGAGAGATTAGTCGTATTTTCATGAGTGCTTTTTAAATATCCATGGCGCAGAAGCCTTGTCAAACTATCACTAGGCTCATAAAAACTACCCATGGAAATACTAACAAAACCTCTACGAAAGCCTTATAAAATATGTGTGTGTATGACCCGTATTCTTAAACGTCTTCGGCTCTCACAACAAACACTTCCAAGGGTCACAAAGGAGATTGTAGTCGGGTTTTCAAGAGTATTTTTCATATCCATGGTGCAGAAGACTTGTCAAACTATCACCAGGCTCATAAATCTACCTTTGGCAATACTAACACAACCTCTACGAAAGCCTTATCATATGCGGTAGTGTAAGCCCCGAGAGGTTTATTAAGGGCCAGTTTTATAGTCCAGTACAGCAAATTTATAAGCTCGCCAACCAAACAGAAAATTTATTAAGGGCCAGTTTTATAGTCCAATACAGCAAATTTATAAGCTCGCCAACCAAATAGAAAATAAGACGAAAATTCATTGTACAAAAGCTCTAGTGTTTGGCGTTGATATAAAAAGGAGGAAATTATAGGAAACCACACAGGAAATCTCTCTAGCATCTGGCACTGAGTAGAAATAACGGATCATTGTGGAGAATATAGTTTGGTTTGGGCGCTTACAATGACTCGGCGTTGGACTGTGGCCGTGGAATCGAACCCCTTAGGCCGAGTGCGTGGAGTGGAGGGCGTGGCTGATCGGTGGTACTCTAATGAAGGGAAGGAAGGGGAGACTTTATCCATGTTCCATTCCCTTTTCCTCCCTTCCTTACATCCCTTCACTCTACATCCTTCGTTTGGTTTGTTTCTCTTCCCCTCCTTGTTTGCTTCTCTCCATCCTTCCATTCTTTATCCTATCACTCCCTTTCTTCCTAATAGTATTCTTAATATTTTTTTTATTCTTCATTTCGTCCATTCTTCGTTTGTTTCCTTTCCTTTCCTTCCTTCCTTCTTTCCTTCCTTCCCCTCATCCCTAATTTATCATTCCCTCTGTATCATTTTTATATCCATTTTTCTCTCTTTGGGCTTTATGTATTTTTTTTCTATTTCCTAACTTTGGATTAATATTTCATTCAGTGTATTCTTGTTTTCTTGTTTTCTTGTTTTCTTAGTTTCTTTATTTAGTTTCTTACAAGACTTTTCAGCTAATCAGATCCACTCTCCTCCTTTTCCTCCTCCTCCTCCTCCTCCTCCTCCTCCTCCTCCTCCTCCTCCTCCTCTTCCTCCTCCTCCTCCTCCTCCTTCTCCTCCTCCTCTTCCTGCTCCTCCTCCTCCATTCATTATATTTATCGTTATTTACTCCTCATTTCAACAGCATTCCATTCTCTCTCTCTCTCTCTCTCTCTCTCTCTCTCTCTCTCTCTCTCTCTCTCTCTCTCTCTCTCTCTCTCTCTCTCTCTCTCACATCCTCCTCCTCCTCCTCCTCCTCCTCCTCCTCCTCTTCCTCTTCCTGCTACTTACTCTCCTCCTTACTCTTCCTTCGTCTAGTTAACCTTGCACATACATCTATTTACCTTCCTCTTCCTCCTCTTCCTCCTCTGCTTCCTCCTCTTCCCCCTCCTCCTCCTCCTCCTCTTTCTGCCCTACCACTTCTACTCTTATCAGACGCACTTCCTTCTCCTCCCCCCCCCTTCCTCCTCCTCTCTCTGTGTTCAATTAACCCTCCTCCTCCTCCTCCTCCTCCTCCTCCCTGCCCTAGTCGCTTTCTGGATGAACATATATTTGGCGAGAGCTGATAAGAGATAAGGTCTGATAGCGGGCTTTTTCGAGGGCGACCTTCAGCTGTTGACCTTGAGAGAGAGAGAGAGAGAGAGAGAGAGAGAGGGAGAGGGAGGGGGAGGGAGAAGAGGGAGCAGTAACGAGTAATATACAGAATGGATGTGTTGAGAGTACAATCATATTAGTGTTGGTTCTGAACCCCTTTAAGTCGTATTAGTGTTTGTCATGTAGTGTTAGCGTTGTTGTTGTTGTTTTTATTATTGTTATTATTATTGGTACGTTGTTAATGTTATCGATGCTCTCTGTTCTCTTTCTTATTGCTTTTGTGTATTTTTGTTATTACTACGATATATTATAGTTTCAGGGTTACGGAGAGAGAGAGAGAGAGAGAGAGAGAGAGAAAAAAAATCAATCATAATAAACAAAAACCATTAAGGTAAAAACAAAAAAGTAGCCCACCCCACCTCACTAATGCCTCAGTACCAATAGGATCAGACTCTCTTTGAAGGGGATCGGGAACACCTTTAGGCTCTCACGTGAACAATAGACGCCTGGAACCTGTTGTCAGAGTGCCGCTTCCTGTGTCGCCGCCCACACCGCCCACGCCTCTATACTTACTCTCTCTGTCTCTCTCTCTCTCTCTCTCTCTCTCTCTCTCTCTCTCTCTCTCTCTCTCTCTCTCTCTCTCTCTCTCTCTCTCTCTCTCTCTCTCTCTCTCTCTCTCTCTCTCTCTCTCTCTCAATAAATTTAAAAAAAAAAGAAATAAAAAAAGAGGAACTATCTTTTTTTCTGTTTTTCCGCTTAGACTCAAAATATAACGAGTAAAAAGTATATAAGTTTTGTTTCGTTGCTAAGGACACATTCTTACTTGCATTATTTTCTTCATTTTTTTTTGTCATAGTGAAATAAAGGGCAATGTATAAATTTTTGTTACGTGAATTAAGAAAAGAATCATGTTTTCATCTATTTTGTGTGTGATGCAAAACGACGAGTTGAATTTTAAAGTATAATGTTAGAATGTAGTTAAGGTGCTAATTCCATCGGCCTTTAACTTTTTTTATCATTTACTTTCCTGTAGAGACAAAATGCAAGAGGTAGGACTAATGTGTGTTTGACCTGCGTCCTCTTGTTCACTTCTTCAAAAATAACAGCAGGATAAAGAGGAGATAAGGATAAAAGTGTTTGTTAGCTGGAGAATAACAAAGACGAGAGAAAAAACAAAGGATATGAGAAAAACAATAAAGAAATAAGACGAAAAAAATGAGTCTTTTACTATATGAGGGAAAAACAAAAAGACTAGAGAAAAAATAGAAAAAAAAAAGCAAAAAATAATAAAAAAAGGAGAGCGTGTTTGTTGACTTGGGAAAATGACTTAATCCGAACTTAAGCGAATTTATCAACAAGGATAAAAACAACTTAATCCACAATCCTTTAAGTAATGGCTCACGTGTAATGCATTGAGATTTACAAGTTAACGATTGTTTTTGGCATCAACTTTCTTTATCTCTCTTCTCTGTTTAGTCTTTGCACCTCTCCTTGCCTCTCCTCTTTATCTCGCGTTTCTGTCTAGTCTTTCCATCATTCATTGTCATTCCTCTTTCTCTGTCTCTCTTTTCTGTTTAGTCTTTCCATCATTCCCTGTCATTCCTCTTTCTCTGTCTCCCTTTTCTGTCTAGTCTTTCCACCATTCCCCGTCATTCCTCTTTCTCTGTCTCCCTTTTCTGTCTTGTCTTTCCACCATTCCCCGTCATTCCTCTTTCTCTGTCTCCCTTTTCTGTCTAGTCTTTCCACCATTCCCTGTCATTCCTCTTTCTCTGTCTCCCTTTTCTGTCTAGTCTTTCCACCATTCCCCGTCATTCCTCTTTCTCTGTCTCCCTTTTCTGTTTAGTCTTTCCACCATTCCCCGCTATTCCTCTTTCTCTGTCTCCCTTTTTCTGTCAAGTCTTTCCACCATTGCCCGTCATTCCTCTTTCTCTGTCTCCCTTTTCTGTCTAGTCTTTCCATCATTCATTGTCATTCCTCTTTCTCTGTCTCCCTTTTTCTGTCAAGTCTTTCCACCATTGCCCGTCATTCCTCTTTCTCTGTCTCCCTTTTCTGTCTAGTCTTTCCACCATTCCCTGTCATTCCTCTTTCTCTGTCTCCCTTTTTCTGTCTAGTCTTTCCACCATTCCCCGTCATTCCTCTTTCTCTGTCTCTCTTTTCTGTCTAGTCTTTCCACCATTCCCCGTCATTCCTCTTTCTCTGTCTCCCTTTTCTGTTTAGTCTTTCCACCATTCCCCGTCATTCCTCTTTCTCTGTCTCTTTTCTGTCTAGTCTTTCCACCATTCCCCGTCATTCCTCTTTCTCTGTCTCCCTTTTCTGTTTAGTCTTTCCACCATTCCCCGTCATTCCTCTTTCTCTGTCTCCCTTTTCTGTCTAGTCTTTCCACCATTCCCCGTCATTCCTCTTTCTCTGTCTCCCTTTTCTGTCTAGTCTTTCCACCATTCCCCGTCATTCCTCTTTCTCTATCTCTCTTTTCTGTCTAGTCTTTCCACCATTCCCTGTCATTCCTCTTTCTCTATCTCTCTTTTCTGTCTAGTCTTTCCACCATTCCCTGTCATTCCTCTTTCTCTGTCTCCCTTTTCTGTCTAGTCTTTCCACCATTCCCCGTCATTCCTCTTTCTCTGTCTCCCTTTTCTGTCTAGTCTTTCCACCATTCCCCGTCATTCCTCTTTCTCTGTCTCCCTTTTCTGTCTAGTCTTTCCACCATTCCCCGTCATTCCTCTTTCTCTATCTCTCTTTTCTGTCTAGTCTTTCCACCATTCCTCACCATTCCTCTTTCTCTGTCTCCCTTTTTCTGTCTAGTCTTTCCACCATTCCCCGTCATTCCTCTTTCTCTGTCTCCCTTTTCTGTCTAGTCTTTCCACCATTCCTCGTCATTCCTCTTTCTCTGTCTCCCTTTTCTGTGTAGTCTTTCCACCATTCCTCGCTATTCCTCTTTCTCTGTCTCCCTTTTCTGTCTAGTCTTTCCACCATTCCCCGTCATTCCTCTTTCTCTGTCTCCCTTTTTCTGTCTAGTCTTTCCACCATTCCCTGTCATTCCTCTTTCTCTATCTCTCTTTTCTGTCTAGTCTTTCCACCATTCCCTGTCATTCCTCTTTCTCTGTCTCCCTTTTCTGTCTAGTCTTTCCACCATTCCCCGTCATTCCTCTTTCTCTGTCTCCCTTTTCTGTCTAGTCTTTCCACCATTCCCCGTCATTCCTCTTTCTCTATCTCTCTTTTCTGTCTAGTCTTTCCACCATTCCCCGTCATTCCTCTTTCTCTATCTCTCTTTTCTGTCTAGTCTTTCCACCATTCCCCGTCATTCCTCTTTCTCTATCTCTCTTTTCTGTCTAGTCTTTCCACCATTCCCCGTCATTCCTCTTTCTCTGTCTCCCTTTTCTGTGTAGTCTTTCCACCATTCCCCGCCATTCCTCTTTCTTTGTCTCCCTTTTTCTGTCTAGTCTTTCCACCATTCCCCGTCATTCCTCTTTCTCTGTCTCCCTTTTCTGTCTAGTCTTTCCATCATTCCCCGTCATTCCTCTTTCTTTGTCTCCCTTTTTCTGTCTAGTCTTTCCACCATTCCCCGTCATTCCTCTTTCTCTGTCCCCCTTTTTATGTCTAGTCTTTCCAGCATTCCTTATCATTCCTCTTTCTTTATCTCTCTTCTCTGTTTAGTCTTTCCATCATTCCCTGTCATTTTTCTTTCTTTATCTCCCTTTTCTGTCAAGTCTTTCCACCATTCCCCGCCATTCCTTCACGTAATTCCTTCTATTTATCTCAGCGTTATGAACTCTTGGCCTGCTAAGAATGTCCCACGAATAAGAAGGAAATTAATCTTACCTCACCTCTCTCTCTCTCTCTCTCTCTCTCTCTCTCTCTCTCTCTCTCTCTCTCTCTCATTATCTACCCTCCCCGTTGGCTCCTTCCTTCTGCATTCACTCTCACACTCTCGGTCTGTCTGAGAGTGAGGAGAATGGGATGAATGGATGAATGAAAGGGACAACTGGCTTATTTTTTTTGTTTATTGTTTCCTCTTCACCATTCCTTCTCTTCCGTCATTCTCCTCCATCATTCTCTTCAGTCATTTTCTTCCGTTGTTTTCTTCCCTCAGTCTCTTCCATCATTCTCTTATATCCTTCTCTTCCATCATTTTTTTATTGTTTCCTTCTCACCATTCCTTCTCTTCCGTCATTCTCTTCCGTCATTCTCTTCCATTATTCCATCATTCCATCATTCTCCTATATCCTTCTCTTCCATCATTTTTTATCGTTTCCTTCTCTCCATTTCTTCTCCATCATCTTATTTCTTCCCCATTCACCATTCATTCATTCGACAATAAAGGGATAAAAATACGGTATAATAAAAAAAAGTAATAGATAGGATACAGTAAAAATAAGATTGATAATAAATATGATAATGTAAAAATAAAAATGTTGAAAAAATGATAGTGAAAATATGAATAATAGATAATGAATACAAGCGCGATACGTGTATATACAAAACGCTAAACTTGAATGTATCTGAAAACTAGACCAGAAAAAGAGCGATTCTGAAATATCTTGAAAAGTGATGGAAAAGAAGATTGTTTGAAAAGACCATAAATAAAATGAAACTCAGTCCGTAAAATTATGGAAACTCAATCGCTCGACGCCAGAAAACTCACATATCGATTAAAATGTGAGACTGAAAGCGAATATTTCAATACTAGGGAGAAAAAGAAGGAGGGTAACGCTTAAGAAAATATAAAAAATAATAAAAATACACACACACACACACACACACACACACACACACACACACACACACACACACACACACACACACACACACACACACACTTTTATTTGGTTCATGGTTCTCTCCTCTTTTAATCACTGGACACATGGAGCGTTTAACTGGATGAGAGAGAGAGAGAGAGAGAGAGAGAGAGAGAGAGAGAGAGAGAGAGAGAGAGAGAGAGAGAGATGGAAGGCCGTCACGTCTGTTGTATTTTTGTGTTCGTTCACTTTTTTTAATCACCTTAAAAGCGCTATGACGCCCCTTTCTCTCTCTCTCTCTCTCTCTCTCTCTCTCTCTCTCTCTCTCTCTCTCTCTCTCTCTCTCTCTCTTCGTTTTATTTCAATTTCTCCTTTCACCATTTTCTTCTAACCGTTTTTTTTTTTTTTTCATTTAGTCATCCTTTCCAACCTCTTTCCATTTTCCTTACAATCGTCTTTCCCGTTTTCTTCTTCTCCTTTCCTCTCTTCTGTTCTTTCGAGTTATTTTCACATCGCTTTATAACTTTTTCCCTCCTATTTTCTCTTTATTATTCTTTCTTTCCTTCTCCATCTGGCGTTTCAAAACTAGCAGTCTGGCTTTTAACATTCTCCAATTCTCGTTTTTATCTTCCTTCTTTTTCTTTCTTCTTTATTCTTTATTCTCCTCCAGCATTTTATTTCTTTTTTTTTTTCCATCTGTTTCCTTCAAATTACCATCTTGACTTAACATTTTCCTTTTCTCGTTTGCATCTTCCTTTTTTTTTTCTTTCGTTCTTTCTTCTTCTCCTTCATCATTTCATTTCTGCACATCATCATTTATTCCTTTTTTCATGTCTTCAAAATTACCGTCTGACATTTTACATTTATCTTTTCTCGTTTCCTCCTCCTCCTCCTCCTCTTCTTCATTCCTTCCTTCTTTTCCATCCTCTCATTTCTTCCCATCGCCATTAATTTTTTTTTCCATCTGCCGCTTTCAAATTACTCACTTGCTTTTTACATTTTCCTTTTCTCATTTTCTCCTCGACATTCCTCTTCCCCCATCACTCACTTCCCTTCTATATTCCGTTTCCACCTAATCCTCCTCCTCCTCCTCCTATGTGACAGCTTTCCCCACTTAAACAATTATTTCCCTCATCATTTCTTTTTTTTTCCTCGTTTCCTTTCTCGCTCTCTCTATCCTTCCCGTCCTGGTTCATTATCCCACTTTTTCTCTTTACTTTCATGGATGTTTCTCAAAATTCACCGCTAGTCTAATCCACATAACAATTGATGGCTCTTCTCTTTGTAAATGTTGAATGTGTGTGTGTGTGTGTGTGTGTGTGTGTGTGTGTGTGTGTGTGTGTGTGTGTGTGTGTTTCCATGTATTAATTTTCACTATTCTACTATTATTCTTACTATCTACATATATTACCGTTTTTTTCACGTATTTTACAGAGCATCTTTACTGTAACTTCATCTTTTTCAATTCCCATTCTTTCCCTTCATCTTTTATAGCCTTGTTTTGTTGTATGTGTGCGGAGTGTGTATATCCACATTTATTTTTTTCTTATGTATCTCAATATTTCACACAGCATCTTCATCATAACTTCATCTTCTTCAACACCCTTCCAATGGCCTTCGTCTTCTCCAGCCTCGTGTATGTGTTTCTACGTTTATTTTTACTGAGCATCTTCATTATAACGTTATTTTCTGTTCTCTTTCAATTCCCTCGTTTCTTCCAGCCTCGTCTTCTCATCATTCACTCAAGAACAAGCACCAAGAGAGTTAACCAATGGGTGGGGACAGAGGAGGTGGAGATGGGGACTGTTGGAGAGTTAAAGGAGGGGATGAAAGGGGAGGAGGAGTAAACAAATGTAGATGAAAGGGAAAGGGAAGGAAAGGGGAAAAAAAGGTGAGGAGAAGTAGGGAAAAGGAAGAAATGGTAACAGAGGAAATGAAGGAAGAATGTTGGAGGAATGGGAATAGTGTTAGGAGGGAAAATGGAGTGAAAGGAGAGAGAGAAAAGGGGGAGGGAGGGAGTGTAGGCTATCATTGAAAGGGGAACGTAGGATAGAGAGAAAAAGAGAGGGAGAGGGAGAGAAAAAAAAAGTGGTTTATGTCTGAAAGAAAGGAAGTTGTCGCCGATAAGAAAAAAAAAGGATTATAAGTCTTGAGAGAGAGAGAGAGAGAGAGAGAGAGAGAGAGAGAGAGAGAGAGAGAGAGAATAAAAAAAAGAGAAGCGAGTGAAGGAGTGATCATGTGGGTGTCAGTTTGTGGACATTTTGGACTGTGTGGAGAAGGGAGAGCGTGGGTGGATTGGCGTGGAGGGGGAGGAGGGGTCAAGGGGGGGGCTAGTGGGCTTTATTGGGCGGGTTTGGGCTGGTTGGGCGGGGTGTTAGTGGGCGGGTCACGTCTTCCAGCCCACCGCCCAAATCTCGGTCGTGCCCAGCGTTATACCAAATTATCGTACTCAGCGCATTGCATTTTTGTAGTTTCTGACCGATAACTATAGCAAAAAAGAACGAAACCCATCAATATTTAACAGTTTTAACGCTAACTTTAATTTCCTATCGTTATTTGTGAGGTTACGACAGTCTTGGAGCCTAAAAATGATAAATGGAATGTTCAGTGTACGACAGTTTGGCAACGTTGGGTCTTGTCTCACAGTCCTTTCCCCTGGGTTCGATCACCCCACACACACCCCTCCCTCCTCCCTACCCTTCCCTCCCTCCCCCTATTCTCCCTTTACTTTGTCCCCAGCACGCACCTCCTCCACCCCTCAGCCTCCCTCCTCCACTCCTCCTCCTCCTCCTCCTCCTTCCCGTTTTTTTTTTCTTTTCTCCCTTCGTTTTTCCTGTATCTTTTTTTCTGTCTTTTTCTCTTCCCATTTTCTATTTTTATTACTCTCATCCACTTTTTTTTTTTATTTCTCCTATTTCCTCCATTTTCTTTTCGTTCTCTCCTCCTTTCCCTCCCTTTCTTCTTTTCTTCTTTCCCCCTTTCTCTTCCTTCCTAACCTGACTTTCTAAAAATCCCTTTCTCTCCTATTCAATCCTCCCATTCTCTCTCTCTCTCTCTCTCTCTCTCTCTCTCTCTCTCTCTCTCTCTCTCTCTCTCTCTCTCTCTCTCTCTCTCTCTCTCTCTCTCTCTCTCTCTCTCTCTCTCTCTCTCTCTCTCTCTCTCTCTCTCTCTCTCTCTCTCTCTCTCTCTCTCTCTCTCTCTCTCTCTCTCTCTCTCTCTCTCTCTCTCTCTCAGCCCATCCATCCAGTTCTTAAGAGGAGAGAAGGATGGATTGCAGGAGGAGGAGGAGGAGGAAGAGGAGGAGGAGGAGGAGGAGGAGGAAGGAAGGCACGAAGGGAACAGTGGGGAAGGTCATGCTTTTTTATCTTTCTCTCTCTCTTCGTTTCTATTAAAATCAATTATATCCTTTCCTTTCTTCTGTTATTCATTTTAGTCTCCTTTTCCTTCCTCTTCCTCCTTTTCCTTCCTCTCCTCTCCGTTCCTCTCCTCTCCGTTCCTACTTTCTTTCTCTATTATCCATTCTCTACTCCTATACCATACTTAGTCTTTATCCCATCTCTCCTCTTTTCTCTTTTTTTCTTTTTTCCTTTCCTACTTTCTTTTTCTTTTCTACTTTCCTCTTTCCTCTATCTTTTTTTCTGGATCTCTTTCCAACTTTCTACTTTTACTGTTTTCATCCACTCTTCTTTCCATTTTCTCTGCTCTTTTCCTCCACTTCTCTCTGCCGCTTTGCATCT
>NC_066520.1:13577208-13624708 GCF_024679095.1 Eriocheir sinensis
TATTTTCTAGTTCCTCTTTCTTTGCTCTACCTGCCTTTCCCACGCACATACCTTTGCTGGAAATGCTAAGGACGAGATGGTGTAGTTCAGTGTCTTTTCTTTTTCTTGGTGTGGTAAGAGGTGATGGGATTGTTATTTATCTTTACTTTACTTTATGGGAATGTTTTTTTTTTTTTACAGCAAAGGAGACAGCACAAGGGCACACAAAAAAGGAAACAATAAAAAAAGCCCGCTACTCGCTGCTCCTGTAAAGAATCCGAAGAGGTGGCCGAAAGAGCAGTCAGGTACGTGAGAAGAGGTGTCCTGATACTCTTACTTTTACGTTTACTTTTATACATTTTTACTTTCATTCATCTTTACTTCCGTTCATCTTTGCTTTCATTCATCTTTACTTTCATTCATCTTTACTTTCATTCATCTTTACTTTCATTCATCTTTACTTTCATTCATCTTTACTTTCATTCATCTTTACTTTCATTCATCTTTACTTTCGTTCATCTTTGCTTTCATTCATCTTTACTTTCATTCATCTTTGCTTTCATTCATCTTTACTTTCATTCATCTTTGCTTTCATTCATCTTTACTTTCATTCATCTTTACTTTCATTCATCCTTACTTTCGTTCATCTTTGCTTTCATTCATCTTTACTTTCATTCATCTTTACTTTCATTCATCTTTACTTTCATTCATCTTTGCTTTCATTCATCTTTACTTTCATTCATCTTTGCTTTCATTCATCTTTGCTTTCATTCATCTTTACTTTCGTTCATCTTTGCTTTCATTCATCTTTACTTTCATTCATCTTTACTTTCATTCATCTTTGCTTTCATTCATCTTTGCTTTCATTCATCTTTACTTTCATTCATCCTTACTTTCGTTCATCTTTGCTTTCATTCATCTTTACTTTCATTCATCTTTACTTTCATTCATCTTTACTTTCATTCATCTTTGCTTTCATTCATCTTTACTTTCATTCATCTTTACTTTCATTCATCTTTACTTTCATTCATCTTTACTTTTCTTCATCTTTACTTTCATTCATCTTTACTTTCATTCATCTTTACTTTCATTCATCTTTACTTTTCTTCATCTTTACTTTCATTCATCTTTACTTTTCTTTACCTTTACTTTCATTCTTCTTTACTTTCATTCATCTTTACTTTCATTCATCTTTACTTTCATTCATCTTTACTTTCATTCATCTTTGCTTTCATTCATCTTTACTTTCATTCATCTTTACTTTCATTCATCTTTACTTTCATTCATCTTTACTTTTCTTCATCTTTACTTTCATTCATCTTTACTTCCATTCATCTTTACTTCCATTCATCTTTACTTCCATTCATCTTTACTTTCATTCATCTTTACTTCCATTCATCTTTACTTTCATTCATTTTTACTTTCATTCATCTTTACTTTCATTCATCTTTACTTTCATTCATCTTTACTTTCATTCATCTTTACTTTCATCCATCTTTACTTTCATTCATCTTTACTTTCATTCATCTTTACTTTCATTCATCTTTACTTCCATTCATCTTTACTTTCATTCATTTTTACTTCCATTCATCTTTACTTTCATTCATCTTTACTTTCATTCATCTTTACTTTCATTCATCTTTACTTTCATTCATCTTTACTTTCATTCATCTTTACTTTCATTCATCTTTACTTTCATTCATCTTTACTTCCATTCATCTTTACTTTCATCCATCTTTACTTTCATTCATCTTTACTTTCATTCATCTTTCATTCATCTTTACTTTCATTCATCTTTACTTCCATTCATCTTTACTTCCATTCATCTTTACTTTCATTCATCTTTACCCTTCTTCATCTTTACTTCCATTCATCTTTACTTCCATTCATCTTTACTTTCATCCATCTTTACTTTCATTCATCTTTACTTTCATTCATCTTTACTTCCATTCATCTTTACTTTCATTCATTTTTACTTTCATTCATCTTTACTTTCATTCATCTTTACTTTCATTCATCTTTACTTTCATTCATCTTTACTTTCATTCATCTTTACTTTCATTCATCTTTACTTCCATTCATCTTTACTTTCATTCATCTTTACTTTCATCCATCTTTACTTCCATTCATCTTTACTTCCATTCATCTTTACTTTCATTCATCTTTACTTTCATTCATCTGTACTCTCATTCATCTTTACTTTCATTCATCTTTACTTTCATTCATCTTTACTTTCATTCATCTTTACTCTCATTCATCTTTACTTTCATCCATCTTTACTTCCATTCATCTTTACTTCCATTCATCTTTACTTTCATTCATCTTTACTTTCATTCATCTTTACTTTCATTCATCTTTACTTTCATTCATCTTTACTTTCATTCATCTTTACTTTCATTCATCTTTACTTTCATTCATCTTTACTTTTCTTCATCTTTACTTCCATTCATCTTTACTTTTCTTCATCTTTACTTTCATTCATCTTTACTTTCATTCATCTTTACTTTTCTTCATCTTTACTTCCATTCATCTTTACTTTTCTTCATCTTTACTTTCATTCATCTTTACTTTCATTCATCTTTACTTTCATCCATCTTTACTTTCATTCATCTTTACTTTTCTTCATCTTTACTTCCATTCATCTTTACTTTTCTTCATCTTTACTTTCATTCATCTTTACTTTCATTCATCTTTACTTTCATTCATCTTTACTTTCATTCATCTTTACTTTTCTTCATCTTTACTTCCATTCATCTTTACTTTCATTCATTTTTACTTTCATTCATCTTTACTTTCATCCATCTTTACTTTCATTCATCTTTACTTTCATTCATCTTTACTTTCATTCATCTTTACTTTCATTCATCTTTACTTTCGTCCATCTTTACTTTCATCCATCTTTACTTTCATTCATCTTTACTTTCATTCATCTTTACTTTCATTCATCTTTACTTTCATTCATCTTTACTTTCATCCATCTTTACTTTCATTCATCTTTACTTTCATTCATCTTTACTTTCATCCATCTTTACTTCCATTCATCTTTACTTCCATTCATTTTTACTTTCATTCATCTTTACTTTCATTCATCTTTACTTTCATCCATCTTTACTTTCATTCATCTTTACTTTCATTCATCTTTACTTCCATTCATCTTTACTTTCATCCATCTTTACTTTCATTCATCTTTACTTTCATCCATCTTTACTTCCATTCATCTTTACTTTCATCCATCTTTACTTTCATTCATCTTTACTTTCATTCATCTTTACTTTCATTCATCTTTACTTCCATTCATCTTTACTTTCATTCATCTTTACTTCCATTCATATTTACTTCCATTCATCTTTACTTTCATTCATCTTTACTTCCATTCATCTTTACTTTCATTCATCTTTACTTTTCTTCATCTTTACTTTCATTCATCTTTACTTTCATTCATCTTTACTTTCATTCATCTTTACTTTCATTCATCTTTACTTCCATTCATCTTTACTTTCATTCATCTTTACTTCCATTCATCTTTACTTTCATTCATCTTTACTTTCATTCATCTTTACTTTCATTCATCTTTACTTCCATTCATCTTTACTTTCATTCATCTTTACTTTCATTCATCTTTACTTTCATTCATCTTTACTTTCATTCATCTTTACTTCCATTCATCTTTACTTTCATTCATCTTTACTTTCATCCATCTTTACTTTCATTCATCTTTACTTCCATTCATCTTTACTTTGTTCGACCTGCCTTAGGGTGGTATTTCAGACCCTCCCTTCTATCACAGCAATTATTTCCAAATGCCACAAAGGTTATCAGAAAGGTTCCCATGAGTGTTTTTCACGTTCACGGTACAGGAGCTTTGACATATTACCCCCAGGATCATAAATCTCCCAATGGAAATACCCACAACTCCTACGAAAGCCTTATCGAATGTGGGTGTGTGAGATCTGAAACGTTTAAGAATATGACCCTTAGCCAAGCACACCTTTGCCGGAAACGCTAAGAAGGATGAGGCTGCTCCGTTCTCTGCCTTCCCTCATTCGCTACTCCTCGAGGGGAAGTTCAAACGCAGAAGTTATGGGGAAAGTTTTTATAGTTGGTACGTTTTTTCATTTTCTCTCACACTTCCTGCTCGCTTCTTTTCTTCCTTTTTTTTCAAGTTATTTTTTACTTTCTTTCGTTTCTTCGTTTTCCTTGTTATGGTAAAATCGGCTTCTCATTCTATAACATTCTTTTCGCATTACTTTTTTCACCTTTGACCTTGTTCACGTCCTCTTCTGCGTCTCTTCTTCTCTTTCTTCTCCTCCACTTCCTCCGTTTCCTTCTGCTTCTCCTCCACTTCCTCCATCTCCTTCTGCTTCTCCTCCTCCTGGTTCTTCTTCTCTTCCCCCTCCTCCTCCTTCTCTTCGTCCTTCTTGCTCTCCCATTTCCTCGTTCTTAGTCCTTTTCATCCTCGTATTTTTCCTCCTCCTCCTTGCTCTTTCTCCTCTTCACTTCTTGTTTTCCTTTTCCCTCGTTCTCTTCCCCTTCCTTATTTTCCTTGCCCTAGACCTCCTGCTCCTGATTCTTTTCTCCTCCTCCTTCTCCTCCTCCTCCTCCTCCTCCTCCTCCTCCTCCCCTCGTCCTCTTCCTCCTCTTTATTCTCCTTACCCTAGACCTCCTTCTCCTGATTCTTTTCTCCTCCTCCTCAACCTCCAGTAACTTCCCTCGCCCACACTGATCAAGGTCCCCGATGACTCCCAGTTCACAAACGTAACCCCGATTGTCAAAAGGGATGATGGAAGTGACGCCGAACTCCCGCCCCGTTTGTCCGTGAGAGAATCTTGGGAGGAGAAAGAAAAGAAAAAACATATCGAAAAGGTTCCTCGATTTTTGTGACATGATAATGGTTTCAGGTGAATAAAAGTAGAACAGGAGTAAGCGATTAACCAGGAGGAACTTTTTTTTTTTTTTTTGGATTTTCCCTAAGAAGAAAAAATGGTTACAGATAAATATGTTCTAGTAATCTATTTTTCATCAGTCTCTAAAACCTTCAAAAGACCACAAACAAAAATATCCCTCGTTTTTTTTTCATATTCAGTCATTTCCATACTGTTCTATAATTGCATCTGTAGTTATTTTTCTGTTTTGTTTTTATATTGTTTTTTTTTTTGTTTACTTTTTATTTATTTATTTTTTTATCTGTTTGTCATTTCATTGCTTCATTTTTCTTTGTTTTTATAATGTTGTTTTTATTTGTTTACTTTTTTATCTGTTTATCATTTCATTGCTTCATTTTATTTTGTTTTATGCTGTTTTCGTTTTTTTTATTTGTTTACTTTTTATCTATTTCTTTTTTATCTGTTTGTCATTCCATTGCTTCATTGGTGTGGACAGACTGGTTGAACTGGATAGAATTTAGGTTGTGAACGTGAACCTTAACTTGACTGGCTTCTCTATAGACTAAATGACAGTACGTGAACGATGGACTATACTGGCACGTTCAACTGAAGTGACTAACATATGAAGGTGATTTAACTTGCCACCAAAAAAATACCGAATCATACAAATATACAAAGACATAGAAAGATATACAAGAAATCTAGTCAACTACCAACTACTTTTCTCATCCATGCATTTATCGAACATCTTAATTTTCATTCGTATTCACACTAACCAATTAGCACAAAGTTCCCAGTTGCTTGAATCAGTTTCGTTCCCCGACAACCCATTTAATAAGCTAGATTTTGCATATCTTCTCAAGCTTGATTCTACCCCAACATATTTTTAAACATTTGGGCGCCGAAGCACATTCATTTGACAGGGCTTTCTCGTCTCGTCTCCTCTCGTCTCCTCTCGTCTCTTCTCGTCTCGTCTCCTCTCCTCTCCTCTCGTCTCGTCTCGTCTCCTCTCGTCTCGTCTCGTCTCCTCTCGTCTCCTTTTCGTTGGAGTTTTGGGCATTTCCTTGGCTCTTTATACGACCCTGGTGGTAGTTTGGCCATTCCTCTGTACCACAAATCTAAAAACACACTCATGAGAACCCGATTCATCTCCTTTTCGGCCTTTGGAAGTAGTTGATGTGAGGCGGAGGCGTCTGAGAATACCGACGACGCTAACATCGGTGTGGGAGGGATGGGCGGCATGTGTGAACCCATCCAGGAAGATCGTGACAAGATTATCCGTTGTTCCGGCAGGTGTCCGCCCCGCGCTGGACAGTCTTGGCAATTTTTTCCCGTCATGGATGGAAAAGAAAACGAAGTGTGTATGAAACGTGTGGGAAGGTACTGTAGGGAAGGTAGTAAAGAGATGAATGTTAGACTAGCTTTCATATTGGCCAACTTTATAAAAAAAAATTATAAAAACCTATAAAACCTAAAAAAAAAAAAAGGAAACAAAAATACACAAAACAAGATAAACCAACACCGAAAAAAAGTAAAAAATAACAACAAAAGACTATAGATATACGTATTTATTGAAAGCCGTAGAAATTCATTGCAAAGGAAAGCACGGCAAAAGTGTTTGTTTGTTGTTCATCTCAAGGATTTTCGAGTACAAGTCACCTACAAGAACCCATTTTCCATCACTCAATTCTCATCAAATCTCAGTTACTGCAAGGAAAAGAACGAGGGTAATGTTTGTTGCTGTTCTTCTAATGGATCTTCGCGTACAAGACACCAATAAGAAGCGATTTTCCATCACTCAATTCTCATCAAATCTCAGTTGCTGCAAGGAAAAGAATGAATGCAATGTTTGTTTATTGATTTCTTATGGATTTTCGCGTACAAGACACCTACAAGAACCCATTTTCCATCTCTCAGTTCTCATCAAATCTCAGTTGCTACAAGGAAAAGAATGAAGGTAATGTTTGTTTGCTGTTCTTATGGATTTTCGCGTGCAAGACACCTACAAGTACCTATTCCATCACTCATCCAAATCCCAACAAATCCAAATAAAATCCACTGAGCTCCTGAACCTTCCCTTAATTTAACCCACCTCACCCACCTGGAGGACGCGCGTCAGGTCTGCTTCGCCTCATTAGGAAGAAGATTGAATTCCTCGAGAGTGTGGCGACGAGTCCAAATAATTAATAAAGTGATATACGATCCAACTCTACCAAGGAGGATTTAATAGTTCGGTGATAGAATGCGATCCGTTAAGATGAGCGGACGTACTGTTGAAGTTTGTCTGTCTTGAAGTCGTAAATCCTCATTCTGACGTGTCCGTGTTATCAGTTTGCCTCAAGGAACGGGTGATCAGGGAGAGAACTTTTTTTATTTCATTCTTTTATACTTGAGGTAAGATGATCAGCAGGAAAAAGAAGAGATAAAGGAAGATGAGGGAAATAAGTTGGGAGGGAAAATGAGGAGTCTTGACATGATGGAAATGAATTGAAAGGGACAGTAAAGAAGGAGGTGGAGAGAGGAAGAGGCGAATAAAAATGAAGAGCTCATAATTTGATGCTATTCTGTTACAATGTTTTCTGCTTTCACTTTCTTCTTCCTCTTTTTTTCTTTGTTTTATCTTTCCTTCTCTTCTGCATTCACCTTTTCCTTCTCGTCCCTCTCACATTCTTTTAGTTCACCTTCTTTCTCTTTCTATAGTTATCCTCCTTTTCTTTCTTTCATCTTTCCCTCTTTCTCATTCTCTGCATTATTATTATTCTTGTCCTTCTCACTTATTCTGTTTTCTCTTTCTCTTTTTCTTTCTCTGTATTCTTCTACCTCAATTCCTCCTTCATTTCTTTGTTTTTCTTCTTCCTTCTTTCTCTCGCTATCTCATTCTTCTAGTTATCCTCATCTCTTTGTTTTCCTTCTCCATTCTTCTCTTTCTCTGTATTTTTCTTCCAGTCCTCTTTCCTTTGTTTTCCATCTCCTTTCTATTCCTTATCTGCATTTTCCTTCTCCCAGTCCTCCTCATCTTCCCCCTCCTCCTCGTTCCGCTGTTCCCTGCGACATGTAACGTGCTGTCTTTAGTATTCAGATCTTGTGTCCAGCAGGCAACCGCTTTCTGGGCCAAAATGTCGCCTGTTTTTCATTTGACCTGTGCACCTTCTATTTTCCCCTCTCCCGTTTTCTCTCTCTCCTGTTTTCTCTCTGCTGCTGTTTCTTTCTTTCTCTTTTCTGTTCCTCTCTCTCTCTCTCTTGTTTTCTCTCTCTCTCTCTCTCTCTCTCTCTCTCTCTCTCTCTCTCTCTCTCTCTCTCTCTCTCTCTCTCTCTCTCTCTCTCTCTCTCTCTCTCTCTCTCTCTCTCTCTCTCTCTCTCTCTCTCTCTCTCTCTCTCTCTCTCTCTCTCTCTCTCTCTCTCTCTCTCTCTCTCTCCTATTATCATTCCTTCACCTCTACCCTTTAATTCTCCTTCTCATTTCCCACCCATCTCATTTCCCTCCTCTTTCTCTTCATTTTCATTTCCCACTTCTCTCCACCTCCTCCTTTACTGTCCCTTTCAATTCATTTCCATCACACCTAAGACTCCTCATTTTCCCTCCCAACTCATTTTCCTCATCTTCTTCCACCTCTTCTTCCTCCTCCTCCTCATCCTCATCATCATCATCATTTTCCTCATTTGATCTGAAGAATAAATTTGTTTCGATCATTCGTTCTATTCTCGTAACATTCAACGTACCCATTCCGCTCAACACTCAACGTACCCAATTCTACTCAACACACAATGCACCCATTTCACCACCAGCCCCTCATCAGTCCTTACCTCCACCTCCCTTCCTTCCTGCCTCCTTCTCCTCCTCCCTCCCCTATTCTCTCCCTAATCTCCCTCCCTCTCGCCTTCATATCCAACTGTGACCAAGCTACCATTCAACTTCCCTCCCTCTCCTCTCTCTCTCCTCTCTCCAATCTTCTTCTCTCCTCTCTTCCTCCTTCCATCTCCCTTCTCTTCGTTCCTCATGGCCTCCTCCACGTCTCTCCAGCCTACCTTTCCTCCCTTTAGCTTTCTCTCCTTCCCTCTCCTCTCTGTTTCCTCCATGTCCTCGTTCCTTCATTTCGCCTCCCTCCTCCTGCTCCTCCTCCTACTCTCTTTGACCGGGTGGAATATTGAGGAGTCAGGGGGAGGGGGAGGGAGATGGAGGGGAAGGGGGGGGAGGCAAACGTATGGGCGGTGTTGGACAGACTGTTGGGATGACGGACGAAATGGTGAAAAAGAGGGGAGGAAGGGAGGGAAGGAGGGAGGTACAGGGAGGAAGGCAGGTAAGGAAAGGGAGGGAGGAAGGTTGGTACTACAAGGAGGAAGGATGCAAGGAAAGGGAAGGCGGTAAAGAAAGGAAGGATGGAAGGAAAGGGAAGAGAGTACTGGAAGGAAGGAAGATGGGTACTGGAAGGGAGGAAGGTAAGGGAGGAGGCAAAATGGGTGAAGAGAAGGAGGAAGGTAAGAAGCTTGAATATTAAGGCAAATTAGAAGGTAGAAAAAAGGAAGGAGGGAGGTACAGGGAGGAAGGCAGGTAAGGGAAGGGCGGGAGGAAGGTTGGTACAAGGAGGAAGGATGTAAGGAAAGGAGAGGCGGTATAGAAGGGAAGGATGGAAGGAAAGGGAAGAGGATGGAAGGCAAGGGAAGAGGGTACAGGAAGGAAGGAAGATGGGAACAGGAAGGGAGGAATGTAAGGGAGGAAGCAAAATGGGTAAAGAGAAGGGGGAATGTAAGAAGTTTGAATATTAAGGCAAATTAGAAAAAAAGATTTGTATTGATGAAGAAAAGGTTTTAGTTAAGAGATTTTCCCGACGCTTTTTTTCCCTCCTCCTTTTGCTCATTGTTAAGATCTTTTTTTTACTTTATCGTTCGTCTGATTCGCTGAACTAAAGATACCATCGAAATTTTTTGGTCAAGTAATATGGCCACTCCTATTCTCCACATCTTAGCCCCTTCCTTCCTTCCCTCAGTGTACTAGATACGATAAAAATATAATAAATAATGCATTCGCCTCCTCCACCCACCACCACCACATACAACACCCACCACATCACCCACCAACCCCAACACCCACTAAAACATCCACTTCCCCACCACCCTTTACATACATCAAACCCCAACCGCTATCACCCACCACAACACCCACTACCACCACCCCCCACAACATCCACTACCATACATCATCCACCACTCAGCCACCATCCACCAACCCTCACCGTGCAATACACCTTCATACTCGCTCCTTCCCTTCACTCCTCTCGTTTCATTCCACAAAGTGCCGATTCAGCGTCCCACGTGTTTGGATTCGATTATATTTACCGGCCGGGCTCGCAGCGGAACACCTATGTGGGTACTGTTGACCCTTAGGTTTGTGTGTGTATGCGTGTGTGTGTTTGTGTAGTACGTGTGTGTGTGTGTGTACGTGCGTGTGTGTGATATGTATTTCTGAGTGATTCTAGGAAATTTCATTATTCCTGTTGGACTTTCCTTCCCTCGCCTCTTATTCACCTACCTCATCCAGTAACAAACTCACTCACCGCATTCCCCTCCTGTTCATTTATTCATGTGTCCCTCACTCTCATCAGCCCTTTTCTTTCCCCCTCCCTCCCTTCCTTCCTTCTCGTATTTCCTTCCTTCCTTCCTCCAGTACTCCTCTTCCTTCCCTCCTCTGATTAACTAGTCAGTGTCGAGTTTCATGTATTGTGTTTGTGTGTGTATGTGAGTGTGCTTGTTTGTTTGCTTGTGTGTGTGTGTGTGTGTGTGTGTGTGTGTGTGTGTAATTCTATAGTCACTGCAGATTATTCAGTTTCCTGTTGTTCACTTCCCCTTTGTTCTACTACTACTACTACTACTACTACTACTACTACTACCACTACTACTACCACTACTACTACCACTACTACTACTACTACTACTACTACCACTACTACTACCACTACTACTACTACTACTACTACTACTACTGCGACTACGACTACGACTACTATTACTACTTTACAACCAAAACCGATAGATGGAGAGCGAGGCAGAAAGGGAGAAATAAAGAAAAGGAAGGAAGGGGAGAAAATAAAGAAATAGGCGATTAGAAGGAAGGAAAATATAATAAAAAGAAATCAGGGAAGTAAGAAAGAAAGAAGGCGAGGGATGCTGCACCGAAAGCCGTCGCAAGAGGATTTTTTGGGGGTTAATGATTCTCTGTCGCGTTTCAGAAGCCCTCCCGACTGTCCATCCCAGATCCGACAAATGCGGTGACCGGCGCCCTCACGGTGTTTGTAATTGATTTAATAATCCCGTAGAAGTGCCAGCAAGTCCATTCTGACCTTCTTAAGCAGCAGCCAGACGAGCCGTGACCGGTCCTTGGGTCACGGCACAAATCACCGGAAATTAAGACACGTCCAAATGGAACTGCCGCGCGAGGAAGAAGAAATGACCCCAGCCAGGCAGAGTGTCAATAACAAGAAAACAAAGAAATAACAAAAAAAAATGAACATAGAAAGAGCTGAGAGAGAGAGAGAATTTTAGCAAGATGTAAAGAACAAGGAATGAGGGATGGCTAGCGAAAATAAAATACAAATGAAATAATGAATGAATTAGATTTCTGTTGTTTTTATGTACTGTTAAAGGAAAGTTGTGTTACGTGTCATTTTAAGTCTTTGTTTGGCTCTTGGACTGTCTCGATAACTACGAAAACAACAACGAAAAAGCGTAATCAGTAAATAACGTAAAATTGTTGAGGGTAGTTAACTTTCCTCCCCCTTCGCTGTGATTGACTAGGACAGGCGAGCGGCGGCCAGTCAGAAATTAATGTGTTTGGACCGGACGAATTTGTGATTAGATTTTATCCTGCACATTATTTATTCCACTTATTCATGTGTTTATTCATTCATTTATACATTTGGACATTCGCATCGGAAGCCCCAAAAACGTTAAATATTAGTGTGAATTTGTCTGTATTTGTCTGTTTGTATATTTATTTATTTGTTTATTTGTTTATTTTTCCATATTTTTTTAGCTCTCCATCACTTGCTCCTGAAATTAACAAAATCGTAAAGTGGAGAACATTTGGTATCCGCATAAAAATACTCTGCAGTTTTTTAGCTTTTTTTTATAGTCTCCCTCTCTTCCTCCCCTCTGCCCCGTGCTTTATTGCGTCCACTCTTATTATTCTTATTACTCCTTTTATTGCCTGTGTTGCTCTTTCCCTGTATTCGTTTTCGTTTTCCTCTTCTCTTCGGCGAGTTTCCTTTTATCTCCAATTTGCTCTTTTATTTACTCTCTCTCTCTCTCTCTCTCTCTCTCTCTCTCTCTCTCTCTCTCTCTCTCTCTCACACACAACATCTGGCAGCCAATAATCTTAAATCTATTGTATGTGCTTTAGTATGATTCCTTGTTTGTCTTCTCCTTTGCCAAAACAACGAGAGAGAGAGAGAGAGAGAGAGTTCGATATCCATGTTTTATCACTATTATCTTCCTTATTGTAATTGTTCTGTGTTCCTACTCTCTCTCTCTCTCTCTCTCTCTCTCTCTCTCTCTCTCTCTCTCTCTCTCTCTCTCTCTCTCTCTCTCTCTCTCGCTCTTTCTCTCTCAACTAAAATCCATCTTCTCCCCTTTCCTAATTTTCCGCCTAATGTTGTTTCTTCCTCCTTTCCTTCCTTCCTCCTTCCCTCCCTCCCTTCCTCCATTTACACGTCTTGTCTCTCCTCATCCATCACCCTTTCTTTTTTGCTCCATTCAATTCCATTTTTGGGTCTGTCTTTTCACCGGAGTCTCTATCATTTAGTCTGTCGGCCGGTCTGTCTGTCTTCTGGTACATCGATCTTTCTCCCTTTCACTCTCCTGTCAGTTTTCTGGGATTGTTTTGTCAACCTTTTCTTTGCTTTTTGCTTCTAATTTCGGTTTATTGATTAATTTCTACCTGCGGAGATAGAATAGGTATGTAATGAAGGAATGAAAGGATAGGGATGAATGGAAAGGGGTGAATAGATTAGTGTATTTTTTATTTTATTTTCATACTCATTGAAACGGATGAATGGGTAGACTGGGATGTGTGTTTATTTTTATTTTCCTCTACACACAAATGAAAAGACCGATCAATGAGGTATTTAGTGAATGTTGGGCAAAGCTTCTCTGATGGATATGCTCAGCGTTAAAAAAAAAAAAGTATGCAATGTATTGTGATGGTGTTGAGTGTGTTGATTGTGTGTGTTTGTGTGTTATTTCCTTTGCGTTTGTGATCAGCCTGTTCTTACATAACACTCCGCACACACACAACACAACACAACACAGCGCAACACAGAGTAACACAAAGGGGAAACAATAACTGCCACGCGTCTGAACCAATACAAACAAGCAAACAAGCAAACAACCAAGCAGAGAGAGAGAGAGAGAGAGAGAGAGAGAGAGAGAGAGAGAGAGAGAGAGAGACAGTGGCAGTCGCTGATGGTAATATTATTCGTGCCGCCCGAGTATTAGGTTGTCTATTGATAAAAGCGCGCTGATGGAGAGCCGTTAGGAGTGCAGGGAAGAAAACAGTGAGTCGTTGGGCTGAGTGTTATGATCGGAGGGAATGCACGGCGGACAATGCTCGCTGGAGGTTGAGGGAGAATGGGAGACACCTGGCAGAAGAGGGGGACAGGTGAATTATCAACGTGTTATATTCATGGTTGATATTACGTTTGAACTCAAAGTTTTATTCTTTTGCCGACCCAGAGAAGGAGATGCAGCCTATGTAGTGTAAATAGGACAGAGAGCGGAAGGAAATGAAAGGCTACGACGAGAAGAGGAATAGGGAAAAGGAGTGAAAGATGGAAAGAGAATTAAAAGAAAAGGAAAGTATATGATTGGATGGGGTAGATTAGGAAGGGAAGTGGAAGGAAAGGAAAACATGGGGTGGGATGGGCTAGGTTACGAAGGGGAACGGAAGGAAAGTGAGGGTGAGGATGAAAAGGGAAATAGAAAGGAAAAGAATTAAAAGATAGAAAGAATATTGAAAAAGGAAAGGAATGTATGGGATGGGATGGACTAGACTAGAAAGGGAAAGGGACGGAAAGGGAAGGTTAGGATGAGAAGGGAAATGATAAGGAAAAGTATTGAAAGATGGAAAGGGAATTGAGAAGGGAAAGGAATGTATGGGATGGGATGGACTAGACTAGGAAGGGAAAGGGACGGAAAGGGAAGGTTAGGGTGAGAAGGGAAATAAGAAAGGAAAAGGATTGAAGAGAAAAAACGGAAAGGGGATGGAAAGGAAAGGACAGTATGGGATGGGATTGGGTAGACTACGAAGGGAAAATGAAGGAAAAGGAGGGTGTTTGAGAAGGGAAATTAGAGGAAAAGGATCGAGAATAAAAGATGAATGGAAAAGGGGATTGAAAGGAAGGGATAGGATAGGATGGGATAGAATGAAACCTGTCGATAAATAAGTAAGATAAATAAAGCCTTAAAGGAAAACACATGAATTATCGCCATATAATCATTGTCGATATTGGGTTTTGCTATTGGGAACTTTAATGAAATTCAGTTAATATATATGATAGTTAAAGAAGTATGCAAACGGTCACATCTTTTTTATTAATTCACGATTGTTTTTATTGGTTATTATTTTTTATCTTACAAACCCCAACGAGGAGATTCAATAAGTGTATTAGTGTAAGTTTATATAAGTGAATGCGATAGTTAAGAAAATTTGCAAATTGTCACGTCTTTTAGTAATTCATGTTGGCTATTGCGTTAAGATTAAAGTTTTACCATTACAAACTTAAATGAGATTAAATGTATGAATAAGTACAAGCATGAATAAACAAATAGAGTAGTTCAATAAGCCAGTAGGAATGCAAATGGCCTCATCTATTAGGAATTCATGATGGCTATTGCGCTTAAGGCGAAAGTTTTGTTGCAAATTCAAATGAAAACGAAATTGAATGTACAATGAACACGCACAATGAAATAAATAAAGTTAAATAAAGTAAGATAATAAAACCAACGTAGTGGAAAAGAAATGCAAAATCATCTTTTATTTCTCAACACATTTACTAATTTCGTGAGCACCGCCAGCACACCTTAATTATTATCAACTGTTTATAGGAAAACGGTAAAAATTTGAAATGAAAATCGATGAAAAAAAAGAATGTAAGTGATATCATTAGAGGAAAAGTACGACAATTAGGATGAGGAGGAAGAGGAGGATGGTGGAGGCGAAGACGATGAGGATGAGATGGTGATGATGTACGGTGAGAAAGTTAGACAAATCCCAATCCTCATCATTACCTTCAATTTGCTAAGTACACCTGTCCCAATACTAACACCTGAGGAACCTTTCTGACACCCAACACACACTAAAACAAAATAAAACAATCGGAACACACAAGACTTTTCTGGATGCATGGTTGTGTGGATGATAGATTTGCTCTTATAGAAATAGTGCTGAATGGGCTTTTTTGTTTTTGCCCTTGAGCTGTTTTCTTTACTGTAAAAAAGAAAGGCTGTTCTGAGGGCTGTGCGTATGGCTGAGTGTATAACTGCATGTATAACTGTGTGAATGTCTTCGTGTATGACTGTATGAATGAATGATTGTACGCAACGCAGAAAACAAAAGAGCATAAGGAGTCTCTAGTATGGGCTTGTCAGCTAACACGGGGCACCTAACACAAACCTAACTCCACCTATCCTCCCTATCCATGAATCCATCTAATCTTTGGTATCCATCTTATTGGCACTCAAAAACCTGTGCCTCTCATCGTACACTCGAGTATGGCACCGAGTACGTCTATGTGTGTGAATGTGTGTCTGTGTGTCTGTGTATGTGTGATTCTGCCTTCCAGTTACCAGCCTCATCTTCCCTGCTGCCACGCCCTTCCACTCGAATATTCAAGCTTCCTCTCCTCCATCCCGTCCCTTTAAGCTCCTCCTCCTCCTCCTCCTCCTCCTCCTCCTCCTCCCCGTCCTCCTCTTCCTGGTCCTGCTTCTCCTTCATCGTTGGTCCTTCGTCTTGGCAGGGCGTGGTAGGGTCGGAGGTTAAGAGGTCAGGCAAGGTAGGAGCGGAGAGTTTGTGAAGGAAAGGAGTGGAGGAAAAAAGGGGAGGGTTAGGAAGAAGTGGAACGAGGTTAAAAGAAGAGAGGAGTGAAATGTGGGTGAAGAGAAAAGGTTAAGAATCAAGAAGGTACGGGGTGAAGAAGAAAGGGGGGTGAGGAGAAGCAGAGTGGAAGAAAAGGAAAGAAATGAGAAGATAGAAAGCAAACGAAGGGAGTAGTAGGAAGGAAAGGAAGGAGATGGCTGGGGAGGAAAAGACAACTGATTAGGAGAAATATGCGGATGAGAGGCATGTGGAGTGGAAGAAGATAGAAGAAGGAGAGAAGGCAGGAGAGGAGGAAAAACGAATTGGAGGAAGAGAAGTGGAGAGAATAGCAGACGAGGAGGAGAGAGATCGAGGGGAGGAGAGTGGAGAGGAGTAAAGGAGGAGGAGGAGGAGGTGAGAGGAGGAAGCAGGTGAACAGGGGGTGACAGGTGGTCAAGATGTGTTTGTGAATAATTGAGTCTAAACAATGCTCGCGAAGCCCCATGAGGAGGAGGAGGAATAGCAGAGGAGAGCGACGAGAAAATGAAATAGTGAAAGAAGGAAGGAAGGGAAGGAAGAAATGAAGGCGAGGAGGAAGAAAGGAAGAAAGGGAAGGAAAAAATGAAGGCGGAAAGGAAGAAAGGAAGGGAGGGAAGGAAAAAAATAAGGCGGGGAGGGAGAAAGGAAGGAGGGGAATGAAGAAAGGGAAAGAATAAAGACAGGAAAGAAGGAAGGAAGGAAGGGAGAGAGAGAAGGAAGAAGAGGAGTAAAGTTGACTCACTCCATCCTTCTGTCTCGCATTATTTGAGAGAGAGAGAGAGAGAGAGAGAGAGAGAGAGAGGAATGTGCGACGAAAATAATAGGGAGTGTCGTTTGAAGGTCATTCGCGTTGACGTACCGGGCGGGAAACAATTTTGTGGCAGAATATAGTTTGGAGCGAGAGAGAAGGAAAGAGAGTAATTATAGAAGATTGTGAAGCGATAGCGAAGAAAAATGTGTAAGAGAAAGTGGAACGATGGGGGACTGTGATAAAGAGGAGGAAGAAAAGGATAAGAGAGATGTCTGAAAATGCTGAGAGAGAGAGAGAGAGAGAGAGAGCAGATATACAGATTATTAGACAAAGAAAATAAAGATAAGAGAAAAAAGGACCAACACACACACACACACACACACACACACACACACACACACTAATTAAGGAAGTGAACGAAAAACAAACAGACTTTTGACGTTTAGGAGGAAAATTTGGACTACATTAGCACCTCCTCCTCCTCCTCCTCCTCCTCCTCCTCCTCGTTGTCTTCTTCTTCCTGTTTATTTTCTTTTTTTCTCTCTGTTTTCCTTTCTCTGGCTCCTGTTCATGTTCTCTTTTTAGCATTTTCTTGCCTTCAGCCTCCTCCTCCTCCTTCTTCCTCCTCCTTCTTCCTCCTCCTCCTCCTCCTCCTCCTCCTCTTCATAGTGTTTTCCCAGGTCATTCTCCTAAACTTTATTCCCTGTCACTTTTCCTCATTCTTTTCCTTACCTTTCCGTTCCTTTCCTTCACCTTTTCATCCTCCTCCTTCTTCTAATTCCTCCTCCTCTTCTTTCTTTCATCTTCTTTACTCTACCACAAAAACTTGCTCCTTTTATTTGTTACACTATTTCTCATCTTCTTTAACTTTTTCCTCCCTGGCATTTTTTTTTCTCCTCCCAACCCTTCTTCTTCATTAACCCATTTTTCCACCTTCAGTCCACTCATCTCCCTCCTTCTCCTATCCTTCATTCTCTTTCTTTGCTATATCATCCCCATCCTTTTCCTTCGTCTCTTCCTTCGTAATCATCATCCTATCCCAGTTCCTATATATAAATCAACCCTTTTTCCTCTTTCTTTCTTTGTTTTCTCCTTTGCCATAGTCTTCGTTGTTATTGATGTTGCTGAGATGTTATTTTTGTTGTTGTTGTTGTTGTTTCTGTCTTTCCGTCCCTCCTCCTTTCTGTCCTTTCCATTCTTCCTTCTTTCCTATTTGTACCACCCCTGTTCGTCCCTCTCTTTACAACTCCTCTCTTTCTTTGCTATCGTTTTGTTCTCCTCTTTCTTCTGCTCCCATCCACCTCCACCTCATCCTCATCCTCATCCTCATCCTCCTCCTTCGTCAGGGCATGTCCCGTCCCTGCTCGGCACCGTCCTCACGCGCGACCCACGGCACAAGGGGACACAAAAAGGGCGTCGCGATGCATTGTGGGACGCCAACCAGATTACCGAGACTCCACAAACCGCGACGAGGGGAAAGGGGGAGGAGGGGTGAAGGGGGGCGATGGGGAGGGGGGAGTGGCAAGGGTTTATGATTGCGGAGGTGAGAAAGGAGGCTGGCTGAAGATGGGGTGAGGGTGGATGGGTGAAGGGGTGGGTGGATAAAAGGGTGGGTAAAGTTGGACGGGTGAAGGGGTGGGTGGGTGGAGAGGGTTTGTGATTGGGTGGGTGTGGAGGTGGCTGGATGAAGGGGGGGGGGCTGAGCGGGGGGTGAAGGGCTGGGTGTAAGGATGGATGACTGGATGAAGTGGGGGGCTGAGGGTGTAAGGGTGGGTGACTGGATGAAGGGGGGGGGCTGGGGGTGTGGGTGAAGGGCTGGGTGTAGGGATGGGTGACTGGATGAAGGGGGGCTAAGGGTGGTTGGGTGAAGGAGAGGAGGTGGAGGGTGTGTGGATGGGTGGGTTTCGAGGGTGGAAAGGTGGATAGATAGATAGATAGATAAATTGATTAAGTGATAAGAGACCCTGAGTTAAGGAATGGATTTGGCCGGAGAAGAGAGATAAAAAAAGAGCTGCAAAAAATGAAAACGCTAAAAAAAACGAAAAAAAAGCTACGAAAGACACAAAAAAGCTAAAAAAAACAGCTAAGAAAAGAAAAGACTACGAAAGGACGTGAGAGTGTGCGTGTGTGTTGTTTATATAGGTTCGTATGTGTTAGTATATGTGTGTTGGGTATATAAGTTAGTTCGTATATGTATATGGGTAAAGGTTAGTATAAAGTGTTAAGTTAGGTTAGGTTAAGTTAGGTTAGGTTAGGCCTCCCCCTTCTCTTTTTGTTCCTTGTTGGGTATATAGGCTCATGTGTGTTAGTAAATATGTGTTGTGTGTGTTTGGTATATAGGCTTGTGAGTGTTAGTATATATGTGTTGTGGGTGTTGGGTATATAGACTCGTGTGTGTTAGTGTATGTGTGTTGTGTGTGTCGGGTATATAGACTCTTGGGTGTTAGTAATGTGTGTTGGGTGTGTGATCGTACTGGAGGAAAGGAGACGAAGAAACACACTCCTCTGAGCCTCTCCTTCCCGCTACTCATCCTGACAGCCTGTTTTACCGACACTAAACACCGAAGCCAAGCACCTCGTCTTGGAAGCCCGTAAATGTCGTGTGTTTGCCGTAAGCCTCAACATTCTCTATGCGGCTTTGCTATCTGACATCTCTATATAAATCAAACAAGCTCCCTAGATGTGATGGAGGTGTTTAAATTCTCGTCTGATTATTTAAACGTCGTGTTAGTCTTCATCAACAATAGTTTGGCTTTGATCTGTCTTTTTTGGACAGCTTTTCGAGGCTTGGTTAGTTGTTAGTTAGGTTGATTTGCCTATGTAACCTGTTTTTCAAGGCGCGGTTAGTTGTTAGTTAGGTTGATTTGCCTATGTAACCTGTTTTTCAAGGCGCGGTTAGTTGTTAGTTAGGTTGATTTGTCTTTGTAACCTGTTTTTCAAGGCGCGGTTAGTTGTTAGTTAGGTTGATTTGTCTTTGTAACCTGTTTTTCAAGGCGCGGTTAGTTGTTAGTTAGGTTGATTTGTCTTTGTAACCTGTTTTTCAAGGCGCGGTTAGTTGTTAGTTAGGTTGATTTGTCTTTGTAACCTGTTTTTCAAGGCGCGGTTAGTTGTTAGTTAGGTTGATATGTCTTTGTAACCTGTTTTTCAAGCGCGGTTAGTTGTTTGTTTTGTTGATTTGTCTTTGTAACCTGTTTTCAAAGGCGCGGTTAGTTGTTTGTTTTGTTGATTTGTCTTTGTAAACTGTTTTTCAAGGCGCGGTTAGTTGTTAGTTAGGTTGATTTGTCTTTGTAACCTGTTTTTCAAGGCGCGGTTAGTTGTTTGTTATGTTGATTTGTCTTTGTAACCTGTTTTTCAAGGCGCGGTTAGTTGTTAGTTAGGTTGATATGTCTTTGTAACCTGTTTTCAAGGCGCGGTTAGTTGTTAGTTAGGTTGATTTGTCTTTGTAACCTGTTTTCAAGGCGCGGTTAGTTGTTAGTTAGGTTGATTTGTCTTTGTAACCTGTTTTTCAAGGCGCGGTTAGTTGTTAGTTAGGTTGATTTGTCTTTGTAACCTGTTTTTCAAGGCGCGGTTAGTTGTTAGTTAGGTTGATTTGTCTTTGTAACCTGTTTTTCAAGGCGCGGTTAGTTGTTAGTTAGGTTGATATGTCTTTGTAACCTGTTTTTCAAGGCGCGGTTAGTTGTTTGTTTTGTTGATTTGTCTTTGTAACCTGTTTTTCAAGGCGCGGTTAGTTGTTTGTTTTGTTGATTTGTCTTTGTAAACTGTTTTTCAAGGCGCGGTTAGTTGTTAGTTAGGTTGATTTGTCTTTGTAACCTGTTTTTCAAGGCGCGGTTAGTTGTTTGTTTTGTTGATTTGTCTTTGTAACCTGTTTTTCAAGGCGCGGTTAGTTGTTAGTTAGGTTGATTTGTCTTTGTAACCTGTTTTTCAAGGCGCGGTTAGTTGTTTGTTTTGTTGATTTGTCTTTGTAACCTGTTTTTCAAGGCGCGGTTAGTTGTTAGTTAGGTTGATTTGTCTTTGTAACCTGTTTTTCAAGGCGCGGTTAGTTGTTAGTTAGGTTGATATGTCTTTGTAACCTGTTTTTCAAGGCGCGGTTAGTTGTTAGTTAGGTTGATATGTCTTTGTAACCTGTTTTTCAAGGCGCGGTTAGTTGTTAGTTAGGTTGATTTGCCTATGTAACCTGTTTTTCAAGGCGCGGTTAGTTGTTAGTTAGGTTGATATGTCTTTGTAACCTGTTTTTCAAGGCGCGGTTAGTTGTTAGTTAGGTTGATTTGTCTTTGTAACCTGTTTTTCAAGGCGCGGTTAGTTGTTAGTTAGGTTGATATGTCTTTGTAACCTGTTTTTCAAGGCGCGGTTAGTTGTTAGTTAGGTTGATTTGCCTATGTAACCTGTTTTTCAAGGCGCGGTTAGTTGTTAGTTAGGTTGATTTGTCTTTGTAACCTGTTTTTCAAGGCGCGGTTAGTTGTTAGTTAGGTTGATTTGTCTTTGTAACCTGTTTTTCAAGGCGCGGTTAGTTGTTAGTTAGGTTGATTTGTCTTTGTAACCTGTTTTTCAAGGCGCGGTTAGTTGTTAGTTTTGTTGATTTGTCTTTGTAACCTGTTTTTCAAGGCGCGGTTAATTGTTAGTTAGGTTGATTTGTCTTTGTAACCTGTTTTTCAAGGCGCGGTTAGTTGTTAGTTAGGTTGATATGTCTTTGTAACCTGTTTTTCAAGGCGCGGTTAGTTGTTTGTTTTGTTGATTTGTCTTTGTAACCTGTTTTTCAAGGCGCGGTTAGTTGTTTGTTTTGTTGATTTGTCTTTGTAAACTGTTTTTCAAGGCGCGGTTAGTTGTTAGTTAGGTTGATTTGTCTTTGTAACCTGTTTTTCAAGGCGCGGTTAGTTGTTTGTTTTGTTGATTTGTCTTTGTAAACTGTTTTTCAAGGCGTGGTTAATTGTTAGTTAGGTTGATTTGTCTTTGTAACCTGTTTTCAAAGGCGCAGTTAGTTGTTTGTTTTGTTGATTTGTCTTTGTAACCTGTTTTTCAAGGCGCGGTTAGTTGTTAGTTAGGTTGATTTGTCTTTGTAACCTGTTTTTCAAAGGCGCGGTTAGTTGTTAGTTAGGTTGATATGTCTTTGTAACCTGTTTTCAAGGCGCGGTTAGTTGTTAGTTAGGTTGATATGTCTTTGTAACCTGTTTTCAAGGCGCGGTTAGTTGTTAGTTAGGTTGATTTGCCTATAACCTGTTTTTCAAAGCGCGGTTAGTTGTTAGTTAGGTTGATATGTCTTTGTAACCTGTTTTTCAAGCGCGGTTAGTTGTTGGTTAGGTTGATTTGTCTTTGTAACCTGTTTTCAAGGCGCGGTTAGTTGTTAGTTAGGTTGATATGTCTTTGTAACCTGTTTTTCAAAGGCGCGGTTAGTTGTTAGTTAGGTTGATTTGCCTATGTAACCTGTTTTTCAAAGGCGCGGTTAGTTGTTAGTTAGGTTGATTTGTCTTTGTAAACTGTTTTTCAAGGCGCGGTTAGTTGTTGTTAGGTTGATTTGCCTATGTAACCTGTTTTTCAAGGCGCAGTTAGTTGTTAGTTAGGTTGATATGTCTTTGTAACCTGTTTTCAAAGGCGCGGTTAGTTGTTAGTTAGGTTGATTTGTCTTTGTAACCTGTTTTTCAAAGGCGCGGTTAGTTGTTTGTTTTGTTGATTTGTCTTTGTAAACTGTTTTTCAAAGAGTTAATTGTTAGTTAGGTTGATTTGTCTTTGTAACCTGTTTTTCAAAGGCGCGGTTAGTTGTTTGTTTTGTTGATTTGTCTTTGTAACCTGTTTTTCAAGGCGCGGTTAGTTGTTAGTTAGGTTGATTTGTCTTTGTAACCTGTTTTTCAAGGCGCGGTTAGTTGTTAGTTAGGTTGATATGTCTTTGTAACCTGTTTTTCAAGGCGCGGTTAGTTGTTAGTTAGGTTGATTTGCCTATGTAACCTGTTTTTCAAGGCGCGGTTAGTTGTTAGTTAGGTTGATATGTCTTTGTAACCTGTTTTTCAAGGCGCGGTTAGTTGTTAGTTAGGTTGATATGTCTTTGTAACCTGTTTTTCAAGGCGCGGTTAGTTGTTTGTTTTGTTGATTTGTCTTTGTAAACTGTTTTTCAAGGCGCGGTTAGTTGTTAGTTAGGTTGATTTGTCTTTGTAACCTGCTTTTCAAGGCGCGGTTAGTTGTTAGTTAGGTTGATTTGTCTTTGTAACCTGTTTTTCAAGGCGCGGTTAGTTGTTTGTTTTGTTGATTTGTCTTTGTAACCTGTTTTTCAAGGCGCGGTTAGTTGTTAGTTAGGTTGATTTGTCTTTGTAACCTGTTTTTCAAGGCGCGGTTAGTTGTTAGTTAGGTTGATTTGTCTTTGTAACCTGTTTTTCAAGGCGCGGTTAATTGTTAGTTAGGTTGATTTGTCTTTGTAACCTGTTTTTCAAGGCGCGGTTAGTTGTTTGTTTTGTTGATTTGTCTTTGTAACCTGTTTTTCAAGGCGCGGTTAGTTGTTAGTTAGGTTGATTTGCCTATGTAACCTGTTTTTCAAGGCGCGGTTAGTTGTTAGTTAGGTTGATTTGTCTTTGTAACCTGTTTTTCAAGGCGCGGTTAGTTGTTTGTTTTGTTGATTTGTCTTTGTAACCTGTTTTTCAAGGCGCGGTTAGTTGTTTGTTTTGTTGATTTGTCTTTGTAACCTGTTTTTCAAGGCGTGGTTAGTTGTTTGTTTTGTTGATTTGTCTTTGTAACCTGTTTTTCAAGGCGTGGTTAGTTGTTAGTTAGGTTGATTTGTCTTTGTAACCTGTTTTTCAAGGCGCGGTTAGTTGTTTGTTTTGTTGATTTGTCTTTGTAACCTGTTTTTCAAGGCGCGGTTAATTGTTAGTTAGGTTGATTTGTCTTTGTAACCTGTTTTTCAAGGCGTGGTTAGTTGTTTGTTTTGTTGATTTGTCTTTGTAACCTGTTTTTCAAGGCGTGGTTAGTTGTTAGTTAGGTTGATTTGTCTTTGTAACCTGTTTTTCAAGGCGCGGTTAATTGTTAGTTAGGTTGATTTGTCTTTGTAACCTGTTTTTCAAGGCGTGGTTAGTTGTTTGTTTTGTTGATTTGTCTTTGTAACCTGTTTTTCAAGGCGCGGTTAGTTGTTAGTTAGGTTGATTTGTCTTTGTAACCTGTTTTTCAAGGCGCGGTTAGTTGTTTGTTTTGTTGATTTGTCTTTGTAACCTGTTTTTCAAGGCGCGGTTAATTGTTAGTTAGGTTGATTTGTCTTTGTAACCTGTTTTTCAAGGCGTGGTTAGTTGTTAGTTAGGTTGATTTGTCTTTGTAACCTGTTTTTCAAGGCGTGGTTAGTTGTTTGTTTTGTTGATTTGTCTTTGTAACCTGTTTTTCAAGGCGTGGTTAGTTGTTAGTTAGGTTGATTTGTCTTTGTAACCTGTTTTTCAAGGCGCGGTTAATTGTTAGTTAGGTTGATTTGTCTTTGTAACCTGTTTTTCAAGGCGTGGTTAGTTGTTTGTTTTGTTGATTTGTCTTTGTAACCTGTTTTTCAAGGCGCGGTTAGTTGTTAGTTAGGTTGATTTGTCTTTGTAACCTGTTTTTCAAGGCGCGGTTAGTTGTTTGTTTTGTTGATTTGTCTTTGTAACCTGTTTTTCAAGGCGCGGTTAATTGTTAGTTAGGTTGATTTGTCTTTGTAACCTGTTTTTCAAGGCGTGGTTAGTTGTTAGTTAGGTTGATTTGTCTTTGTAACCTGTTTTTCAAGGCGTGGTTAGTTGTTAGTTAGGTTGATTTGTCTTTGTAACCTGTTTTTCAAGGCGCGGTTAGTTGTTAGTTAGGTTGATTTGCCTATGTAACCTGTTTTTCAAGGCGCGGTTAGTTGTTAGTTAGGTTGATTTGCCTATGTAACCTGTTTTTCAAGGCGCGGTTAGTTGTTAGTTAGGTTGATTTGTCTTTCTAACCTGTTTTTCAAGGCGCGGTTAGTTGTTTGTTTTGTTGATTTGTCTTTCTAACCTGTTTTTCAAGGCGCGGTTAGTTGTTAGTTAGGTTGATTTGTCTTTCTGACCTGCTTTTCAAGGCGCGGTTAGGTGGTTTTGCTGATTTTTCTACATCAGTTATTACGACTTTGTTTGTAATATGTCGACTTAACTGTGAAAATCCAACACTTCTTGCTAACTCGTCCCAAAAATCGAAGTAAAAAGCCCAACTATATAGTCAGCCACATAACTGTTGATAAGTACGTTTGTAAATTTTGGTCATCCGTAACCAGCCCCGTAATTTTGACAGATTTCTAAGGAGGGCTGGAGGGCATCATTGGTTCATGAGGAATGGTGGGAGGAGAAGGGTGGCGAGCGAAGCAACATGCGCAGTTCTTTGATTTTTTTTTTAAGTAGCACTTTTAGGGGTATTTTGAGGCCGATATAGAAAACATTGAGAAGCTGTAGCCCTTCTTGCCTCCCCGAAATTACGGCCCTGATATAGTTAGCCTATCCCTCTTCAGTGTGCGGTGCAGGTGCCTAGCTACGAATCTGAGGGCCCAAGTTCGAATCCCGTTCCGGTTAGTCGGCGTGCACCTCATCCAGCTGTTCATCCTCCCTTTCGTGCTGGGTGATAAAAGGGTAACCTACCTGCGGAAACCTGGAGAAGGTGAACTGTGGTAACTCAAGGCGCAGGTTGACAAAGACGAGCACCGAGGATACGCGCAGCTGTACGTGTGCCGTCAACTTTACCTTAAAACTTTACCAAAATGGAGGAGCATCAAATAAATGGGCTGCGCGCCGACTTTTTCTTCTTCATATTATTATTATTATGATTTTTATTATTATCATTTTTTATTATCATTATTATCATTATCATTATTATTTTTGTCAATATTATCATTATTATTATTATTATTATTATTATTATTATTATTATTATTATTATTATTATTATTATTATTATTATTTTTATTATTATCATTATAAATATTTTAATAATTAATATCGTCATTACCATGGTTCATCGTCCCATTCATCAACTTTTTCTTTCTCTTCTTCAAAACTGTGTATTTTTCCTTAGAGTTCTTCGCACCTTTATTTCTCCGCCGCTCCAGACATGCCCCGCAGAGAATGTTAATGCAGTTAAGGTGAAGTTAGTAATTCCTTTCAAACCACAGCGATAACGTTATCACTCACAACCAAGGTCATTAGTGTAGGTGCTGGATGGGTTAGAGATCGTTAAAACTGTATCTTACTAATAAGGGAAAATATTTCAATAATATTCCTTAAAACGTTACATTTTAAGTACATAATTCCAATCATGTAAATCTTTTAATCCATTTCTTTACTAGAGGGTGAGGGATATTGTTCATACACACAAAACAAAAGCCACAACCACTAATAACTTTTAGGTACCAACTTTAAGGTTTTCAGTATTTAATTCCGTTAAAAGAATGATACTATTTATTATTTATCAATAGTAGTTAAGCAATGTTTACTTTCTGGAGGGAGGCCTCCACCCTCTCATTTTATTCCTTTTTGGGGGAAGGCCTCCCCCTTCTCTTTTTGTTCCTTTTTGGGGGAAGGCCTCCCCCTTCTCTTTTTGTTCCTTTTTGGGGGCAGGCCTCCCCCTTCTCTTTTTGTTCCTTTTTGGGGGCAGGCCTCCCCCTTCTCTTTTTGTTCCTTTTTGGGGGCAGGCCTCCCCCTTCTCTTTTTGTTCCTTTTTGGGGGCAGGCCTCCCCCTTCTCTTTGTTTTCCTTTATGGGGGCAGGCCTCCCCCTTCTCTTTGTTTTCCTTTTTGGGGGAAGGCCTCCCCCTTCTCTTTTTGTTCCTTTTTGGGGGCAGACCTCCCCCTTCTCTTTTTGTTCCTTTTTGGGGGGCGGCTTCCCCCTTCTCTTTTTGTTCCTTTTTGGGGGAAGGCCTCCCCCTTCTCTTTTTGTTCCTTTTTGGGGGCAGGCCTCCCCCTTCTCTTTTTGTTCCTTTTTGGGGGCAGGCCTCCCCCTTCTCTTTTTGTTCCTTTTTGGGGGCAGGCCTCCCCCTTCTCTTTTTGTTCCTTTTTGGGGGAAGGCCTCCCCCTTCTCTTTTTGTTCCTTTTTGGGGGCAGGCCTCCCCCTTCTCTTTTTGTTCCTTTTTGGGGGCAGGCCTCCCCCTTCTCTTTTTGTTCCTTTTTGGGGGCAGGCCTCCCCCTTCTCTTTGTTTTTCTTTTTGGGGGAAGGCCTCCCCCTTCTCTTTTTATTCCTTTTTGGGGGCAGGCCTCCCCCTTCTCTTTGTTTTCCTTTTTGGGGGAAGGCCTCCCCCTTCTCTTTTTATTCCTTTTTGGGGGCAGGCCTCCCCCTTCTCTTTGTTTTTCTTTTTGGGGGAAGGCCTCCCCCTTCTCTTTTTATTCCTTTTTGGGGGCAGGCCTCCCCCTTCTCTTTGTTTTACTTTTTGGAAGGCCTCCCCTTCTCTTTTATTCCTTTTTGAGGCAGGCCTCCCCTTCTCTTTGTTTTTTCTTTTGGGGAAGGCCTCCCCTTTTCTTTATTCCTTTTTGGGGCAGGCCTCCCCTTCTCTTTGTTTTTCTTTTTGGGAAGGCCTCCCCTTCTCTTTATTCCTTTTTGAGGCAGGCCTCCCCTTCTCTTTGTTTTTTCCTTTTGGGAAGGCCTCCCATTCTTTTTTTGTTCCTTTTTGGTGGAAGGCCTCCCCCTTCTCTTTTTGTTCCTTTTTTGGGGAAGGCCTCCCCCTTCTCTTTGTTTTCCTTTTTGGGGGAAGGCCTCCCCCTTCTCTTTTTGTTCCTTTTTGGGGGCAGGCCTCCCCCTTCTCTTTGTTTTCCTTTTTGGGGGAAGGCCTCCCCCTTCTCTTTTTGTTCCTTTTTGGGGGAAGGCCTCCCCCTTCTCTTTTTGTTCCTTTTTGGGGGAAGGCCTCCCCCTTCTCTTTGTTCCTTTTTGAGGAAGGCCTCCCCCTTCTCTTTGTTTTCCTTTTTGGGGGAAGGCCTCCCCCTTCTCTTTGTTTTCCTTTTTGGGGGAAGGCCTCCCCCTTCTCTTTTTGTTCCTTTTTGGGGGCAGGCCTCCCCCTTCTCTTTTTGTTCCTTTTTGGGGGAAGGCCTCCCCCTTCTCTTTTTGTTTCTTTTTGGGGGCAGGCCTCCCCTTCTCTTTGTTCCTTTTTGGGGAAGGCCTCCCCTTCTCTTTTGTTCCTTTTTGGGGCAGGCCTCCCCTTCTCTTTTGTTCCTTTTTGGGAAGGCCTCCCCTTCTCTTGTTCCTTTTTGGGGCAGGCCTCCCCTTCTCTTTTGTTCCTTTTTGAAGGCCTCCCCTTCTCTTGTTCCTTTTTGGGGCAGGCCTCCCCTTCTCTTTTGTTCCTTTTTGGAGGCAGGCCTCCCCTTCTCTTTTGTTCCTTTTTGGGGCAGGCCTCCCCTTCTCTTTGTTCCTTTTTGGGGGCAGGCCTCCCCTTCTCTTTTGTTCCTTTTTGGGGCAGGCCTCCCCTTCTCTTTTGTTCCTTTTTGGGGCAGGCCTCCCCTTCTCTTTTTTTCCTTTTTGGGAAGGCCTCCCCCTTCTCTTTTTGTTCCTTTTGGGGCAGGCCTCCCCTTCTCTTTTGTTCCTTTTTTGGGAGGCCTCCCCTTCTCTTTTGTTCCTTTTTGGGGCAGGCCTCCCCCTTCTCTTGTTTTTTCCTTTTTGGGAAGGCCTCCCCTTCTCTTTTGTTCCTTTTGGGGCAGGCCTCCCCTTCTCTTTTTTCCTTTTTGGGGCAGGCCTCCCCTTCTCTTTTTTCCTTTTTGGGGAAGGCCTCCCCTTCTCTTTGTTCCTTTTGGGGCAGGCCTCCCCTTCTCTTTTTGTTCCTTTTTGGGGGAAAGCCTCCCCCTTCTCTTTTTGTTCCTTTTTTGGGGAAGGCCTCCCCCTTCTCTTTTTTTTCCTTTTGAGGCAGGCCTCCCCTTCTCTTTTTCTTTTTGGGAAGGCCTCCCCTTCTCTTTGTTTTTCCTTTTGGGGCAGGCCTCCCCTTCTCTTTTTTCCTTTTGGGGAAGGCCTCCCCTTCTCTTTTTTTCCTTTTTGGGGCAGGCCTCCCCTTCTCTTTGTGTTCCTTTTTGGGGGCAGGCCTCCCCCTTCTCTTTGTTGTCCTTTTTGGGGGAAGGCCTCCCCCTTCTCTTTGTTTTCCTTTTGGGGGGAAGCCCTCCCCCTTCTCTTTTTGTTCCTTTTTGGGGGCAGGCCTCCCCTTCTCTTTGTTTTTTCCTTTTTGGGGAAGGCCTCCCCTTCTCTTTGTTCCTTTTTGGGGAAGGCCTCCCCTTCTCTTTTGGGGAAGGCCTCCCCTTTCTCTTGTTCCTTTTGGGGAAGGCCTCCCCTTCTCTTTGTTCCTTTTTGGAGGCCTCCCCTTCTCTTTTGTTCCTTTTGGGGAAGGCCTCCCCTTCTCTTTTTTCCTTTTTGGGGCAGGCCTCCCCTTCTCTTTTGTTCCTTTTGGGGTGAAGGCCTCCCCCTTCTCTTTGTTTTCCTTTTTGGGGGAAGGCCTCCCCCTTCTCTTTGTTTTCCTATTTGGGGGAAGGCCTCCCCCTTCTCTTTTTGTTCCTTTTTGGGGCAGGCTCCCCTTCTCTTTTGTTCCTTTTTGGGGCAGGCCTCCCCTTCTCTTTTGTTCCTTTTTGGGGCAGGCCTCCCCTTCTCTTTTGTTCCTTTTTGGGGGCAGGCCTCCCCTTCTCTTTGTTCCTTTTTGGCAGGCCTCCCCTTCTCTTTTGTTCCTTTTTGAGGCAGGCCTCCCCCTTCTCTTTGTTCCTTTTGGGGGCAGGCCTCCCCTTCTCTTTTGTTCCTTTTTGGGGAAGGCCTCCCCTTCTCTTTGTTCCTTTTTGGGAAGGCCTCCCCTTCTCTTTTTTTCCTTTTGGGGAAGGCCTCCCCCTTCTCTTTGTTTTCCTTTTCGGGGGAAGGCCTCCCCCATCTCTTTTTGTTCCTTTTTGGGGGCAGGCCTCCCCTTCTCTTTTGTTCCTTTTTGAGGCAGGCCTCCCCTTCTCTTTGTTCCTTTTGGGCAGGCCTCCCCTTCTCTTTTGTTCCTTTTTGAGGCAGGCCTCCCCTTCTCTTTTGTTCCTTTTGGGGCAGGCCTCCCCTTCTCTTTGTTTTCCTTTTGGGGAAGGCCTCCCCTTCTCTTTTGTTCCTTTTGGGCAGGCCTCCCCTTCTCTTTTGTTCCTTTTTGGGGAAGGCCTCCCCTTCTCTTTTGTTCCTTTTGGGGCAGGCCTCCCCTTCTCTTTTGTTCCTTTTTGGGGCAGGCCTCCCCTTCTTTGTTCCTTTTGGGGCAGGCCTCCCCTTCTCTTGTTTTTCTTTTGGAGGCCTCCCCTTCTCTTTATTCCTTTTTGGGGCAGGCCTCCCCTTCTCTTTTGTTTCCTTTTTGGGGAGGCCTCCCCTTCTCTTTATTCCTTTTGAGGCAGGCCTCCCCCTTCTCTTTGTTTTCCTTTTTGGGGGAAGGCCTCCCCCTTCTCTTTTTATTCCTTTTTGGGGGCAGGCCTCCCCCTTCTCTTTGTTTTTCTTTTTGGGGGAAGGCCTCCCCCTTCTCTTTTTATTCCTTTTTGGGGGCAGGCCTCCCCCTTCTCTTTGTTTTTCTTTTTGGGGGAAGGCCTCCCCCTTCTCTTTTTGTTCCTTTTTGGGGCAGGCCTCCCCTTCTCTTTGTTTTTTCCTTTTTGGGAAGGCCTCCCCTTCTCTTTGTTCCTTTTTGAGGCAGGCCTCCCCTTCTCTTTGTTTTCCTTTTTGGGAAGGCCTCCCCTTCTCTTTGTTCCTTTTTTGGAAGTCCTCCCCTTCTCTTTTGTTTCTTTTTGAGGCAGGCCTCCCCTTCTCTTTTGTTCCTTTTTGGGGCAGGCCTCCCCTTCTTTTTGTTCCTTTTTGGGGCAGGCCTCCCCTTCTCTTTTGTTCCTTTTGGGGCAGGCCTCCCCTTTCTCTTTTGTTCCTTTTGGGGCAGGCCTCCCCTTCTCTTTGTTCCTTTTTGGGGAAGGCCTCCCCTTTTCTTTGTTCCTTTTTGGGGCAGGCCTCCCCTTCTCTTTGTTTTCCTTTTGGGGCAGGCCTCCCCTTCTCTTTGTTCCTTTTTGGGAAGGCCTCCCCTTCTCTTTTTATTCCTTTTTGGGGGCAGGCCTCCCCCTTCTCTTTTTGTTCCTTTTTGGGGGAAGGCCTCCCCCTTCTCTTTTTGTTCCTTTTTGGGGGAAGGCCTCCCCCTTCTCTTTGTTTTCCTTTTTGGGGGAAGGCCTCCCCCTTCTCTTTTTGTTCCTTTTTGGGGGCAGGCCTCCCCCTTCTCTTTTTGTTCCTTTTTGGGGGCAGGCCTCCCCCTTCTCTTTTTGTTCCTTTTTGGGGGCAGGCCTCCCCCTTCTCTTTTTGTTCCTTTTTGGGGGCAGGCCTCCCCCTTCTCTTTTTGTTCCGGTTTGGGGGAAGGCCTCCCCCTTCTCTTTTTGTTCCTTTTTGGGGGCAGGCCTCCCCCTTCTCTTTTTGTTCCTTTTTGGGGGAAGGCATCCCCCTTCTCTTTTTGTTCCTTTTTGGGGGAAGGCCTCCCCCTTCTCTTTGTTTTCCTTTTTGGGGGCAGGCCTCCCCCTTCTCTTTGTTTTCCTTTTTGGGGGCAGGCCTCCCCCTTCTCTTTGTTTTCCTTTTTGGGGGAAGGCCTCCCCCTTCTCTTTGTTTTCCTTTTTGGGGGAAGGCCTCCCCCTTCTCTTTTTGTTCCTTTTTGGGGGAAGGCCTCCCCCTTCTCTTTGTTTTCCTTTTTGGGGGCAGGCCTCCCCCTTCTCTTTTTGTTCCTTTTTGGGGGCAGGCCTCCCCCTTCTCTTTTTTTTCCTTTTTGGGGGCAGGCCTCCCCCTTCTCTTTTTGTTCCTTTTTGGGGGCAGGCCTCCCCCTTCTCTTTTTGTTCCTTTTTGGGGGCAGGCCTCCCCCTTCTCTTTTTGTTCCTTTTTGGGGGAAGGCCTCCCCCTTCTCTTTTTGTTCCTTTTTGGGGAAGGCCTCCCCCTTCTCTTTGTTTTCCTTTTTGGGGCAGGCCTCACCTTCTTTTGTTCCTTTTTGGGGGCAGGCCTCACCCTTCTCTTTGTTTTCCTTTTGGGGCAGGCCTCCCCTTCTCTTTTGTTCTTTTTGGGGGCAGGCCTCCCCCTTCTCTTTGTTTTCCTTTTTGGGGGCAGGCCTCCCCCTTCTCTTTGTTTTCCTTTTTGGGGGAAGGCCTCCCCCTTCTCTTTTTGTTCCTTTTTGGGGGCAGGCCTCCCCCTTCTCTTTGTTTTCCTTTTTGGGGGCAGGCCTCCCCCTTCTCTTTTTGTTCCTTTTTGGGGGCAGGCCTCCCCCTTCTCTTTGTTTTCCTTTTTGGGGGCAGGCCTCCCCCTTCTCTTTTTGTTCCTTTTTGGGGGCAGGCCTCCCCCTTCTCTTTTTGTTCCTTTTTGGGGGCAGGCCTCCCCCTTCTCTTTTTGTTCCTTTTTGGGGGCAGGCCTCCCCCTTCTCTTTGTTTTCCTTTTTGGGGGAAGGCCTCCCCCTTCTCTTTTTTCTTTTTGGGGGAAGGCCTCCCCCTTCTCTTTGTTTTCCTTTTGGGGGGCAGGCCTCCCCTTCTCTTGTTCCTTTTGGGGCAGGCCTCACCCTTCTCTTTGTTTTCCTTTTGGGGGGCAGGCCTCCCCCTTCTCTTTTTGTTCCTTTTTGGGGGCAGGCCTCCCCCTTCTCTTTGTTTTCCTTTTTGGGGGCAGGCCTCCCCCTTCTCTTTTTGTTCCTTTTTGGGGGCAGGCCTCCCCCTTCTCTTTGTTTTCCTATTTGGGGGCAGGCCTCCCCCTCTCTTTTTGTTCCTTTTTGGGGGCAGGCCTCCCCCTTCTCTTTTTGTTCCTTTTTGGGGGCAGGCCTCCCCCTTCTCTTTTTGTTCCTTTTTGGGGGCAGGCCTCCCCCTTCTCTTTGTTTTCCTTTTTGGGGGCAGGCCTCCCCCTTCTCTTTGTTTTCCTTTTTGGGGGCAGGCCTCCCCCTTCTCTTTTTGTTCCTTTTTGGGGGCAGGCCTCCCCCTTCTCTTTTTGTTCCTTTTTGGGGGAAGGCCACCCCATTCTCTTTGTTTTTCCTATTTGGGCAGGCCTCCCCTTCTCTTTTTTTCCTTTTGGGAAGGCCTCCCCTTCTCTTTGTTTTCCTTTTTGGGGGCAGGCCTCCCCCTTCTCTTTGTTTTTCTTTTTGGGGGCAGGCCTCCCCCTTCTCTTTTTGTTCCTTTTTGGGGGCAGGCCTCCCCCTTCTCTTTTTGTTCCTTTTTGGGGGAAGGCCTCCCCTTTCTCTTTGTTCCTTTTGGGGGCCTCCCCTTCTCTTTGTTCCTTTTTTGGGGCAGGCCTCCCCTTCTCTTTTTTTCCTTTTGGGCAGGCCTCCCCTTCTCTTTGTTTTCCTTTGGGGCAGGCGTCCCCCTCTCTTTTTGTTCATTTTGGGGGGCAGGCCTCCCCCTTCTCTTTGTTTTTCTTTTTGGGGGCAGGCCTCCCCCTTCTCTTTTTGTTCCTTTTTGGGGGCAGGCCTCCCCCTTCTCTTTGTTCCTTTTGGGGGGCAGGCCTCCCCCTTCTCTTTGTTTTCCTTTTTGGGGGCAGGCCTCCCCTTTCTCTTTGTTCCTTTTTGGGGCAGGCCTCCCCTTCTTTGTTTTTTCCTTTTGGGGGCAGGCCTCCCCTTCTCTTTGTTTTTTTTTTTGGGGCAGGCCTCCCCTTCTCTTTGTTCCTTTTTGGGGGCCTCCCCCTTCTCTTTGTTTTTCTTTTTGGGGGCAGGCCACCCCCGTCTCTTTGTTTTCCTTTTTGGGGGAAGGCCTCAACCTTCTCTTTTTTTCTTTTTGGGGTAGGCCTCCCCCTTCTCTTTGTTTTTCTTTTTGGGGGCAGGCCTCCCCCTTCTCTTTGTTTTCCTTTTTGGGGGCAGGCCTCCCCCTTCTCTTTTTGTTCCTTTTTGGGGGCAGGCCTCCCCCTTCTCTTTTTGGGGGCAGGCCTCCCCCTTCTCTTTTTGTTCCTTTTTGGGGGCAGGCCTCCCCCTTCTCTTTTTTTCTTTTTGGGGGCAGGCCTACCCCTTCTCTTTATTCCTTTTTGGGGCAGGCCTCCCCTTCTCTTTTATTCCTTCTGGGGGCAGGCCTCCCCCTTCTCTTTTTGTTCCTTTTTGGGGGCAGGCCTCCCCCTTCTCTTTTTTTTCCTTTTTGGGGGCAGGCCTCCCCCTTCTCTTTTTATTCCTTTTTGGGGGCAGGCCTCCCCCTTCTCTTTTTTTTGCTTTTAGGGGGAAGGCATCCCCTTCTCTTTTATTCCTTTTGGGGCAGGCGTCCCCTTCTCTTTTTATTCCTTTTTGGGGGCAGGCCTCCCCCTTCTCTTTTTATTCCTTTTTGGGGGAAGGCCTCCCCCTTCTCTTTTTATTCCTTTTTGGGGGCAGGCCTCCCCCTTCTCTTTGTTTTCCTTTTTGGGGGCAGGCCTCCCCCTTCTCTTTGTTTTCCTTTTTGGGGGCAGGCCTCCCCCTTCTCTTTTTTTTCCTTTTTGGGGGCAGGCCTCCCCCTTCTCTTTGTTTTCCTTTTTGGGGGCAGGCCTCCCCCTTCTCTTTTTGTTCCTTTTTGGGGGCAGGCCTCCCCCTTCTCTTTGTTTTTCTTTTTGGGGGCAGGCCTCCCCAGACTCTTTGTTTTTCTTTTTGGGGGCAGGCCTCCCCCTTCTCTTTTTATTCCTTTTTGGGGGCAGGCCTCCCCCTTCTCTTTGTTTTTCTTTTTGGGGGCAGGCCTCCCCCTTCTCTTTGTTTTCCTTTTTGGGGGAAGGCCTCCCCCTTCTCTTTGTTTTCCTTTTTGGGGGCAGGCCTCCCCCTTCTCTTTGTTTTCCTTTTTGGGGGCAGGCCTCCCCCTTCTCTTTGTTTTTCTTTTTGGGGGCAGGCCTCCCCCTTCTCTTTGTTTTTCTTTTTGGGGGCAGGCCTCCCCCTTCTCTTTGTTTTTCTTTTTGGGGGCAGGCCTCCCCCTTCTCTTTGTTTTTCTTTTTGGGGGCAGGCCTCCCCCTTCTCTTTGTTTTCCTTTTTGGGGGCAGGCCTCCCCCTTCTCTTTGTTTTTCTTTTTGGGGGCAGGCCTCCCCCTTCTCTTTTTTTTCCTTTTTGGGGGCAGGCCTCCCCCTTCTCTTTTTATTCCTTTTTGGGGGCAGGCCTCCCCCTTCTCTTTTTGTTCCTTTTTGGGGGAAGGCCTCCCCCTTCTCTTTTTATTCCTTTTTGAGGGGGCCTCCCCTTCTCTTTTGTTCCTTTTGGGGCAGGCCTCCCCTTCTCTTTATTCCTTTTTGGGGCAGGCCTCCCCTTCTCTTTGTTCCTTTTTGGGGCAGGCCTCCCCCTTCTCTTTGTCGTCCTTTTTGGGGGCAGGCCTCCCCCTTCTCTTTTTGTTCCTTTTTGGGGGCAGGCCTCCCCCTTCTCTTTTTGTTCCTTTTTGGGGGCAGGCCTCCCCCTTCTCTTTGTATTCCTTTTTGGGGGCAGGCCTCCCCCTTCTCTTTGTTTTTCCTTTTGGGGCAGGCCTCCCCTTCTCTTTGTTTTCCTTTTTGGGGCAGGCCTCCCCTTCTCTTTTTTTTCTTTTTGAGGCAGGCCTCCCCTTCTCTTTTTTTTTTTTGGGGGCAGGCCTCCCCTTCTCTTCTTTTTTTTCTTTTTGGGGCAGGCCTCCCCTTCTCTTTGTTCCTTTTGGGGCAGGCCTCCCCTTCTCTTTGTTTTCTTTTTGGGGCAGGCCTCCCCTTCTCTTTTTTTCCTTTGGGGGCAGGCCTCCCCCTTCTCTTTGTTTTCCTTTTTGGGGGCAGGCCTCCCCCTTCTCTTTTTATTCCTTTTTTGGGGCAGGCCTCCCCCTTCTCTTTTTATTCCTTTTTTGGGGCAGGCCTCCCCCTTCTCTTTTTATTCCTTTTTGGGGGCAGGCCTCCCCCTTCTCTTTTTTTTCCTTTTTTGGGGCAGGCCTCCCCCTTCTCAGTTTATTCCTTTTTGGGGGCAGGCCTCCCCTTCTCTTTTGTTCCTTTTTGAGGCAGGCCTCCCCTTCTCTTTTGTTCCTTTTTGGGGCAGGCCTCCCCTTCTCTTTGTTCCTTTTGGGGCAGGCCTCCCCTTCTCTTTTATTCCTTTTTGAGGCAGGCCTCCCCTTCTCTTTTTGTTCCTTTTTGGGGGCAGGCCTCCCCCTTCTCTTTGTTTTGTTCCTTTTGGGGCAGGCCTCCCCTTCTCTTTATTCCTTTTTTGGGGCAGGCCTACCACTTCTCTTTTTATTCCTTTTTTGGGGCAGGCCTCCCCCTTCTCTTTTTATTCCTTTTTGGGGGCAGGCCTCCCCCTTCTCTTTGTTTTCCTTTTTGGGGGCAGGCCTCCCCCTTCTCTTTGTTTTCCTTTTTGGGGGCAGGCCTCCCCCTTCTCTTTTTATTCCTTTTTGGGGGCAGGCCTCCCCCTTCTCTTTGTTTTCCTTTTTGGGGGCAGGCCTCCCCCTTCTCTTTGTTTTCCTTTTTGGGGGCAGGCCTCCCCCTTCTCTGTTTTCCTTTTCGGGGGCAGGCCTCCCCCTTCTCTTTGTTTTCCTTTTTTGAGGAAGGCCTCCCCTTTTCTTTGTTTTCCTTTTCGGGGGACAGGCCTCCCCCTTCTCTTTTTGTTCCTTTTTGGGGAAGGCCTCCCCCTTCTCTTTTTATTCCTTTTTTGGGGGGAAGGAATCCCCCTTCTCCTTTTTTCCTCTTAGGAGGCAGTCCTACCTCTCATCTTACTTTGTCCCTTCTGGAGGGAGGCCTCCTCTTCTCTTCTTTCCTCTCAGATGAAGGTCTCATTTCACTGCAGGGAAACCTCTCTCAGCAGTGAAACCTTCCCTTGCAAGGCAGTGTCCACCCTCTGGGGGCCATCCTTTCCTCGGGAGCCCCCGTTTCCAGGGTGCCTCGGCCATGGCGTTCGTCGCCACCACGGGAGGCGTCCCCCTCAAGTGATGGGATTCTGGCGGCCTCCTCCTCCTCCGGCCCACGCCGCACACTTCGTCCCTACCCTGTACAAGCCCCTGCAGGCGTACCAGCGGGCGGCCTCTGTTCCTCTCGGGCCGCAGCGGCGCGGCTCCGGCAGCCCGCAGTGCTTGTTCTCGGGGGTGGACGTGACCGAAGCGTAGGATGTTACCGACCATCCTTTACTTCGGTTTATATAAAAAAAAAGATGATTACTTGCGAGTCTGAATGCGTGAATCCGTCTTGTTGATGTACGGGATGGTGTTGCCTAACCCTGCAAACACACACACACACACACACACACACACACACACACATTGTAAATGTAATATAAGACATTAAAGTATTAAAAAAATTGTGCATTGCAGTGTATTAGTATATACTATATCTATAAGTATAAAGTGTCATTCCCTCAAAGAGGCCGATATTGCCTCCAAAATGTGGGGAAAAGTATGAAGGATTTGCCAAGCTCCAAAACATTCGCTTGGTTGCCATAGTTTCGTACATGGCTTCCGTCTTTTGACCTGTTCCGCGTTTGTGCCGCAGGACAGACTTTCTGCCCAAATGCCATCCACTTGTGCCGTGCGTGGGGGCAGCAAAAAAGCGAACAGTTCCCTGACATGTCATTTTGTTGGCCCTCCGGCCCGAAAGTAACCACGCTGCGGTGGTGAATAGTTACTCTCGCGCACGCCGCCTATATCAGACCAGCCAATCTGGAATCATTGACAACTATTTGGCGAGAGCTGTCCCCTGATTTCTGCACGGAATTCATCATCCCATGAATTTTCTTACTGTTGAGATTTCTGGTGCTCACTTTTAGTAATTCCAGACTACCAACAACTTGCACGAATGGCCATGACTTATTTAGTGCGGATGCCATCACACACATGCCAGAAAAAGTTTTGGTAAAGATTCGTTTTAGGTCCGTGCCAGTATCTCATAATCTACTTTATGAAACATCACTATATCTTCATATATCTTTTCTACAAACCTTCAACAGTCATGGAAACGCTTTGAAAATCCAATTCAAGGACTTTTATTTTACTCATGAAAATAGGGAATAATGTTTACGAAAATGCGTCGCCTCCTCTGGCGGCGGCCGCGGCGACGCTGCAGCCGCCGCAGCTATAAAATACCTCGCAGAGGGTTTAGGGTCGGGGAGCATATATAAACTACTACAACCGAACCTTACGACCTACTAACGGGGGGGCTGCGCTCCCTTCGACCCCCCCCCCCCCCCCACATGTATATGTGACTTATTTTAGCGAGGAGGTATTTCTCGCAACACCGGCTTCAGCGTCGCCGCGGTCGCCGCCAGAGGAGGCGACGCGCTTTCGTAAACATTATCCCCTATTTTCAGGAGTAAAAAAAAAGTGCTTGAATTGGATTTTCAAAGCGTTTCCATGACTGTTGAAGGTTTGTAGAAAAGATATATGAAGAGATACTGATGTTTCATAAGGTAGGTAATGAGATACTGGCACGGACCTAAAACGAATCTTAACCAAAGCTTTCTCTAATCTGGTGGATATTTTAGCAAAAAAAGCGAAACCACGTACAAGATGACTGGGCCACTGGAAAGGGAAATTAAACCTCGCTTTGAGAAGATCGTTGAAGCAATGCTGCAGCAACCCGGCCACTGAATATAAAACCTTCTTAATTTGCTATTTTATAACGTGTGTATACAGCGTGATATACACAGGGTTACGTAGATGACAACTTGTCCATATTCCGACTTAGTAGTTCGCCCTTCTAACGTGCTGTTCTAGGCTCTTGCCACGAGGAGGTGCCGTACTCATGGCGACATTTCTCATCGGCGCCACATGACCTTGCAGTTGCGGCGCCTAGACAAACGCTCCAATAATCAATCAGTCGACATTTCTCAGTGGGTTGAGCTGCTGATCGTTTGAGCCAACGTCATTCAGTTTGAGGTAACGGAGCTCGCCTACTTGTCTAATACCAGGTCGGCCATACATGTGCTGATGGGTGTGGGTGACTCTTGGCATTTGCCAACAGCTTTGATGGATGATTTGGATGTTCAGGTGGTGGGATTTTTTTAAATAAGCCCTTTTAGGGGCATATTGAGGCCGATATAGAAAACAATTGGGGGCTATAGTCCCCTTAGCCCTCCAAAAATATTCCGGCCCTGTAGGCGCAGATATGTGGGAGAGGAACAGAACCGAGGCGTAAAAGAGGGAAGTAGGGAAAGGTATGGAGGCCGTGGTCAGTTTGAAGAAGTTTGGGATGGACAGAACTAAGGGTGTCCATAAACATGTCTCGTCTTGTTTGTGTTGCTGTATGGAAGGGAAACATTTTTAAGGGTATGGAAGGTCCAGGCCTCTTGTTATACTGCTTGGATTTTCTTTTCTACGTCGTCTTTTTGTTGTTGTTGTTGTTGTTGTTGTTCTTGTTATCTTCCCTCCTTGTACTTATTGTCCCATTCTTTGTCTTGTTTCTTTCCTATCCGTACCATCCCTTTTTAACCCGCTTTAACCAACACCTCTCCTTCCTCGCTATCATTGTTCCCCTCATTCTCCCTCTCTGTCTCTCTCTCTCACTCCTCCTCCTCCTCCTCCTCCAGCAGTAAAAATAAACATGTGCGTAAACCGGTATGATCGCAAGAGAGGCAGTTCCAGATTTTATGACGAGCAGTAAAACGAAGGTGAGCTTGAATAGGTTAGTAGGTTAGGACAGGTTAGGTTGGGGTAGGGTAGGTAGGTTATGGTAGGTAGGTTAGGGCCATATGGTGAGACAGAGTGACCTAAAAAATCTTGATGTTATGGGAAGTCTAGTATAGTATAGAGAGCTTAGATTAGGGTCATACTGAGAGACTGCAGAGTATATATATAATGGAGTTGTGAAAGGAATATAAATGAGAGAGTGCAGAGTAATGGCGTGCTCTAAAGAATCTAAATGTAAGGAAGAGTATTGAATGGGGTTTAGTTAGGTATTATGGCCGTGTTAATTAAGGGAATTCAGAGTAACACCTGGTTTTTATATAACTTTTTTTTTCATGCTTGCCCTTGAGTTGCTTCCTTTACTCTAAAATAAACTGATTGGTCAAAAGAATCTATACCCCGGTGAGGTTGAGACGGGAAGCAAAGGAAAGCCTGGAAAGAGATAGCCGTAAGTGGTGGAAATGAATGTGTGAGGAAATGGAGACTGGAAATGTGTGTGTGTTATTGTGAGGTGTGGCGTGTTTCAGCGCGGGATCTTTCTCTTCATGTTTCAAAGGTTTTATTATATTATCCTGCGTTTCCTTGCGGCTCCTTCAACGCCCAGGCTGCCAGTGCCGGGAGGGAGGGGATTAGAAGATAATGTTAGTAATATTTTCAGTGATAATATAGATAATAATGAAAATACTGGAAACATTGGGTAAGCTTGAAATAGAGGTTTACCAATATCCTTCTTGTACGAGTTGAAATAAATCTATAGCATTTTTTTTCTATATTTTTCCATCCATTAGTTTATTTTTCAGTCATTTCACATGCGTAATAATGAAAAAAATTCATTTACTTATTTTACCTTTTCTCTGATTAGCTATATTTACTTGTATGAACTATTTACTAATTTTTTACCTATTCAGGCTATCCTTTCTAATCCAAACGTGTGTGTTACGTGTATTTACAATTTTTATGAGCATGTATTTACATTTTTTATGAACGTGTAATTACAATTTTTATGAACGTGTATTTGCAATTTTATGAACGTGTATTTGCAATTTTTATTTATTCATTCAGTCAATTCTTTGTTATATATATATATATATATATATATATATATATATATATATATATATATATATATATATATATATATATATATATATATATATATATATATATATATATATATATATATATATATATATATATATATATATATATATATATATATATATATATATATATATATATATATATATATATATATATATATATATATATATATATATATATATAACCTTAAGAAGAACAAGTCGCCAGGTCCTGACGGGATATTTCCGAGGGTATTAAAGGAATTAGGTCAGGTACTCAGTGACCCACTAACCGACATCTTTAAGATGTCGGTAAATACTAACTATGTGCCGAGCCTATGGAAAGTAGCTAATGTGACGCCGATTTTAAAAGGGGACAGGTCAGTTGCTTCAAACTATCGCCCAATTAGCTTAACATCGGTTATAGGCAAGAGCTGGAGTCCATAATAGCCAGGAACATTCGGGAGCCTTTAGAGAAACATAGCTTAATTCACGACTCGCAGCATGGGTTCACAAAAGGTAGGTCATGCCTCACCAATCTCTTGTCCTTCTACAATAAAGTATTTGAGGCGGTTGACAGAGATAAAAATTATGATGTAATCTATCTTGATTTTAGTAAAGCGTTTGACAAAGTTCCTCACCAACGACTGTTGCTTAAATTACAGGCTCACGGAGTAGAGGTAAAGTTTTGAACTGGGTCAAGGCGTGGCTTAGCAATAGGAAGCAAAAGTGCAAATCAATGTTAAAATATCTGACTGTGGATGTGTTACTAGTTGTGTCCAACAATGTTCGGTATTAGGTCCACTTTTGTTTATTATTTATATCAATGACTTAGATACAGGAATTAGTAGTGATGTTAGTAAATTTGCAGATGATACCAAGATCGGTAGAGTAATTGAGTCGGATCAGGACGCTAGTATTCTCCAAGGTGAACTCAACAGATTGTATGACTGGGCGGATAAATGGCAGATGGAGTTCAATGTGGAAGTGCAGTATTCTGAGTGTAGGTGAACAACCCCTCATAACTATTGCTTAAATGACACTCTCATAAGCAGGTCTGGGTGCGAGAGGATTTAGGGGTCTTAGTGAGCTCTGATCTCCGTCCAAGGGCACAATGCATTCAAGCTAGAAATCGAGCTAATAGGGTACTGGGATTTATTTCAGGAGCGTAAGCAACAGTTCAAGCTTAGTCTTCCTCAAACTATATTTAGCATTAGTTAGACCTCATCTTGACTATGCGGTTCAGTTCTGGTCACCTTACTATAGAATGGATATCAAAATGTTAGAATCGGTGCAGAGGAGGATGACTAAGATGATTCAAGGGTTACGAAACTTGCCATACGAGGAAAGACTCAGTTAAACTTGGATTCTCTAGAGGTTTATAAATGGATGAAGGGCTTTAATAAGGAAGACATTCATAAGGTTCTGTTGGTAAGAGAACCGGTAGGACACAGTAATAGGTTTAAACTGGATAAATTCAGATTCAACAGGGACATAGGCAAAATTGGTTTACTAACAGGGGTAGTGGATGAGCTTAGCAGTCATGTGGTGAGTGCAATACATTCATTCAAAAAGACTAGATATAAATTCATGGACAGCGATATTAGGTGGGGTTAGATACAGAGCTTAGGGTCAAAGAACGTGCAGACCTATATATATATATATATATATATTATATATATATATATATATATATATATATATATATATATATATATATATATATATATATATATATATATATATATATATATATATATATATATATATATATATATATATATATATATATATATATATATATATATATATATATATATATATATATATATATATATATATATATATATATATATATATATATATATATATATATATATATATATATATATATATATATATATATATATATATATATATATATATATATATATATATATATATATATATATATATATATATATATATATATATATATATATTCATTTATTCGTATATACGATGCGGTATGTGTGTGTGTGTCGGTCTGGAGTGTGTAGCACACGACACACACACACACGTCCACTTCCCGTCCTGTCTATTTCCGCCACACACGCCTCGCCTCTCCCACCGCAGGCACACCAACGCTAACACGGAATATTGACGTGTGTGCGTGTGTCTCTGTGCCCGTGGGTAGGGGAGTGACTCTTCAGGCGCGTCACCACAAGACCCGCCCTCTTGTTTCTACTTGTAGAATCCTGTAGAATCGTAATAGTTGACGCGTGTTGGTTTTACACCAGCTGGTTTTTCATTCTTCTCTTTGTATTGTTTTCTTTCTCTCCCTTTTGATTGCATGGCGTCCATGTATAAAGAGGAAAACAAAAGAAGGTAATGTATTGTAGTTGAAGAGAATACGACAATAAACATACGGCGAGACAGAAATACGATAATGACAACGAAAAATAAAAGGGATGAAAAGAAATGAGCCTGTCAACTTTCTGTCAAAACGCTGTCGTCGCATGACTCTTGACTCCTTGAAGTAAATAGATAATAAATCAGACAACAGAACAAGCACACGGGAGCAGGAGGGGGGAGGAGACTGTCGCCGACACGAAACGAGAGGCCAGGAAGACGGAGGAGGTATTGGAGGGTAGTAATAAAAGGAACGGAGAGTAGTGAACAAACCGGTGATGGACGGCTCCGGGCGGCGACGCGAGGGTGTGAAGGGAAGGCCGCAGGGAGGGAGGCGAGGAAGCGAGGGAAACATTTGAAGTATTTAAACACACTTAATGTTCCGCTAACAATTCAGTCAATAACATCAATTTAGAGTTAGTGCGGGTGAACGTTCACAAAAGGGAAAGAAAAACTAACTCCTGGGGTTCTCAAAGCGTTTATAAATGGTCATGCATGCAAAAGTTTTCCTGTGATGATATTAGCGGAACGTGATCAGCCTTTTAGTAAGCCAGTGAGCCAATTAGAGAAAAGTTGAAAGATAAGTAGATGAGAGGAAGATAATGACATTCTGGAAATGCAACTTTGTATTGGCGATGTCGTAAAATGAAAAGATAAAGAGGTGATTTTGGTAGCGATAAACAATAATGACGACGCAGCTGTGTAAGGAAAACAAGTAAATAAATAGGTAAAAAAGCAATGATCGCGATGATGGATAGTTGAGGAAAGGAAGAGCAAAAAATGGGTGAGAGGAATATAATAAAACTTTTGAAATACCGCTTTAAAATGATGACATGATGAGACAAGACACGAAAGATGAGTAAGAGGGAAAAGATGAAACGATGGAGGTGTAATTTGTAAGAGCGATAATGCAAGAAAAGAAAGAATAAGATAAATACGCAAGCATAATGACTGTGATAATAAAGAAAGAATTTGCAACTTAAAAAACGGCGACAATGCAAAGGAAGGAAAATGAGTCATAAAGTCATAAAAATAATAATGATAATCTTAATACGCGAAAAAGAATGAAAATAATAATCGTAAATTTTTGGAAAGTATAATAAAGCCATCAAGCCGAGGCAAGATATATCACTCGAAATGAAAGAGAAAGAGAAACGGAGGAGACGTGCTTATAAAATAGTAGTTTGCAGAGGCGCAGCGATTGAGATGCAAAAATATGCCGACCATAAAGAAAATAACGAAAAGATTTAACTCGGTGGGGGAAGGAATGGCTTTGGCGGAGAGAGAAAGAAACACTGCAAAATCATTGAATAACAGCTGAAAAAAAAAGACGAAGATACAGTAAACAAAAGAAGCTTCAAAGAGACTATAAAGAAATGGAAAAAGGATACAATAAAAGAAAATAAGCTTAAAAAAACGAAAAAAAAAAAAACGAAAAAAAATCATAAACCTAAAAATAATTACAAAGGGAAACGAAAATGTAAAAAATGAAAACTGAATAAAATAAAACTACAAAAAAAGCAGAAAATGAAAAGAAAACTAAAAATACAACTGCAAAAGAATAAGAAAAATACAATTAAAACTACAAAGGTCGAAAAATAACAAAAATAAATAAACTATAATCTAGAAATAACGTGAAGAAACTATAGAAATCGAAAAAAATCCTAATGTTCTAAGGTTATGCACTTCAAACTATATAAAAAAGAAAATAGGAGAAAGAAAACGAAGGAAAAAAGCAATACACACACACACACACACACACACACACACACACACACACACACACACACACACACACACACACACACACACACACACACACACACACACACACACACACACACACACACACACACACACACACACACACACACACACACACACACACACACACACACACACACACACACACACACACACACACACACACACACACACACACACACACACACACACACACACACACACACACACACACACACACACACACACACACACACACACACACACACACACACACACACACACACACACACACACACACACACACACACACACACACACACACACACACACACACACACACACACACACACACACACACACACACACACACACACACACACACACACACACACACACACACACGACAACAACAACAACAACAACAACAACAACAACAACAACAACAACAACGCAACAACAACAACAACAACAACAACAACAACAACAACAACAACAACAACAACAACAACAACAACAACAAGAGCCAAAATTAACAACAAAAAATAAGGACCACAAAACCGTAAGCGCACCGCCACCAGACAAACAAACAAACAAACAAACTAGACAGACAAAGAGAAACAAAGAAAACAAAAAAAAAGAAGGAAGAAAAGAACCACAGAGAATATATAAAATCACGTTAAAGGAAACTTCATTAACATTTCTCTTTTCTATTCTGCTTGTTGGACGCATTTTTTTTTTCTTTTTTTCTTCTTTTGTTTTTTTCCTTTGTTTGTTTCGTGTATTTGCATGACGCCGTAATTCACCTCCAAAGGTCACCACGCACTTGGAGGAGGAGGAGGAGGAGAACGAGAACGAGAAGAAGGAGTGTCGGATGAGAAGGATGATGATGAGGAGGAGGAAGAGGAAGAGGAGGAGGAGGACGAGGACAAGCAATACAAAAAGAAAAGGAGAAAGAGGAAGAAAAGGAGAGAAAGTGGAAGAGGAAATCAGTTGTCTTGGTTAAGGGAAAGTAATGAAAAGAACGATAATGAGGAGAGGAAGGAAGGAGACGAGGAGGAGGAGGAGGACGAGGACGAGGAAGATGAGACAGTGTAGTATGATAACGATGAGGATGACCAAAGAACGGGATGAAGAGGAAGGGAAGAATAACGAGGAGGAAGGAGAGGAGAAGGAAGAACACGAGGAGGAGGAGGCAGACAAGGAAGAGGAGGAAGACGAAGTAGTAAGAGATTGATGAGGAAGGAAGTTAGTTTGTGGAGAAGGAAAACCGGGAATAGGAAGGGAAAGAGAATAAAGAGGAGGAGGAGGAGGAAGAAGACGAAGAGGAGAAGGCAGAAGAGAACGGGAAGGATGAGCAGAGGAGGAGGAGGAGGAGGAGGAGGTAGAAAAGTATGAGGTGTATGAAGGAGAGGAAGAGAAAGTGACGAGGAGGAGGAGAGGAAGAAGAGGAAGAAAAGGAAGAGACGAGAAGAGAAGGAAGAGTAGGAGAGAAGGTAGATAAAAATTAGAAAAAAAAGAAGACGACGAAGAGGAGGAGGGAAAAGACGAGACAGGCCAGGAATAACAGGAAGAGACAATGAATAGGAGGAGGAAGAAGAAGAGAAGAAGACGGACGAGAAGAGGAGGAGGAGGAGGAGGACGAGATTGATGAGGAAGAAAGTTTGTGTGAGACGAAGGAAGACCAGGAACAGGAGGAAGAGGAAGAGAACAAGGAGGAGGAAGAGGAAGAAGCAGAAGAGGAGAACGCGGAAGAGAATCAATGAAGAAGAAACTTTATGTGAGGCAAAGGAAGAGAAAGGAGGAAGAGAAAGAGAATGACGAGAAGGAGGAGGAGGAGAAGGAAGACGAGAAAGTGAAGGAAGCGAAGAGAAAAAGAAAGAGAATTACTAGAAGAAGAAAAACGAAGACTAAGAAAAAGGAGGAGAGAAACGAGAGAAACGAAGAGAAGAAGAGGAGAGAAAGTGGAAGAGAAAGTCACTCCCTATTCTTGGTTAAAGGGAAGAAGATAAATGAGGCTTGCAAAGGAGAAGTGTAGCGAAGCGGAAGAGGGACGAAGAAGAAGAGGAGGAGGGAGTAGAAGGGAGTAGATTAAGAGGTGCTTTTAGGAGCGTGACGCAGAATAATTGAAAAGCGTAGTACCAGGAATGGAGAGATAATGGATAAAGAGGGAAGGGAGGAAGGGTGGAGGGAGGATTTAAGGGGAGAGAAGATAGATAGATAGACAGACAGATAGATAGACACACACACACACACACACACACACACACACACACACACACACACACACACACACACACACACTGATCGTCTATTCTCGTTGCCAAAGATGAAAATGTATACCTTTCCACTGTCTTTCGATACCCTCTTCCTCTTCCTCTTCTAAACCTCCTCCTCCTCCTCCTCCTCCTCCTCTTCCTGCTCCTCCCCTTCCTCCTCCTCCTACGCTTCCTCTTTCTCATATTTTTTTCTCCCGTTTCTCCTTCGCTCTCTCTCTCTCTCCTCTTTTGTATATTTTCTTCATTATTTTCCTCCTTTACTACTCCTCTTTCTCATCTTTTCTTCATCCAGTTTCTCTTTCTCTTTCTTTTCGTTTGTTTTCCATATGCGTTCCTTCCTCTCCTTCTCTTCTTCCTCATCTTTTTTTCCTTTCATTTATCCGACATTCTTCTCTCTCTCCTCCTTTGTCTCTCTTCATTCTCTCCTTCCTCTGTTGCTCCTCCTCTTCTTTTTCCTCTTGTTTCCTTCCCATTCTCTTTCTCCTTCTCTCGTCATTTTTTTCTTCCTCTCCTTCTCCTCCTCGTCATATTTTTTCCTTCCGTTTCTCCTTTCCTCTCTCTTTCTTCTCCCTTGTCTCTCCATTTTTCCTTCCTCTCCTCCTCCTACTCCTTCTCCTCCTCCTCTTTTTTTCCGTCAGTGAGGGGCAAAGCGCTACTCAAAACATTATAGCTCTCGCCTGCCTGTAATTTCATGCATCCTCGTTAAATTAGCATATTTCTCCGCCTTTTACAGATGTGGTGTTCGCTTCTGCCTCCCGCGATCCTCTGCCTGCCTCACCACCGCCGTCCCTTCCTCTCTCCCTCCCTCTCTCACCCACCTTTCTGCTTTCCCATCGCTTCTTCCCTCCTGCCTCCTTGCCGTCCCTCAC
>NC_066520.1:13627208-13714708 GCF_024679095.1 Eriocheir sinensis
CGTTTCTTTCTCCTCTCCTTCTTCTCCTCCTATACCTACAGCGCCTCTCTCTTCTCCTCTTTATTTACCTCCATCTTCTCTCTCTTTCTCTTCCTCCTCTTTCTATACCTGCAAATTCTCTCTCTCTCTCTCTCTCTCTCTCTCTCTCTCTCTCTCTCTCTCTCTCTCTCTCTCTCTCTCTCTCTCTCTCTCTCTCTCTCTCTCTCTCTCTCTCTCTCTCTCTCTCTCTCTCTCTCTCTCTCTCTCTCTCTCTCTCTCTCTCTCTCTCTCTCTCTTCTTCTCTTCCTCCTGTCTTTCTTTTTCCCTTCCTCCTCCTCCTTCTATACTTGCAACTTCTCTTTCTCTTTCTTTTCCTCCTCTTTCTTTACCTCCTCCTTGCTTTCATCTTTATTTCCTTCTCCTTCTTTGCCCTCTCCGTTCCTTCCTCCATCCCTTCTCCTCCTCCTCCTTGTATACCTCAATCGTTGCTTCCACCATTCCGCCCTCCCTTCTCCTCCTCCTCCTTCTCCTCCTCCTTCCCCTTCCCCTTCCCTTCCTGATAAACCTTCATCCCTGCCCTGTTTTTCCACCCTGTCGCCTCCATGTTTCCCTCCCTCCCCTCCCTTCCCTTTCCTTCCTTCCCTTCCTTCTTTCCCTCCCTTTAATTCGTCATAAAAATCGCCAGTGGCCGTCACACAATGCCTTCCTTCGGCGTGTTAGATTCCTTTTGGGTGAAGGTGATTGTGACGTTTTTTTATCTTCCTTCCTTCCTTCCTTCCTTCCTTTCTCCTTTTTTCCTCTTTGTTCCTCCTTTCCTTCTAATTTTCTTCCTTTCATCCATCGATTGTGACGTTTTTTCTCTTCCTTCCTTCCTTCCTTTCTCCTTTTTTCCTCTTTGTCCCTCCTTTCCTCCTAGTTTTCTTTCTTTCATCCATCCTCCTTGCTTTCTTTCCTCCTCCATCCTCCTGTTCTCTTTCATTCTTTTTTAAGTATATTGTCTCTTGTCTTTTTGTTTCTCTTTCTCTTTCCTTTCCCTGTATTTTCGTCTCTTCCTCCCTCCTTCCTCCTCACTTTTCTAATTCTCTCTCTTCTTTCTTTCCTTTCACCGATTTCTCCTTCTATGTTTATTCTTTCCCTTATCATTCCTACCATTCCTTTCTTCTGCCCCAGTCTGTTCTCATTCATCCTTTTCTCTTCCTCGGTCCCTTTTCTTTTTCTCCTATTCTTTCTTATATTTCTTACTCCTGATAATCCTTTCCCTCTTCTTCATACTTTTTCCTTTTCTTTCCCCTTAACCCACTTTTCCTTTTCTCCCCTCCCTCTTTTCTCTTCTTCCTCCTTTTCTAGTCCTTCACTCGAACATACTCATCCCCCTTCCCGTCCTCCCTTCTCCTACTTCCTTCTGTTCCTTCTCTTCGCTCCCTCTCAAACGCCCGGTTATTACCAATCATTCATCCCTTCAGGTGTTTGCATTCCGAGGTGGGGTGAGTCGAGGATGCAAGGGGGAAGGGGGAGGCAAGGGGCAAGGTAAAGTAAAGTGAGGTAAGGTAAGGTAAGGTAAGGTAAGGTAAGGTGAGGTAAGGTATGGAGGGCCGAGGTAAGGAGGGATAAGGGAAGGAGAGGTAATATAAGGAGGGGCAAGGTAAGGTAAGATAAGGTAAGTTAAGGTAAGGTAAGGTAAGGTAAGGTAAGGTAAGATAAGGCAAGGGGGTCAAAGTAAGGAGGTGTAAAGGAGGGAGAGGCAAGATAAGGAGGGGCAAGGTAAGGTAAGGTAAGGTAAGGAAGGGCAATGTAAGGAGGGGCAAGAGAGGGAGAGGCAAAATAAGGAGGGGCAAGGTAAGGTAAGATAAGGTAAGGTAAGGAGGGGCAAGAGAGGGAGAGGCGAAATAAGATGGGGTAAGACAAGGGAGGAGCGCGGCGAGGGGGGGCAAGGGGGGAGCAAGGTGAGGGTGGAAAGGGGGGGCGAGGCAAGTAAGGAGGGGCAAGAGAGGGTCGAGTTGCGTGAATGATCGGCATGAGTCACTCGTTTACTGAGGTGACGCGCAGGTGAGGGGAGGAAGTCGGTGGAATGTAAATAGATCTTGGATTGACTCGGACTTACTCACGCGCACGCAGGAAGAGGAGGGGGAAGAGGAGGAAGAGTAAGAGGAGCTGGGTTAGGGATGGTAGGGGAGGAGGAGGAGGAGGAAGAGTAAGAGGAGAAGGGTTAGGGATGGTAGGGGAGGAGGAGGAAGAGTAAGAGGAGAAGGGTTAGGGATGGTAGGGGAGGAGGAGGAGGAGGAAGAGAAAGAGGAGCAGGGTTAGGGATGGTAGGGGAGAAGGAGGAGGAGGAGGAAGAGAAAGAGGAGAAGGGTTTGGGATGGTAGGGGAGAAGGAGGAGGAGGAGTAAGAGGAGAAGGGTTTGGGATGGTAGGGGAGAAGGAGGAGGAGGAGGAGGAGGAGGAGAAGGGTTTGGGATGGTAGGGGAGAAGGAGGAGGAGGAGGAATAGAAAGAGGAGCAGGGTTAGGGATGGTAGGGGAGAAGGAGGAGGAGGAGGAGGAGAAAGAGTAAGAGGAGAAGGGTTTGGGATGGTAGGGGAGAAGGAGGAGGGAGTTGTCATTGGTTTGTGAGTAAATAATTTAGTCACGTTATCGATGCTGCCTTTATTACGTCACGAGGAAGATGGAGAAGGGGAAGGAGGAGGAGGAGGAGGAGGAGGAGGAGGAGGAGGGGAAGGAAGAGGAGAACAAGAACAAGATCATGAATGGGACAAAAAGTGGAAAAGAAGAGGAAGAACAAGAACAAAAATAAGAACAAGGAGAACGAGGAGACGGAGAAGACGACGGACGAAGAAGAAGAAAAAGAAGAAGAAAACGAAGAAGAAAAAGAAGAAGAAAAGAAGGAAGAACACAGCAAGCACGAAGAAGAAGACGAAGCCGAGGACGAAGAAAACGAAATGAGAGAAGAGAAACTATGTCAATGTGTATTTCCAACGTCGCCGTCATCAATATTTTTTTTTTCTTTGCTCCCCACCAAGCGTCCATTAAGCGTGTTTGTTAGTGTCACCCCTCACCTCTCACCCCTCACCCCTCACCCTCACCTGCATTCCCTCTCCGCTCACCTGCCCGCCCTGGTTATTAGTCAGCGTCCGTGTGTGTGTACCTGTGTGTTTATTACCCGTGTACTCCCTTGTGTGTGTATGTATGTAGGTGTGTGTGTGTGTGTATGTGTGTGTGTGTGTGTGTGTGTGTGTGTGTGTGTGTGTGTGTGTGTATTTATCCAGTTGAATCTGAATTTAAACTGGATAAATTCAGATTCAACAGGGACACAGGCAAAAATTGGTTTACAAACAGGGTGGTGGATGAGTGGAATAGGCTTAGCAGTCACGTGGTAAGTGCCAATACGATTGTCACATTCAAAAATAGACTAGATAAATTCATGGACAGCGATATTAGGTGGGGTTAGATACACGGGAGCTTAGGGTCAAAGGAGCTGCCTCTACAGAACGGACATCAACTTGCTAGAATCAGTTCAGAGGAGGATGACCAAGATGATTCAGGGGCTGAGGAACCTCCCATATCAAAATTGGCTGAAACATCTAAACTTACATTCACTAGACAGACGAAGAGTGCGGGGAGATCTGATAGAAGTATTCAAATGGGTCAAGGGTTACAACAAAGGCGATATAAGTAAAGTACTGAGAATTAGCCAGCAGGATAGAACTCGCAGTAATGAATTTAAATTAGAAAAGTATAGATTTAGGAGAGATATAGGCAAGCATTGGTTTAGTAATAGGGTGGTGGGGGAATGAAATAGATTCAGCAATCACATAGTTAGTGCAGGGACGATAGCTTGTTTTAAGAGTAGACTGGATAGCTACATGGACGAGGACGACAGGTGGCAGTGAGGTGTGGGTGCAGTAAGGTGACGGGGTACTGGATGCGTGCCTAGTACCGCTGGTATAACGAGGATCAAGCCTCTACCTGTAACCCCTGTAACTACACCTCACCCACCGTGAGTAGTGGGGGGGATTCTGGAGCTGCCCTGTGTAGGCCACCCGGCCTCTTGCAGTTTCCCTGTGTTCTTATGTTCTTAAGTGTGTGTGTGTGTGTGTGTGTGTGTGTGTGTGTGTGTGTGTGTGTGTGTGTGTGTGTGTGTGTGTGTGTGTTTTCCTCTCCTTTCATTTTCGTATTTTTCGTGTATCTTTTGCTTCTTTTTTTTCTGGTCTATTTTTTTCCCCTAAAGCTCAGTTACCTTATTTATTCTATTAATTTTATTCATTTATGGTGTTATTGTTCTCCCCAACATTCATTCTTTATTTTCCGTGTATTTCCTCTGCTTCTTTTTTCTCCTCCTTTATCCTCCTGTTCATTTAGTCTCTTAAAACCTAATTATTTAATATATTTCACCCTCTAAAATTTATATTCATCTGTTCATCTAATCCTTTTTATTTTCTTCCTCACTCGGCCTTTCTGATTACTTACTATTTTACGTCTGTTCTTTATTTTTTTACTCACTCTGTTTTCTTGTTTCCTCACGTCTGTAATGTTTTCCTTTCTTAATTGCGTCGTCAGTCTAATTCATTATCTCACGACCGTCACTTGTTTTCTTACTCTCTTTATTGCATGTCCTTGATTCTTTCTTGTAATCCCCTTGTCTTCTTATCCATGATCCCACGTGTTGTCACTTATTTTCTTCCTCATTCTCGTCTCAATCGTCTATCATTTATTTTCTTCACTTCCTGCTTGTTATCACACTTCCGTCATTTTCCTCCTCGCACTCACTCATTCTCCTTCCTCCTTCCTGTTCCAGTGCCTGAGTGTATGTGTAAGTATCTGTGTAAGTGTCTGTGTAAGTGTCTGTTTAAGTGTCTGTAAATGCCTGTGTGTCTGTATGTGTAAATGTCTAAGTGTCTGTGTAAGTATCTGCGTTTGTGTAAGTGTTTGTGTAAGTGTCTGTTTAAGTGTCTGTATGTCTGTATGTGTAAGTGTCTAAGTGTCTGTGTAAGTATCTGTGTTTGTGTAAGTGCCTGTAAGTGTCTGTCTTTTTCAGCGTCTGTGTGTCTCTGTCTGTGTAAGTGTTTCCCCAGTGAGTGTCTGTGTAAGTGTATGTAAGTGTTTGTGTAAGTTTCTGAATGTCTGTGTCAGTCTGTGTAAGTGTTTCCGGTAAGCAGGTCAGGCACACACACACACACACACACACAGGTTCGCCGCGACACAGCCCCGAAATTGTCTGTATTGATCCGGAGATTCATCAGCGGCGGTGCTTCGTTGTGTCGGGCGCTGCGTCGATTTGTCTCGCTCAGGTGGTGGAAGTGGAGGTGGAGGTGGTGTTGGTGGTTCGTTTGTTGGGGTTGAGTAGTGCATGTTTTATTCAGCCTTGTGCAACGTTGCCATATTGTCGTACTTTGCCTCTTATGTTGGCCGATTTCCGACCCCAAAACTGCCTTCTCGACATAGTTATCGTTAAAATGGTTAATTATATGTGTTTCTTGGCAACAGTTATGGGCCAGAAACCGGTAATTTACGATCCTCCGAGTACGATAATCTGGCATCGGTGGCCTTGTGTGTTTGTGTTGCTGTGTTGTGTTGCGATGCGTCCCCCGTTGTTTGCTTGCATGATTGTGTTACTTCTGCTATGCCACTTCCTCTTCCTCATTCTTGGTCTCCTACTTCACCTCCTACTGCTTCTCCTTCTCCTACTTCTTTCTCATCCTCCTACTCCTCCTACGAGTTCACCTCCTCCTCCTGTTGCAGTTTGTTTCGTTCTTGTTTGTTGCTGTCTAGTTTTTTTATTCATTTTTATTCCTCTTCCTCAATCTCGTCCTCCTTTTTTTTCCTATTCCTCCTCTCCTCCCCCTTTCTTCTCTTTTTGTGGTTAGCTTCTTTTTTTGTTGTCTTTGTGTGTCAACTTTTATTCATGTTTTTTTACACGATTTTGTTAACTAATTTCTGTTTTGTTGATTTGTATCCGTTGAGAATTTGCTTTTTTATAGTTTTTTTTTTCTGTTTTGTACATGTTATTTAAAAGTTATGTTTTCTATGTGATTTCTTTGCTTGTTTACATTGCATTAATTAAGAGTTGATTTTAATGACTTTTTCATAACTTTCTTTAATCACATCATTAACTTTTTTTTTCTTTCATTATTGCTCACCCACCTCACCTACACAGGCACAAGGGTCATGCTCAACAAACAGCATATTCGCCCAACTTAACCTTTTACTCCTGGATCCCAATACGCGTTATGTTTTTTGCCTCCTGTGAATACCTGTCGCGCACAAACTAGATCTCTCTCGACAATACCTGACTGTGTTGGGGAGGGGGAGGGAGGTGGGGGCGGTCTGACGTGTCCTCCCTGTAGCCCTGTGTGTGTGTGTGTGTGTATGTGTGTGTGTGTGTGTGTGTGTGTGTGTGTGTGTGTGTGTGTGTGTGTTTGTGTGTGTGTGTGTGTGTGTGTTTATTTTCCCCTCCTTTCATTCTCTATTTTCCATATATTTCCCCTACTTCCTTTACTTCTTTATCCTGCTCTTCATTTCTTCTTAAATTCAATTACTACTTCATCTATTTCACCCTCTCACCGTTTCCTTTACGTTACTGCATCAGCGGCGGAACAGGGCCTGAAATCTCATCAACGGTAAACGGTAAACAGTAAAATCTCGTTCGCTCGTGTCAAGGTGGGGGCCAGTCCTCACGCGCCCTGCCGATGCCAACCCCTAGACGCGCCACCTCATACACACTGCCATGTTCCTCTCCGCACCCCACGCCCACTCCCTCGCCCACGCAGCCTCCGCCACTACAAAGTCTCCGGCAACAACACTTTTTGGCACTAACTCCTCGGTCTTTATATGCATGCTGTGTCTCCAAATATGTAAGGGAATTTTTGCTCCCCCGCGACTTCGCCTTGGCAATAGAGACGAGTCCATTGTTTTTGTTCTTTTCCTCTGTTCTTTTTTTCGTTTCATTCCAACAATTCCACGGGTTCTAGTTTCCCTTTTCACTTTGTTCTTTTCCTCTGTTCTCTTTTTTTTCAGTTTCATTCTAACAATTCCACGGGTTCTAGTTTCCCTTTTCACTTTGTTCTTTTCCTCTGTTCTCCTTTTTTTCTGTTTCATTCTAACAATTCCACGGGTTCTAGTTTCCCTTTTCACTTTGTTTTTTCCTCTGTTCTCCTTTTTCTCGTTTCATTCTAACAATTCCACGGTTCTAGTTTCCCTTTTCACTTTGTTCTTTTCCTCTGTTCTCCTTTTTTTCGTTTCATTATAACAATTCCACGGTTCTAGTTTCCCTTTTCACTTTGTTCTTTTCCTCTGTTCTCCTTTTTTTCGTTTCATTATAACAATTCCACGGGTTCTAGTTTCCCTTTTCACTTCGTTCTAACAAGTCCGCCGATGATAACTTCCCTCTGTTCTCCCTTTTTTACTTTATTCTAAGAAGTTCACCGGTCCTAACTTCCCTCGGTCCTCCTTTTTCACTTCGTCCTAACAAGTCCGCCGATGATAACTTCCCTCCGTTCTCCCTCTTTTTTCTTTATTCTAAGAAGTTCACCGGTCCTAACTTCCCTCGGTCCTCCCTTTTCACTCCGTTCTGTCAAGTTCACCAATACCATAACTTCCTTCTGTCTTCAAGTTCACCAGTTCTACCTACCATCAATTCTCCATTTTCACTTCACTCCAACAAGACCATTGATCTTATACTTTTCCTCAGTCCTCCCTTTTCTTTCTTAGTTCTATTCCTCTACATAAGCCACTAACCACATCTTGTCAACACGTCCATCCTACATACTTCATCTTGCACACCTGTTTGGGCTTTATTCTATACCAGCATATCAATAATCAACAGGATTCTATAAACATGCCCATCTTTCCTTTAAGCGCACATCATCCTGTATCTCCGGGTCTGCTTCATCCGTTTCTATTTCTGTCTCACCAAATAAATCTCTAACCACAAACTACCAGCTCGTCCATCCTTCTTCCTTCAGAGGAACTCGTACATCACCATTATACTGTCTCCGGCTCCTAACCTTTCACTCCTAGGTCCTTTCAACCAAATAGATCACTGCTGAGACGTCTATCTTTCTTCATTCAGGTGTTCTCATTCATCACTACGCCCATTCTTGCTTTCTTTAACCTCACTTTCGTTTGTGTGTGTCTCATTCAAGATCAGTTAATATATATATACGAGTACTTATCCTACTAAAGTTAAACCAACGTCACATTTCAGTATCGTTTGTTAGTACCTTCAGACTCAAAGCTTGCCCACTGTGTCCATCTTGCCCAACTACTCCACTTATCCCATCTCCTCCACCTTGTCCACCTTCTCAACCTTGCTCATCTTCTTTACTTTACCCATCTTCTTTATCTTGTCCTTATTTTCCACCTTGCCCATTTTCTCTACCTTGCCCACCTTCTCTATCTTGCCTATCATTTCTACCTTGCCCACTTTCTCCATCTTGCCCATCTCCACCTTGCCCATCTTCTTTACCTTGTCCACCTCCTCAACCTTTCTCATCTTCTTTACTTTACCCGTGTTCATTACCGTGCCCTTCTTCCCCACCTTGCCCATTTTTTCTACCTTACCCACCTTCTCCCTCTTGCCCATTTCCACCTTATTCATCTTCTCTACCTTACCCATCTTCATCCTGCCCATCACCACCTTGTTCATCTTCTCTACCTTGCACACCTTCATCTTGCTGGCCACCTCCCTGCCAACGCCTCTTTAACATTATAGCCATCAACACGCGAGCCTGAGCTACTACGCCCGTCCCCCTCACTGGCACTTGTCACTACCCCGCCGATAACCTTTCCCGTCGCTGCCAATCCAAAACAAACATACTCACTTACCACTCCGCCGAGGCCTGTACCTCCATGCCTTCAATCACGCCTCCTCCCTCTCCCTTTGTCCCTCCTAATGGTCTCTCTCCCTCCCTCCCTCCCCACCTGACACATGTTTATAGGGTGATAAAACCAATGAGAGGAATAGGTGTCGCGTGTCCCGCACCCTCGTGCATGCAGAGTTTTGGGTGCGTGTGAAGTTATGGGTCGTCCGCCACTCCCGTGCTGGCTTATTTGTTTCCAGCCCCCTATTATCGCTGTTTATTGGTGTGGCTGTGTTTGTTTTCTTATACAGTTATTCATTCGTTTGTTTATCTATTCATTTTTTTATTCAGGCCGACGTGGGGAGGGACAATGGATTCAAATTACGGGACTAAATTTTTACCTCAGTTACCCCTTGTTTTGTGTCTGTTGTGTGACCTCTGACCCTTCCCCCCTCCTCCACCTCCTCCTCCCTGTATCTCTCCCCCCCCCTCCACCCATCCCGTGTTAATTCGTCGCCACTACACTGTTTCCCCCTTTGTGCTAACGACCCCCTGCACTACACTGTAACAACCCTGACTTTGCCGAGCTGTTGATGCTGCTGCTAACGACCCACTTGGAGTGTTAACGAAGAATATGTGGCTATGAAAGGGTGGAAATGGTGCTCTTTTTATGAATTAAGAATATAGATCAAGAATTAACTAAAGAAATGTATAAATGCCTGCAACTTACTGTTTCTAAAGAGATAGTGGAGATATATGTAAAAGGATTGTGAGAGATGTGGTCAAGTGATGATGGTGATGATCGGTGGTGTTGCTCTGAATGGTAGTGGTGGTATTCATGTTGGTGTTAGCGTTGGTGTGGGTAGCTGTTGTATCAGTATGACTCGTGACAGTGGTGGTGATGATGGTGAGGCATGTGATAATGATAGTGATGATATGGACAATGAAACCAAGTGACTGTTTCCATTCTCTCTTCCTAATCCTCTTCCTCTTCTTCCTCCTACTCGTTTTTCTATTCCTCCTCGTCTTCATCCTCATCCTTCCCTTCTACCACCACCTCCACCACCTCTTCTTCTCCTCCTCCTCCCTTCCTTCTCCTCTTCCCCTTCAATATCATCCTACTTCTCCTCCTAATCTTCCTCGTCCTTGTCCTAGTCTTCCTCCTCGTCCTCCTCGTCTTCCTCCTCTTCCTCCTCCTCCTCCTGCTCCTCTTCCTCCTCCCTTCCTTCTCCTCTTCCCCTTCAATATCATCCTACTTCTCCTCCTAATCTTCCTCGTCCTTGTCCTAGTCTTCCTCCTCGTCTTCCTCCTCCTCCTCCTGCTCCTCTTCCTCCTCCCTTCCTTCTCCTCTTCCCATTCAAAATCATCCTACTTCTCCTCCTAATCTTCCTCGTCCTTGTCCTAGTCTTCCTCCTCGTCCTCCTCGTCTTCCTCCTCCTCCTCCTGCTCCTCTTCCTCCTCCCTTCCTTCTCCTCTTCCCATTCAAAATCATCCTACTTCTCTTCCTAATCTTCCTCGTCCTTGTCCTAGTCTTCCTCCTCGTCCTCCTCGTCCTCCTCTTCCTCCTCCTCCTCTTCCTCTCGTGAGCCTCGGGCCAGTGGGACAAAGATGGACTGGCAGCCTTCCGTGTTTGCTTGCCCTTCCTCGCCTCGAAATATCTTTATCCTCCTCGACGCTCTCTAAACATCGGCTGAGGACGAGGCCGCGACAAGGAGACGCACGCACGTTAAGAAAATAATGGGGATAATAACTTCCCTTCGCTGGTTCACGCGGCGGCCACGGACGAAGGAAAGAAGGAAGAGAAAAAGGGAAAAAAACAGAAGGGTCGTGGAAGAATGGCATTAGTTTTCGTGTGGGGGTTATTTTTTAAGAGAATGCGGTGAATAATAAATGTCTTCAGTATTTTTATCCCTTGTTTTCGAGTCTTTTCTTTTTTTCTCTTTTTTTCTTTGCTTAATGATGCGCTGAGGACAAGTTGATGAAGTTTTTTTTTCATGGGTTGTCTTCGGCATTTTATTTTACGTGGGTGGAGTGGTAGAAGTGGTAGTAATTGTAGTAGTAGTAGTAGTAGTAGTGGTAGTCATTGTTGTTGTTCATTTCTACTTTATTAATGCAAGGAAACGTTATTAGTTTGTTTGTTTGTTTTTTCCTTCCCTTTACTTCCTTATATACTTTTTACCTTTTATGTAATTATGTTGTCACGCTTCTATCTGGTTAACTACGCCTCTTTTCTCTATTCATATTCCGTTCGTGGCAGTGAAGGTGAACTGTTTCTTTTGTTTTCAGTGGTCGAAGTTTTCATTTTTGTTTTCTTTTACGAATCTGGACTGAACTTCTCCCCGCTCGCCCCTCTCAGTCACACTACATTAATACAGAAACGAAAGTCTTGCCGCATCACGTCTGTTTCTGCTTTATTTCAGCCACCCAATACTTTCCAATTGATATTCGCCTGTCCCTCACCTTCGCTTATTCACACACTTCGCTCATATCATAGAAGAAGGTTAATAAAGAGTAAATAGTCGTTATTCAATGTTGGCGTGATTATATTTTGTTTTCTTCCGTCCAAACTTTCTTATCGGAGAGGCTACACGCTCCCCTTCTTCCCCACACACTCCCCTCGCTTCCCCTCTCTCCTCCACACACACTCTCTACACCCTTCGCTTCCCCTCTCTCCTCCACACACACTCTCTACACCCTTCGCTTCCCCTCTCTCCTCCACACACTCTCTCTACACCCTTCGCTTCCCCTCTCTCCTCCACACACTCTACTCCCCTCACTCGCACACACCGTACCCTCCCCTTCCCCCTCACACACTCCCTCGCTTCCCCTCTCTCCTCCACACACACTCTCTACCCCCCTCGCTTCTCTTCCCCCCCTCACTCGCACACACCGTCCCCTCACCTTCCCCCACATACACTCCCTCGTTTCCCCTCTACCCTCTTCTCCACACAAGCGCTCTTTCCTTCCCTTGCTTCTCTTCCCCTCACCACACTCCCCTCGCTCCCCATCAACCCCACAGTCCCTTCCTCCCCTCGCTTCCTCTTATCTGCTTCTTCACACACCTTCCCCTCGCTTCTCCTCCCTATACACAATCCGTTCCCCTCTTCTCCCTTCGCCTCTCTTCCCCCTGCTCACATACACTCCTTACGCTTCTCTTCCCCCTTTCCTTACACACTCCCTTCGCTCCTCTTCCCCCCCACATACATTCCCTTTCTCCTCCTCCTTCCTCTTCTGCATACATATATCATCCCTCTCTTTTCCCCCTTCACAACCTTCTTCCCTTCTCTCTTCCCCTCCCAACACTCCACCCTCCTCTCTCTTCTTCCCCCTCCCCCCCCCCACACACACACACCCCGCCTCCCTTGTGTTGATCCCCACGTCTAAAAAAGGAGTCAAAGTTTGGGTTGATTGATGGCGTGACCTACACAGCCTTACCTTTTCGTGTTTTTGTTTTTGTTTTTTTTTCTCGCTCAACAGAACATTCCAAAGAGTAAGGTCGTGTATTATTTGACTAACCAACATTTTCCAGTAACTTTATTTATTTATTTTTTTATTCATCTGTTTCGTTAGTTTAGTGTAGTTTAGCTTTTGTTGTGAATTATGGGTATACGATTCTGTGATACGTAATGAGATAGTTCGTTACGTCTAAGTTGCTATAGTACTGTTTTGCATTTAAGATTTGGTGATGCATTATTTTGATTTCGTAACTATATACTTTTTTTTCAGTTTAATTAATATTCTAAACCATTAATCATCTAGTTCTGTATTCATTATCATTTTGTGCGTAATGAGTAAAGTTTGTAAATATCATCAGCGAGCTTTTTTCGTTGTTTTTTTTCCCCCTTGTGTAAATAAATAGTTCTTCAATTATTTCCTAAGTAGTCATTCAGCAGATCCGTTAGTTCAAGCTAGTACCTATTCACTTATTATTTTGCCTTTTACATGCTGACTATTTACTATCTGAACGTTTGTCTGTCTTGTCACGTTTCTTCCTGCAGGTTCAATCTTCGCTTCGTTTCTTTCTTCACTCATACTTCGTTCATATCCCACCATTGTATCTTATTCAGTTCATTTTTATTTATTTATTCATTCATCTTCATTCACAGATCAATTTCGAGTGAGATTTAGTTATTCACTTTCACTCACAGGTCATTTTCAGTGCGAGACATTTTTTTCATTAGTTTTCATTTACATATAATTTCAAATGCGAGGTATACTTTCCCTCACTCCCCTTCCCATAACATTCCCACGTCGCCCACGTACAAAGCTCCGGTATTCGAATCTAACTCTCCCTTTATTGTCGATGCTATTATTACAGTGTGCATTATAGATAAGGTTCCGTTATTCCGATATCATTAATGCACGGGACGCAGGTAAGCCAGGTCCGCCACACCTGACATTCAGCCCCGACCAACCTGGCTAATAATTCACGCGTCCTCTGTTCATTTGCTTTCTGATTATTCTCCAACGTTATTACTGGTTTGCGTTGAGAGGGTCTTGCTTTTCTGATGTTACTGGAATACGGAAGACAGAATACAGTAAGCAGACTACAGAGAAATAGAGAATACAAAAAAAGGATAACGGCAGGTAGGTCTGTAAACTAGAAAAAAAATCGTTACTCAAACACCCGCGCAGTACACACAAACAGACGAAAAACACAAACACAAGGAGGACCCAAACAAACAAACGTATTACTGGAAAAGGAAGACGAAATACAGAAGAATACAAAAAAAAAATACAAAACAAGAAGAATGTAACGTAGGTATATAAACTGAAAAAAAAACAATATTAGTCACTTTTAAATATGGTCTATCTTTTGCAATGTTATTAGAATACGGGAGAGAGAGTAGAGAAGAATACACAAGGATAAAGAATAGAAAGGAAGAATGTAACTTAGGTATACAGACTAAAAAAAAAACAGTAAATTAAAGAGCTTAAAACTATCAAATGAAAGAAAAAAAACAAAAATAGGAAACGGCAGTAGAAAAAAGACATACAGAAGAATAAAGAAAACAAAAGAAGAAGAATGCAGCGTAGGTATATACATTCCTTCCTTCCTTCCTTCCTTCCTTCTTCTTTCTTTCCTCCTTCTTCCTTTTCTTCTTTCTTTCCTCCCTTCCTTCTTTTCTTTTCTTTTTCATCACTTTCTTCCTTCCTCCCTCCATTTCTTCTTCTTCTCCCTCCCTTCCCTTCCTTCCCTTCCCTCCCTCCCTCTTTTCGTACATGTAGAGTGAAAACAAAGAAACGGTAAATAAGAACATAAAAAAACTACATGATGAAAGGCAAAAACACCGATAATAGAAAGCGGCAATACATTATCTCTAATCCATTCCCCTCCATCTCATCTCTCATCCATTTCCCTCTCCATCCCTCCGTCCCATTCTCTCATCCATCGTTCATAAGGCGGCTGATAACTACTTTTTCCAACCGTATCTGACATTCAAGCCTTAACAAACTACTTGATTATTGAACACCCGGAAGCTGCGTCTGTGTAGGTGTAATTTTGTTTTGTTTTTGTTTTTGTTTGTTTTAGTGTGTGTGTGTGCGCGTAGGCCTGTGCATGTCACCTTTGCAGCCCCCCTCTCGCTCCTCTTCCGGTTCGCAGTGACCTTTAGTGGCTTTTACGCCCCTTCTGACCCACTGACTCATCGATGACTCCCTCTGCCCCCCTCCCTGTGATCCCCGCCCATGCTCTCCTTCCCCCCACGAGTGACTTTTATCTGTGTTCCAAGCGCTCCCGTCCTCCCCTCACTCCCTCTGTCTCACCCACGCACTCAGGTTATGCTAGGTTTCTCTCTGTTCTCTCTTCTCTCTCTCTCTCTCTCTCTCTCTCTCTCTCTCTCTCTCTCTCTCTCTCTCTCTCTCTCTCTCTCTCTCTCTCTCTCTCTCTCTCTCTCTCTCTGTGTCTCTCTCTCTCTCTCTCTCTCTCTCTCTCTCTCTCTCTCTCTCTCTCTCTCTCTCTCTCTCTCTCTCTCTCTCTCTCTCTCTCTCTCTCTCTCTCTCTCTCTCTCACACAAAACAATTCCATTCACTCTTCTTCCTTCATTGCTTCTCTTTTCCATGCGCGTCACCACCACCACCGAACACCGCCTCCGTATCTCATTTCGCTCTCCCTCTACCCCTCCCTCCCTCTCCCTCGCTCTTTTCTCTTCCTCTCTCTCAGCACCTTCCTTACAGCCCCCCGTGACGAAGGTGTTCCCGCCGCCTCATAAGTCTCGGCCCAACTCATTCATCACACCAGCTTGCGGATGCCGAGGTGGGGGACGGGGGACAGGGAGGAAGGGAGGAGAAGACGGAGTGAGACAGGGAAGGGACGGGAAGGACAGGGAAGAAAGGAGTGGAAGGGACAGGGATGGGAGGAAGGAAGGGGAAGGGAGTAGGTGGACAGGAAGAAAGGGAGGAAAAAAAACGGAGTGAGATAGGAAGAATAGAGGGAAGGAAGAGCAGGGAGAAAGAGAGGAGAAAAACATGGCGGTGAAGCAGGAAGAATAAAGGAAGGAATAACAGGGAGGAGGGAAAAAAAAGCTAAGAATGAGCCAGGGAGAGGAAGGGGGCTGGAAGAAGGGAGGAAAAAAGAGGCAGGGTGAGAAAGGGGAAAGGAGATAGGTAAGATGAAAAGGAAATTAGAGGAAGACGTGAAAGAAAAGGAAAAAGATAATGAGAAATGGAAGGAGGAGATGGGGAAGGGAGAGCATGAGGTGAGGCAGGGAGGATAGAAGGAAGGGAGACGCAAAGGGAGGGTAAAGGAAGAGAAGACGTGAATGAATGGAAGGAGGAAAGGAAAATATAAGGTGAAGACAAAGAAAGAAGGGAGGAAAAGACGAGAATGAGGAAAGGGAGGGAGGGAGAAGGGAATACCAAGAGGAAGGGAGGTAAAAAGAAGATGGAATAAGGAAAAGGGAGCGTCTATAAAGGTAGACTGGGAGGAAGGAAAGGAAGAAGAAAGGGAGAAAAGAAACGGGGAAGAAAAGACATGAAGAAGAAAAGAATGAGAATATATGGAGAATGGAATGAAAGAAGGGGAATGAGGAGAGGTAGAGGATATGGAGGAAAAGGGAGGGAAAAAGAGGGAGGGTAGGAGGGGACAGGTAAGGGAGGGAGAGACATCGATGGAGGAAAGAAAAAAAGAAAAAGGATGGAAGGAGGGAAAGAGAGGTTATAGAGGAAGGAGGGAAAAGAAGAGAGGGTAGAAAGGAAGGGGAGAGGGAGAGGGAGACATCGATGGAGGAAAGAAAAAAAGAAAAAGGAAGGAATGAGGAGAAGGAGGGAAATAGAGGGTATAGAGGAAGGAGGGGAAAAGAAGAGAGGGTAGAAAGGAAGGGGAAAGGGAGGGAGAGGCATCGATGGAGGAAAGGAAAAGAAGGAGGGAGGAATGGGAGGAGGAGATGAGGAAGGGAGAGCATAAGGTGAGTCAGGGAGGATAGAAGGAAGGGATGAAATGAGTGGAAGGATGGAAAGAGAGGAGATAAAGGGAGGAGGGGGGAAAAAGTGAAGGTAGAAAGGAAGGGAAAAGGGAGAGGGAGACATCGATGGAGGAGAGGAAAAGACAGAGGGAGAAATATACGAAAATTGGAGGGAAAGGAGATTGTAAAAGGAGGCTCCAATAACGACACCAGACACCTATCAGGAAAAATAAGAAAAACAGGAAAATTGCCAGGAAAACACGAGTCTCAAAAATAAAATACGAGTTTAAAAATAGAGGTGAAGACATTAATTAAGACCAGCGAAGAGAGGAGACTTGGAGGAGGAGAGGTGAGGTGGAGGAGTTTTGGTGGAGGAGAGATGAGGAGGAGAATGAGTTTTGGGTGGAGGAGAGATGAGGAGGAGAAGGCGTTTGGTGGAGGAAAGTGGATGGGGAGGAGGAGTTTTGGTGGAGGAGAGATGAGGAGGAGAAGGCGTTTGGTGGAGGAAAGTGGAGGGGGAGGAGGAGTTTTGGTGGAGGAGAGATGAGGAGGAGAAGGAGAAGTTTTAGTGGAAGAGAGAGAAAAAGGAGGAGGAAGAGTTTTTGGGTGGAGGAGAGATGAGGAGGAGGAGAAGGCGATTGTTGGAGGAAAGTGAAGGAGGAAAAGTTTTGGCGGAGGAGAGATAAGGAGGAGGAGAGGGCGTTTGGTGGAGGAAAGTGAAGGAGGAAAAGTTGGCGGAGGAGAGATGAGGAGGAGGAGAAGGCGTTTGGTGGAGGAAAATGAAGGAGGAGAAGTTTTGGTGGAGGAGAGATAAGGAGGAGGAGAAGGCGTTTGGTGGAGGAAAATGAAGGAGGAGAAGTTTTGGTGGAGAAGAGATGAGGAGGAGAAGGCGTTTAGTGGAGGAAAGTGGAGGAGGAGGAGGAGTTTTGGTGGAGGAGAGATGAGGAGGAGGAAAAGGCGTTTGGTGGAGAAAGTGGAGGAGGTGGAGGAGAGATGAGGAGAAGAAGGTGGTTTAACATTTTATATCTCCAAGATTTACAGCGTCTGTGTCCTTAATGGTGACTTACGATGGTTTGTGGAAGCAGTAACTCTATCTGCATTACCTGGGCCGCGTTATAACACAGAAATAATAATAGTAATGATAATGATGGTGATAATAATGTTAGTGATAATGATACGCAAGGAATGGGCTTTTGTGTTGCGGTTTTTTTATGGATTTTTTGTAATATTTTTTTTTTTTTTGTAGAGGTATTTTTGTAACATTTTTTCTATTTTGTAGAGTGATTTTTGTAACATTTTATTTATCTTTGTAGAGGGATTTTTTTAATATTTTTTTCTAGAGGGATTTTTGTATCATTTTTTTGTCGAGGGATTTTTGTATCATTTTTTGAAGAGGGATTTTTGTATAATTTTTTGTAGAGGGATTTTTGTAATATTTTTGTAGAGGGATTTTTGTGACATGGTTGTAGAGGGATTTTTGTAACATTTTTGTAGAGGGATTTTTGTGACATGGTTGTAGAGGAATTTTTGTAACATTTTTTCGAGAGGGATTTTTGTGACATGGTTGTAGAGGAATTTTTGTAACATTTTTGTAGAGGGATTTTTGTGACATGGTTGTAGAGGGATTTTTGTGACATTTTTGTAGAGGGATTTTTGTAACATTTTTTCTAGAGGGATTTTTGTGACATGGTTGTAGAGGGATTTTTGTGACATTTTTGTAGAGGGATTTTTGTAACATTTTTTCTAGAGGGATTTTTGTGACATGGTTGTAGAGGGATTTCTGTAACATTTTTGTAGAGGGATTTTTGTGACGGTTGTAGGGGGATTTTTGTGCCATTTTTGTAGAGGGATTTTTGTAACTTTTTTTTATCTTAATCTGCCTCCATTACTGTTAAAAAAAATCCTATACGAAGAACTCCATCAAAATCATATCTTCCTTGTATTACTTTTTTCTTCCAGTTATGTATTCATTCGTCTTTTTATTCTGTTCATTATCTTTGTTTGTTTATTTCTTCATTTTCATTCACAATTTCACAGCCCATTTTGAGTCAGATTTCTTTTACTTATTTTCATTCTCAGATTATTTTGGCTGCGAGATATTTTTCAACCATTTTCATTCACAGGTAGTTTTCAATGCGAGATATTTTTCTATTCCTTTTCATTCACAGATAATTTCAAGCGCAGATATTTTTCACTTCACTCCATCCTCTCATTATCTTCTCACGCCCCCCACACACACACACACACGTATTTCTTGTCTCCACGCTTCGAAAGTTAATTCCCCCAAATATCACGCCACAGGGCAGAAGGTCAAATAATCAGCCCGAATTTAATGTTCGATTTTTTTTAGATATATAATTATTTATGTATATGCTATGGTGGTATGTCCCTCGTGGGCTTGGGTGATGATGATGATGATGATGATGATGTTCTACTACTACTACTACTACTACTACTACTATTATTACTACTACTACGACTACCACTACGTCTACTACTGCTACTACTATACCTACTACTACTACTACTACTACTACTACTTCTACTACCACCACCACTACTATCACTGTCACTATCACTACCTCCATCATCTTCATTTCATCACTACCATCAACACCATCATTGAATTCACCATTACTGTTACCACCACCACCAACAACAACAACATCACCATCACCACCACCACCACCACCACCACCACCGCCTCGCTTACGTCACTGTGGAAATCAACTCATCACTAATTCCTTCTCTCTCCCTCTGGTCGCAACGCCGCTCGAAAAATCTGAAGGTCACCGCGCACATCACCACCAGGGCTGCCGCAGAGGGGAGAGGCTTATGTGTCCCTCATTACCTATATACACACGGGGGAGGGGGGAGGGGGGGAGAACATGGGTGGTGTGGGCACGGCTGACGCACTGGCGGAAGGGCATGTATGTGAATTACTATCTCTGTAGACACTATAAGGAGTTGAAAAGAGCGGGGGGAAAGGAAGGAAGGGAGGGGAAAAACAAAGTGAGTCAGGGAGTGGGAGGAAGAGAGGGGAAGAGGACAGGAGGACAGGGAGGAAGGGAGGGAAAAGATGGAGTTAGCCGGGGAGGGGAAAAGAACGGGAGGAAGAGGAAGGAAGGGAGGGAAAAAATAAAGTGAGTCAGGGATTGGGAGGAAGAGAGGGGAAGAGGACAGGAGAACAAGGATGAAGGAAGGGAAAAGATGGAGTGAGCCGTGGAGGGGAAAAGAACGGGAGGAAGAGGAAGGGAGGAGAGAGACGGAGTATGACAAGGAAAGGGAAGAGAGAGGGAGGGAAAAGGAGTGAGCCGAGGGGAAGAGGGAGGGAGGACAAGGAGGAAAGTAAGGCTGAGGAGTGGATAAACAAGAAATCACGTATCATCGGGCACTTTTGTATCTTTTTTTCATTTAGCTGCATAAAAATAAAAATAAAAAGAATAAAGGCAAGCGTGAATGGGTTGTCGTCGCCGGGGATTACAGAGCGGAGACGAGTCCTACTTTTCCATCCCTCCAGCAGCGCCCCCGTGCCGCGTGAACCTATAAATACCACGGGAATAAAGTAAAGGTGACGAGTCTGATTAATGGACTTCCAAGCGTAGTTTCGATGAATATTTCAGTGTATCCATCGAAGCTTGATTGATCCTGGGAAATTGATTTTGTCATGTAGAGCGGCATTTCAGCGTGCGTGTGAGACGGAAGAAAGAACGCGGAAGAAGTCGTGAGGTGGCGCCTTAGTGAACAGTGAGGTGGCGCCTTAGTAAACATTCATGATACCGACGTGGCTGAGTGTATTGACTTTTCATGTTTTTTTTTTTTTTTTTTTTTTTTTTTTTTTTTTTTACAGCAGAGGAGTTAGTTCAAGGGCATAAAAAAAAAAGTTACAAATGTTAAAAAAAGCCCGCTACTCAGTATAAAGAGTATTTCACGAGACATGCGCATCGTACCGAGTAATGAAAACAAAAAAATGAATATAAGGTCTTTTTATCTCTTTTCATTCTCTTCGAACTGTTGTTTTTTTATTGGCTTTATTTTTCAAACGGCGTATAAGTCTTTACTAACAATAATGGATCAGGTTTGTCGTTTTGTATCTGTTTTTCATGAAGCATCGTTTATTTTTTGCCGAGATATTTCAAGGATCTAAACAACATTAACGGGCCGGGATTTTTGTCAGCTGTCACATTAAGAACTTTTTTTCCGGTGTCAAACAATTCAGGAGCATTCTCTTTTGTTGCTGTTTATATCTTGGCGTTTTTTTTTTGTTTTTTTTTTTTTTACAACAAAGGAGACAGTTCAAGTACACAAAAAAAGGAAACAATAATAAAAAAAAAAGCCCGCTACTCGCTGCTCCCTTCCCTTTCCCTAAACTAAGAAAGAATGATAAAATTATGTCAGTACGAAAAACTAACGCTGAGCACAGTGTGAACGAAATGCAAACCAACCTAACCTAACCTAACCCACCTCCATCACCTGTCCAGCACACACTCAAGGGCAAGGGGGGGGGGGGGGCAGTCCACCTCGAGCCACACACGACCTGGTACAACACTGTCTCTCCGCCACAGCCAGCGAGGGCAAGACGAGACGCAAGATGAGCCGCAACGCAGCGTCTCCCCGTCACCTATACCGTCACCTTCACCTGCACCAGTGTCGTAAACAGTTTATTTCGCTGAGAGAGAGAGAGAGAGAGAGAGAGAGAGAGAGAGAAATAAAAAATTAGGAAAGGGAGAAGATGGATTTAGTTGAGCGAAGAGAGAGAGAGAGAGAGAGAGAGAGAGAGAGAGAGAGAGAGAGAGAGCGAAGAGAAAGGGGAGGGGGTTATGGGTGAAAGCGCTTACTCTAAGAAACGCATACTTCTGATATGTTTTCTAGCACCTTTCAAGTCCTCCAAACATTTATCTCTTCCTTTCTCTATATATCTTTCTATCTAAATATATATCTATACCTATCTATCTACACATCCAACCCCCTATCTATGTATCTATCTGCATCTATCTATCTGTATCTATCTATCTATCTTTTTCGCAGCAGGTGACATTTTTTTCCCTTTCGCGTTATCGCTGAGAACTAACGCAAATATTTCCTCCATTTCCTTCCTTTAGGCAAATACGCGGCACCCAACCCTCCCTCGCCCGTATAATTGGAATCGCGTGTCCCTGCTGAGGTGCATTTCCCTCTCTTCTAAATATTTGTTCCCGCAGACTCCCGGGAAGTGTAAAGAGCGTTGTGTTTACTCAGAAAACACACACACACACACACACACACACACTCACGCGAACTCACACTTCCTCACTCTCCTTCCGTCTTTCCTCTCCCCATGCACTCTCCCTCTCTATCCATGTATCATTTATCTATCTGTGTATAGTCATGCCTGCCAGGAACCACACGTCTTATCCCGTCCGCTGCGATTGGAACGACTTTGGCTTTCACTGGTAGCCTGATAACATATACTCCCAGGTCTTTTTCTGCTTCTGTGGTGGATATATATAGTGGAGTGTTTCCCATGTGGTATTGGTACGCTGGATATCCCCTCCCAAGGTGCAGGACTTAACATTTTTCTTCATTGAATTGTAGCAACCACTTTTTGTTCCATTCCTGTAGCTTGGTGAGGTCTTCTGCTAGGAAATCCGCAGTCAGTGTGTTACCAAGTCCTCTATATCACAAGCAGGAGACGGTGGCGTGTTTACGAGAGCCTGGATTACCTGTCGGCCTGATTGCCTCCTTTGCCTAACCCTCGCGTGACACCTGAATGCATAGACCGATTAATTATACAGACGTGAATGACTTAAAGCATCACAGTAGACGCTTGCGCACACATTTAACGTTAAGATTCGTTTTAGGTCCCTCTTAACCTGTCCGCTGCGATTGGCACTGATTTGGCTCTTACTGGTAGCCTGGTAACATATATTCCCATGTCTTTCTCTGGCTCTGTGGTGGATAGTGGAGTATTTCCCATGTGGTATTGGTGTAACGGGCTTGTCGGGGGGCGTTTAAAGGGCATTGATTAAGACTTCAGCTTCCTTAAGGTGAATATATTCGTAGCCTTTGTACAGGAGCGTCGGAGCGAGAGTGACTGTCGTTGTGTGTCAGTCGGACTCTCGTGAAGGAGTGACGAGTTACAGGTAGGAAAATAATTGTTACAATTGGTCACGTACGTCAAGGTGACCTCTGCGCACCATCGGAGTGCGAAGTATACAAAACTGAGACGGTAAACACTGACGGACGACACTCCTATAAGGTGGCGTGATCTATCTGTCGTGGGTTTTTTCCATTGACAATTGTATGCCTAATTCGTGGTGATAATAAATAATAATAATAATACATTGATATATACTACTATAACATTGGTGTGCTGGATATCCCCTCCCAAGGTGCAGGACTTAACATTTTTCTTCATTGAATTGTAGCAACCACTTTTTGTTCCATTTCTGTACCTTGGTGAGGTCTTCTTGTAGGAAATCCGCCGTCAAGCGGTTAAGTTTATGATAGGAGATAACTTCCCAGAATTTTGATGACAGAAATCGAATCAGCAGTACCTCTTGGAAACGTTTTAGTTGAAGGAAAGTGGAAAAAGTAAATGATAAGAAAAAATAATAACAATAAATACTGGTACACTGACCGCCACACTCCTCTATAACAGTAACAGGTACATGACACAGGTATGGATATGTGTGTGGGTGTGGAGTGGAAAGAGTCGCTGGGGAATGGGAATTGGTGGTGGTGGGATGGGTGCATTTTTACGATAAGAGGCGACGGAGGGAATCATTAGGATATCTCTAACACTAAATTGACACTGTTTTTTAGGTCTTTTCCTTATATTTGCATTACAGGAGTGGCATTTTTACCGACTTATTCCTTCGGCGCCTTGGTCAGTCTTCTTTACAGCGAAAAAATGGAAAAAAAAAAGAACTTATGCTATATAAAAGAAGAAAGAACACACTACTTCTCCATGTATCAAGATGACAAACGAAGCCGCAATAAACGTATCAAAGTCTCGTATTATTGCGTGGAGTGGAGAGAAAGAAGGAGGAAGGGTGGAGAGTAAAAGGCAAAGGAGGTGAGTAAGGCGGAAGGGTGCGGGGTAGGAGGGTAGGGAAGTCAGGCAACACTCACGTCATGGTCTGCGTGGGCTTGAAGGAGAAGTCAACGCGGTATCGAGTGTCCACCATGAGCTTGACCGTGCGCTCCTTCTTGAACCTGTTGCCGTCCACCTGTGTGTGCGGGGAGACGAGAGAGGGTCATTAGTAGTTGCTGAAGAGGTAGTGGTAATAGTAGTAGTGGTAATGGCAGTAGTATGGTGGTAATGGTAGTAGTAATGGTGGTTAGATGTTAGGAGTAATTAGTTAGTAGTTGTTGTAGTTATTAGGTGGTCAGTAGGAGTTTGTTGTTGGTTGTTTTTGAAGATTGTAGAAGTTGTTAGAAGTTATAGGTGTTAGCTGTTGAAAATTAGTACTAGTTAGTTTTCAGAAGTCGTAGTTATATAGTCGTTAATTGTTTAGAGTTTGTAATGGTAGTAATGGTGGCCGTGGTGGTAGTAGTAATTGTATAGGAACCGCCATTCTTTGTCTGTATTTCCTCCTTTCTTTGGCTTAAAATCTTCCAAGAGGGGAATAGCAAGACGCCTCGACCCATAACAATTGATCACTGGTTTTCGGAGTCTTCCTTTGTGTACCTTTTATTCGGGCAACTTTGCTTTTCTTCTGCTTCTCTAACTATGAAAAAGAAAAGGAATATAAGACACCAAAAAAACAACAACCGGTAACAAGTGTCATATAAAGAAGAAGAAAGGAGAAAGGAGAAATGTACACAAAGGGAAATCTCGCAACAAGACCCACTTAATTAAACGAAGGAAACGATGATCCACAGTTAATATTAAGAGGCATTTGGCAAGGCGACACTCGGAGGGAAACAAGAAACGTCTCCCACGCCATGCACAAGAATCGCTCAGCCATTAAGGACGTGACGCAGCAGGAGGAAGAGGAGGAGGAGGAGGAAGAGAGTTAGGACAGGAAGATGAAAATAAAGAAACGCTAGAAAAATAAAGAAGAAAACAAAGATGAAGACGAAGGTGATGAAGATTAAAAAGATCATGGAGAAGATAAAGATGAAGAAAATAAATTTAGAAGATAAAGAAAATAAACAGGAAGATAAACAAGATAAAAGAGATAAAAGAGAAGATAGAAAATAGATTAAGAAAAGAAAAGAAAAGAAAGTGATGAGAAGAAAAGAAGAAAAATACGAAGATAAAAGATAGAGAAGACAAAGAAGATAAAAACGAAGATAAAAAGAATAAAGTAAGAAAGGAAAAAGTAGAAAAAGATTATGAAAAGAAAAAAGAAAATGAATAAAAAACATAAGACAAAGAATATAAAAAAGAAGATAAAGAATAAAAACAAGAAAACGAAAAGAAGGAAATAAAGTGAAGTAAACGACGAAGCAAATGAAGAAAGAAGAAATCAAATTAGAGAGAGACAGACCGAGACAGACAGAAACAATATGAGACTGAGAAGTAAAGGGAGGAGGCAGTTTTAAGGGGACAGCCAGGTATGTGTGTGCGTGTGTGTGCGTGGGCGGGCGGGTGGGGCGAGTGTTTGGGAGCGAGGAGGAGGAGGTTGGAAGCATTTAGACCTTGGTTGGAGGGTAGTCTCGCTGTGTCTTCCTCGCCCTTCGCCTCTTCCTTATTTTGCCTCCGTCTCACGTGCCCGCCTGCCGTTAGCGCTGAAGGTCACGGAGTAGGCGCGAAAGTGGGCAAGGAAAGCAGCGGAAAGAGGTGATAATAGCCGTGCCTTCATTGGACCTTAACCCGTTTTCTTTTTTGCTTCTGGTTCAGGATTCCGTTTTCTGTGTTTATCGTTTTCTTTCGCACTTTTTTTCCCGTTTTTCTTTCATTCTTTTGGTTTACTTTTGATTCCGTTTTCTTTCTTTTTTTTTTTTTCTCTCTCTCTCTCTCTCTCTCTCTCTCTCTCTCTCTCTCTCTCTCTCTCTCTCTCTCTCTCTCTCTCTCTCTCTCTCTCTCTCTCTCTCTCTCTCTCTCTCTCTCTCTCTCTCAAAATAATACACTCCCTCCCCAATGAGCAATAATAACAGGATATCATAAAACACACACACACACACACACACACACACACACACACACACACACACACACACACACACACACACACACACACACACACACACACACACACATTCTTTCTATAATTGTGCGTGAAATATCTAGCTTAAACTGCATCTCTCCCTCTCTCATAAATTCTCTCTAAATTCTTCTTTACGTTGCATTCCTTTATTTCCTCTCTTTGTATGTTTTTCTTTCGTTTTCCTTCACATTCCTCATCATGTCTTTTGCTTCAGGTCACCTTGAGTTTGTTTGTTCGTCTTTGTTGTCAGTTTCCGTTCGTTTCTAAGTATGTGTGCTTGTGTGTGTGTGTGTGTGTGTGTGTGTGTGTGTGTGTGTGTGTGTGTGTGTGTGTGTTTTCTTTCCTATTCGTCCTAAATTCAAGCTTTTCTGCATCTTTCCTTTCTTTACCTCCTTCCGTGTATATATTTCTTCTTCTTTTTTTCCTCCACCACATGACATCTTTTTCTGTTTCTTGCATTTTCGTTTTCCTAAGGTACTTTACTACTACTACTCTCTACGTGTACTAGTGTATTTGCGTCTTTTTTTGTGTGTGTTCAATATGCTTCCTATATGTATGTTTATGTGTGTTCTGGGTGTGTTTGTATGTACTGTGCGTGTTATGTGTGTGTCCGTATGTCCTCCGTGTTTGTTTTCGTTCGTCTGTTTGTATGTGCTGTGTGGAGGTTTGTGAACTCTGTTTGCTCTCTTATGTTGGTATGTGTTCTCCGTGCGTATGTGTGTACTGTGGGTGTTTTCCGTGTGCTTGTGTGTGTTTTGCGTGTCTGTGTGTCCCGTGCGTGTTCTGTGAGTGTTTGCGAAAGTAAGCGCCTGGCTGCGTTGGTGCTGAGGCCGCTTGCGTGTCTCGGAGGGCGAATATCAAGAGTTCGTCAGTGTTGGAGCGCGGATGATGAGGCGCCAGGATGTTTACGAGCTGGTATTGTGCACACGCTCGAGAGAGAGAGAGAGAGAGAGAGAGAGAGAGAGAGAATACGTCTATCTTTACAGCTTTTGAATGACCGAATTAATAGTGGAACGGAGACGATAAATCTTACGACACTTTGTTTATTTAACTTTCCTCGCTCACTGCCCCCCCACTCTCTCTCTCTCTCTCTCTCTCTCTCTCTCTCTCTCTCTCTCTCTCTGGCAGCTCTCTCTCTCTCTCTCTCTCTCTCTCTCTCTCTCTCTCTCTCTCTCTCTCTCTCTCTCTCTCTCTCTCTCTCTCTCTCTCTCTCTCTCTCTCTCTCTCTCTCTCTCTCTCTCTCGTGTCAACACCTCGTCTAATCACGTTTTGACATAATCCCGCAGTTCACTTCCTCTCCATCCCTCTCATCTTCCTCCTCCACCTTCCCCTCTTCCTCCTCCTCCTCCTCCTCCTCCTCCTCCTCCTCCTCTTCTATTGCGGAGGCGTGTCGCACATTGGAGCCATTTGTCGGGGGGTGGGCGGGGTTGATGGGGCTTAAGTCAGTCTAATATTGCCGTGCTAATGCGATCCTCTTGTAGCTATTAATTAATTCACTAAAGCATGAGTTGTATAATTTTCATCAATAACTGTTAATGTCCACTTAGACTTAATCTTTTGCGTTATGGCTGAGGTGTTTATGGTCGATGTTTTGTTATACATTGAAGACGATAAAGTTCTGTGCGAAATGTATAAAGACGAGTTAATACAAGGCGTCCTGCAGCTCTCTTTCGGCCACCTCTTTGGATTCTTTTTAGGAGCAGCGAGTAGTGGGCTTTTTTTATTATTGTTTCCTTTTTTTTTGTACCCTTGAGCTGTCTCCTATGTTGTAAAAAATAAATAAATAAATAAAATAAAATAAAAACTGCCAATTCTGAGTTCTGAGTCCGTGTTTAGTGTTGCTGTCGGTAGTTGGCGCCATAGTGACCATCGTAGGTGCGCGCCATGATCGCTTATCCCACTCAGCCAATCAATTAGTCGTGTAGGTAGAAGCGCACCAAGACACTAATTTAAAGCTGAAAAGAGTGTCGCTGATTACAAAGAATACTGATAGCCATGCGAGACTCTATAATGGTGATAGATTGTAGGAAGCGATAACCTTTCCAACAGCAACAATATCGAAGTGTATACAGAACAGCATAAATAAAAAAAATAAAAAAGATCAAAGCAAGTAAAAGTGGGTGGTGTTAAAATTAAATGACTACGAGAAAAATGGAATGCTTTCAATTGTATTTTAAGAAAGTAACATCTAGAAAACTTAAGAACAGAAGTTGACTAAAGTACAAAAAATACAAAAAATAATTGAATAAAAGATGATTTGTAGCCCCGTTGAAAACCATTACAGACAATCCGACAGAAGCTTTTGAAACCCGAGTTAATGAATGCTGAAAATGGACGAATGCAGGATAGATTGAGACTTAGAAGATTTATAAACAGGGCATGAGTATAAAGCAGCCAGGAGTGCCTTAAAAGATTAGAGCGATCACACATCTTTTCTGCAGGGGGAATGTAGCTCTTTTGGCGGGAGGAATATAACATGCTCTCCAAAAGTAGGAATGCGGGAACGTAACATGATCTGACGCTATTAGGAAAAGGTTGAAGTTCGTAGCAATTGTGAGGACTACTACTACTACTACTACTACTACGACTATGACTACTACTACTACGACTACGACTACTACGACTACTACTACTACTACTACTACTACTACTACTACTACCACAACCACTACTACGACTACGACTATTTCTACTACTTCTACTACTACTACTTCTACTACTACTTCTACTACTACTTCTACTACTACTACTACTACTACGACTACGACTACGACTAAGACTAAGACTACTTTTACTACTACTACTACTAAGTGTTGGTACATTTTCATAACTGTATATCTCTCTCATGTTGCTTTCTTTCCTAAATATTTTGCTTGCTTTATCTTAGCGATCAATGAAGAATAGGGTATTGAAGTGGTCTGTTAAATATTGTGTGTGTGTGTGTGTGTGTTTGTGTGTGTTTGTGTGTGTGTGTGTGTTTACAATAGTGAGATCTGGTTCGATGTAGTTCTGGGAAGTTTTTGCACACACACACACTCACACACACACACACACACACACACACACACACACACACACACACACACACAGACTCTCTCTCTCTCTCTCTCTCTCTCTCTCTCACCCATGACACTATTGATTTTGGTGGTAGTGCTATTGTTGTTGTTGTCGTCGTTGTTGTTGTTGTTGTTGTTGTTCCTCTTGTTTTAATAGGAGTAAAGTAACATATAAATCATCTGTTTGGGGAGATTCAAACTTTATGTATTAAGTCTAAGTGTATAATGTCGCGTGCTACACATATATATATTTTTTACTAATGTTTATGGTTACTGAAATTTTTAAGAAACTCGCATGACACACCTCAGTAGGAATGTTCACGCTAATGTTCTTTTCCTTCCGGTGAGATTAAGAAAGACTCACTAATTTCTTCGTTCATACTTCCATTCATTCATTCATTCATTCATCCATATTTCCATTTACTCATTCAGTCAGCAATTCATCCACCTATTTACCCATTCATGCATTCATTCAGTCTGCCATTCAATCATCCATTTTTCCATTTATTCATTCAATCATCCATTTTTCCATTCATTCATTCAATCATCTATTTTACTATTCATTCATCCATTCAGCCATTTTTTTCATTCAATCATCTATTCAGTCATCCTTCCCACATTCACCCATTCATTCATCCATTCAGCCATTTTTCCATTAATTTATTCAGTCCGCCATCTTTCCATTCATTCATCCATTCAGTCATCCGTCCACCCATACAACCATTCATTCAATCAACCACCCTTCCCTCCACCCATTCAGTCATCCATGCACTCCCCTCCTCCATGCAGCCAGGCCGGAATTCAGTCGTCTTATCAGCTACTCAATTGCCCTTCCGTCTCACCTTTAATCTGTCTGTCATTAGGTCGGTTTATCATTCACTTATTACCTGTCTGTTGATTAGGCAGTGAATTAATCTATTTGCGTGTCTGTCTTGATCTATCAGTTTTCCATCAGTTAGCACAAGAAAGAGTGAATCAATACGTCTTCAAGCAGTTTTACGTGATCACTCCTTGTCAGTCACTCACCCACCCTGTTATTCAATAGATTAGTTAACTCCATTTTATTTTCGCTCACGGCCATTGTTTGTCTATTATTCAGTCAGTCTATCAGTCACCCAGACATTTAATCAGGCAGTTGCTCAGTTGATTATACAGTCAGCCGATCAGCCAGTCAGTAGTCAGTCAGTCAAACAATCGGCCAAGTAGTCAGTCAATCAGTCATCCCACCAATCAGTCAGCCAGTCTGTCAGCCAATCAGTTATTCAGTCAGTCAGCTACCCAATAGTCGAGTCGGTTAGCCAATCAGTCAGTTAGTCAAATAATCAGCCAGGCAACTAGTCAGTCAACCCGTCATTCACTCAGTCAACAAGTCAGTCAGCCAGCCAGTCAGTAGCCAGTCAGTCAGCCAGCCGTGTAGTCAGCCTCCCTCCCTCCCCCAGGCGCCGTATATCCTCCTCGTCGTCGCGCCATTAATCTTGCAGCCGATCGCTCCCCGGCGCCTCCCGCTCATCACTCGATCTCAACTCATTACCTTCTTATCACTTTAATCCCCGGACAGTTTTATCACCGAGCCCAATCCCTTTCCGGCGAGCCTGTCAGTCAGCCAGCCGGGCAGACCGAAACTTTCCATGAGCTCTTTTGCTGATGGAAGCTCGACCACCTGTTTCGAGTCTGATCCGGAAATTTATTCTTTATTCCTGTATAGTGTGTGTGTGTGTGTGTGTGTGTGTGTCTAAAACTACCTCTTCGTATGTTTGAAGTTTAAGGTTATTACTGCGGTGTTGTGCTGCATCGCGTGCACGTGTGCGTATGAGTGTTTGCGTGCGTGTGCGTGGCCATGTGCGTGCCGTGCCTACCTTGAAGAACACAGGGACGCCGTCCGACTCCTTCTTGATGGACATGGTCAGCTTGAAGTTGGTGTCGCAGTCCATCCTCGAGACGGAGAACCTCACCCGCTTCTTGCCGTCCACGCAGCTCCGCCGCCGCCGCTCCTCCAGGGCCAGGGATCGCGCCCCTACCTCTCCTGGCAACTCTTCCTCCTCTTCCTCTTCTTCCTCTTCCTCCGTCACCTCTGTTTCTCTCTCCCACAAAACGCTACACGCCTCCCCGTTCACTATATCGTCCTCGTCCTCGTCCTCGGGCTGCCCCGGGACAACGAACACTCGCTTTCGCTCACTCCGCCGCTGGACAAGTACGTCAGCCGCCGCCAGCCCCTGCGTCACCTCCCGCGTATCCTCGTGTTCCTCAGACGGCCCGAGGTTCACCCTGCCAACGCCGCCACGTGCTGTCCCCGGGGTGTGGGTCTTCCCCGCCTCCGCCGCTGCCTCCCTCACGCCGCCAGATGACGCCCCTCCAACTCCTTCTCCTCCTCTCCCCGTCAGCACCTGCCTCACGCCGACACACTCCAACGGACCGCCGCGCACACCAGCCTGTCTCCCTTGTTGATTCACCTTCGCTCCCCTGATGCCCTTGTGACCTATCTGTCTCCCACCACTAGCCCTTTCCGCTCCGCTCAGAGATGTGCGCCCCTGACCTGCCCGGCGCCACGTTCATCAGACTCGGCGAGGTCAGTGGCCGCGAGTTCGGAGCCACGAAACACGATCGTACTCACTCGTGTAACCTCGAGTCCCGAGAAGCTGTTGCTGTTGTCGATATCGAGGAGGCGCGTCGGAGCATCATTAGCATAATAACCTTACATCTAAGTCCTCGATTGCTTTTCGTTGACAGAGGAAGAGTTTGATCCGAGAGGTGTGTGTTTTATTGGGTGTTTCCTTCCTCCGCAGCTTCACTGGCCGTTGCTTTTTTTCCTTCACTCGTCAGAGGAGCCACGGCGAGGGTCAGGAGGAGGAGGAGGCGTCAGGTCACACGGCAAACCCACGCTTCGAAGTTTTGGGTATCGGGGCGTCACCTGAGCTTCCGTTCGGCGAGGCTTCAAGGGCTGTCTGGGAGGAAGCAGAGGGGCAAAAGACTTAGTGTAGGAAGGAAAGGAGGAGTGTGTGTGGGTGAGAGGTGGGTGTGGGGGCGTGGGTGAGGGCGTGGGAGGGAGGGCGCGTGGGAGGGGTCGCGAGAGAGGACAGTTGCCAGGACCTCCGTGCGACGCCCGGCTGCCGAACACACTGACGAGGCGAGGCACACGTGGAGGCCCTCACGCCGCGGCCACGCACGCGCCCGACACCGCCCGCCCATCCACCCCCTCGCGGCACACACACACACACACACACACACACAAGAGCAACGCAGCTAATGCACAGACAAACACATTCATGCACGAAATTTATGGAGCATCCGCGACGTACTGCATACACACACACACACACACACACACACACACATACATACACACACACACGTCTTTATTAGAGGGAAAGCTTCACAATGCATTTCCTTGTGTCCCTCATAACCCCTTACCACCAAATTCCGTCCTACCCCCCCCCCTCTCTCTCTCTCTCTCTCTCTCTCTCTCTCTCTCTCTCTCTCTCTCTCTCTCTCTCTCTCTCTCTCTCTCTCTCTCTCTCTCTCTCTCTCTCTCTCTCTCTCCCTACCATCCTCAGACAACACCTCATATCTCTGCCAGACCTCCCCAGTTCGTTACCCGTGGACGCATCAGCAGTTAGCGGGGGATCTTGCCGCTTGCCGTTGACACACGTAAGGAGAACCCAGCGGACACAATCTCCTGGGTGTGGTCCGCATAGCTGGGACTTCAAAACACCCACCATTGTCCCATAGAGGAAACTTCAGCTAAGCGTCCCATCCACTTTTCTTGCTCCTCAAAGTTTCACCGTTACTGTCCCATTCCTCTTCTGTGCCTCGAGTTTCCATTTTGTATGTAAAGGATCCGTAGACTTGATTTATTTATACCTAACCTCCTCCTCGTGGGTCGTTTTATGCTCCTGTTGTACGTCAATGCCCTATTCGGTTTTCTTAGGGCATATATTTGTTTTTTCCCTTTATTATGTTTCTTCTTAACTATTTGTACTCGAGGACCTGAACTTAAAGCCGATCTTCTGTTTCGTAATTGTTTGAAGGTTATCGTAAAACTTGTCATCCTGCTTATCACTACGGATAGATATTGGAGTATAAAAAATGATTTATCTTTAGTTTGTACGCGCACATTAATACTGAAGGATTCGACCAAGCTCTTTTCTAGACCTCTGTGGACCGAGTTAGTTAGATAGATAGATAGATAGATAGATAGAGAGAGAGAGAGAGAGAGAGAGAGAGAGAGAGAGAGAGAGAGAGAGAGAGAGAGAGAGAGAGAGAGAGAGAGAGATTGATTGATTGATTGATTGACTTAAGATAGACAGGCAGTACTGGCGGAAGGGCGACCATTATCACCTGCCCTGACCTTGCCCACCGGCGGACCTCCTTTGAGACACCCTCGCGTTACGCTGTGTTGTGCTGTGTGACGCCGCGCCTCTCGCCGTTACTTCCTGCCAAACAACACCACCGCCTCCGCCTTGCCCTCCGTCTGCTATCCCTCTCTTCCTTCCTCCTTTTTTTCCTTCTTTTTCTTATTTTCTGTTTTCATTTTTTCTTCTGTTCATTTTCGCTAGTTTTCTCTTTTCTTCATCTATTGTTATCCTTCCTCCTCTTCCTCCGCCTCCTCCTCCTTGCCCTCCACTCTGCTCTCTCCCTCTCTTCCTCCTTCCTCCATCCTTCCTTTTCTCCTTCCGATACTTCTCTTCTTTTATTTTTCTTCTACTGTTTCTGTTTTCTCGTCTCTTTTCTCTTCGTTTCATCGTTTATCATTCCCCCTCTTCCTCCGCCTTGCCCTTCACTCAGCTCGCCCCTTCCTCCTTCCTTTTCCTTCCTTCCGATCCTTCTCTTCTCTTATCGTCTGTTTTTATTTTTATTTTCTTCTGTTAGTTTTGTTTTGTTTTTATTTTCGCTTCTTTGTTTATTATTCCACTTCCTCCTCCCATATTATCTTCCTCCTCCTCCTCCTCCTCCTCCTCCTCCTCCTTCTTAAACTCTGCCGCCTCCCTTCCTCCACCTCTTCGTTATCATTTTCCTATATTATTTTTTCACTCTAAACTTATTAAGAACCTTTTTTTTCCCTCTCTATCTGCCCCATGTTAAACGTGTGTGTGTGTGTGTGTGTGTGTGTGTGTGTGTGTGTGTGTGTGTGTGTGTGTGTGTGTGTGTGTGTGTGTGTGTGTGTGTGTGTGTGTGTATTTCTTTATGTCTGTTTTTTTGTGTTTGTTTACGTTTGTTTGTTATGGACCTATGGAAGCCTATAGGTCAAGGTGGTTCATATTTGTTTCATGCCATTCGCGGTTCAAGATTGGGAACCAGGTGTGGGCAGGTGATGTGGGTAGGCTTAATTAGGCAGGTGTGGGTAGACGAGGAGGTGTAGGGGGGTTAATGAAGGACGAGGAGGTGTGGGGAGGGGTAAGGGGGAACGAGGAGGTATGGGGAGGGGTAAGGGGGGACGAGGAGGTATGGGAGGGGGAGGAGGAGGGGGCCAAGTGCAGGAGAGGCTGTAGGCTGCACGAGGGCGGAAGTGCAAACAATGACGGGCACGCAGGTAGACTGATTACGCTACGGTACGCCCAGGTATATATAGATGAGGAGGGCGCGGGAGTGTGAGTACGAGAGAGAACTTGTCACCTGCACCACCACTGAATCACAACGCTTCTACACGCCATCTCACGCCTCTACACGCCACGTCACGCCTTGTCACACCACGCCCGTCCATCCCACGCTCCGTCACCCCACTCCACCTCGCTCTTCCACCCCGGTTCATCCACATCGCGTCGCAGAGTAAGCCATTTTCAGCGACTTGTTTCTTTTCACGTGATGAAGCTGAAACACTTTTTCCTCTCGCGTGATTAACCAGTTTGGCAGTCTTTTGGGGTCAGGTTGTTGTTCTTGTTACCTGTGTCTTGGGTTTTGGTGTAAGTTATTTTTGTGTTAGAAGAAGTGCATAGAAGAGATCTGCGTTTTATTAGCTTTTTTTTTTTACGTTGTTATTACAGATTTTATTTATTTATTTTTTTTTTTTTTTTGACGTTGGACTTATCTTTGTGTTATAAGATATGCATAGAACAGGTCTACGTTTTATATATTTTTTACGTGTTGTTATTAGTCGTTTTTTGTCGTTGAACTTATCTATGTGTTATAAGATATGCATAGAACAGATCTACGTTTTATATATGTTTTTTTTTTACATGTTGTTATTACCGATATTTTTTTTGTCGTTGAACTTACTTATGTGTTGGAAGAAATGCTTAAAACCGATTTACGTTTTATCTTTACTTTTCTCTATGTACCTGAACAGCATTTTATATACATTTCTTGCAACGACAAAGCATGTTCAGCTAATGTTACCTAATGTGTTTGTGAGGAGAGTTTCTCATGTCAGCACTCTCCACTTCAGTGACATTTATTTTGTGAGACAAGTTCCCCTTAGCTTATTTTCCCCTTAAGCCCCTATCTTACTTTCCACTCTTTTTCCACCCTTATTTTATTTTCTTATCTTATTTTCCACTTATTTTCCACCCCTACCTTATTTTCCACTTATCTTATTTTTCCCTTATCTTATTTTCCACTTCATCCCTTATCTTATTTTCCACTTCAACCCTTACCTTACTTTCCACTTATTTTCCACTTATTTTCCACCCTTATCGTATTTTCTTATCTTATTTTCAACTTAAACTCTGATCTTATTTTCCCCTCATCCTACTTTTCCCTAATCTTATTTTCTACTTAAACCCTTATCTTATTTTCCCCTTATTCTACTTTCCCCTTATTTTATTTTCTACTTGAACTTTTTTTTCTGCGACGAGTTCCCCAAACCAGTATTTTCCATTTGAACGATAGGTATTCTCTTTCTACTTCTTTTATCTAAGTTTCCCGTGGCATTTTTTCTTCCCTCTGAATCGTAAAACTAACTCACAAAGGATAACTATTATGATCCCTGTGGTATTCTAGTGCAGGATTCAGTTGTTCTCCGATTCAAAAAGATATACAGAGCAATACATGAGTTGGTTTAAGGTAAGGAAGTCAGGTAGAGCAACAAGGTAGGGTTAGGGAAGGTAAGGTAAGGTAAGGTGGTAGTAGTAGTAGTAGTAGTAGTAGTAGTAGTAGTAGTAGTAGTAGTAGTTCGATTATTAACTTTACTGTGAAGACTTTTTGGGGTTAGCGCAGAGCATCCCCCTAGCCATCAGTGGAGGTCCCTGGCGCGGGTCGGCCCCGTAAGAAGCTGCATTTGGTGTCTGACAGGATCGTTCCCAGTGCGAGATGCGGCTCGTGATCACAGCACATAAATATCACCGCGTTGGAGGCTCTTCTTTTCGTGTGTGTGTGTGTGTGTGGGTGTGTGGGTGTTAGGCAGCATTTTTTGTTTTTTATATTTTTTTCTTTTTTTCTTCGTTTCACATAATAGTTCAAACAAAAAGTAGGTTAGGTAGAGAATTATGTCCTTATACGCAGGGAACATCTTTTTTCTACATCACCACCACCAACACCAACACCATCAACACCACCACCACCACCACTACCACTACCACTACCACCACCACCACCAACAACAACAGCAACAACAACAACAACAACAACAACAATCCTTAACCCTCCACATCGCTGCAATCTATCTAACTCACTGAGACTTCCGAGGACGCAGAATTACAAGCCTTTTTTTGCTATAATGAATGAGGAAAACGTGGAGAGAGAGAGAGAGAGAGAGAGAGAGAGAGAGAGAGAGAGAGAGAGAGAGAGAGAGAGAGAATAAAATACTTATACATACACACACACACACACACACACACACATACACGACTCTCCCACACTCCCTTTCTCCCATTCCTCACCTCATGTTCCTTACTGCAGAATGAGAGGCGTGGCGTCCGTGTCCCTCCTCGCCCTGGGCCTGGCTGTGGCTTGGGCGACGGATGCAACGCCAAAGGAGGTCAGCGAGAACGAGAAGGAGCGAGAGGAGACCAGCGGGAAGAACGCACGCCAAGTCTATTCCTACAACCGCGGTACTGGTTATGGGACCTCCTACAACGGCATCTACCCGAGCAACATCATCCCGACGAGCAGCTACAACCCTTCCTACAACCCCTCTTACTACCCTTCCTATAACCCGACGGTAGGGAGCGCGGGGGGCGTGTATCCCATCACGCCGACGGTCGGGAGTAGCTACGGGGAGTCCTTCACTGTTCGCCGCGCCTCGTCAAGAACCACCGTTGGCTCCAGAGTGATCCTGACCCAGGCGGTGACGCAGGTGAGAGACAGACAGACAGACAGACAGAGAGAAAGAAAGAAAGAGGGAAAGAAAGAAAAACGGAAAGAAAAACATGGAAAGAAAACAAAGAAAGAAAGACAGAGAAAGAAAGACAGACAAAAAGAAAGAAAAACAGAAAAAAAAGAAAGAGAGAAAGGAAGACAGACAGAAAGAAAGACTAAGATAAATTAACAAAGACACAAACAGACAGATAGATGGATGTTCGTCAGTAAGGTAGGGGAGGGCAAGGTCGGCTACAGGAAGAATAGCAGGCTGGAAACGAACACAGAGAGGCTACTTGCAAGATCCTTTACAAACACGGTGGAGAGAAGGGAAAATCACTATCAGTTATCCTTAGTTCTCGTTTATTAAGCTGGATTGTAGTAGATCAGTGACATCCTCATTGAGTAGATAGATAATTGTTTCGAAAATGGAGAGAAGTAACTGTTGGTGGTTGTGTTTCAGGCATCAGCAGCATAGCAAAACAGGTTACGGGTGAACGTGTCTGAACGATGCTGCGGCTAGGTGGAAAATGAAGATGGTAGCCTACTGTCAGACGCTTCCTTCTCTCACATCAAATCAAAAAGAAAAAAAAAAAGGGAGATAACTTGGTTTTTTTAAGTTTTTTTTAGTGTAGTATAGGTAGGATTAACTACCACCAGTGTCATAAACCTACCCGTGGAATTGCACTGAACTCCTATGAAAGCCTTGTCGAATTAGTGAGCTTGGGGGTCGAAAGGTTTGAGAATACGGGACAACTCAAACCAGGGTTGCCAGATTATCGTATCCACCATTGTATTTACTGTTTTTAGACACAACTATAGCAAAAAGACACTAATAATTAAACCTTTCAACGGTAACTATAAATAAATGTAGTTATTGGAGTGGAGGAGACAGTTTTTGGGTCGGAAATCGGAAAACATAAGAGGCTAAGTACGATAATCTGGTAACGGAGCACTCAAAGACTCCCCCCTGTGACCATTTCTCCTTGACGTGGCTTTTATCCCTCCCTCCCTCTCTCCGTGCAGGGTGGGTCGGGCTGGAACGCCGCCTCCAGTGAGTTCGTGGCCACCTCGACGGGCACGTTCTTCTTCACCTTCTCGGCCGTGTCGGATCGCTACACGCAGTTCAGGTGAGTTGGTTCGTGACACCTTCAGCGACCCGAGTCTTTGTGTTTGTGTCCGTGTTATTTGGGCTGTGTGTGCATGCTTAGGGTTTGTATTTCGCTTAAGATTTACTTGCATGTTGTATATTGGCACTTGTAGTATTATAGAAACTCAAAATAGGAGCACTGAGTCGCCGTCTTCTCGCAGGACTCTCGTACCGTTGCGTCTCCCATTTCATCCTTTGCTGTGTATCACGCATAACACCTAACTCCAATGATGCCAGATTATCGTACTCAAAGCATTATATTAACCGGTTTCTGCCGCATAACTATTGCTAAAAACACAAATAATTAACCGTTTTAACGTTACCTCTATATAAAACCAGTTAAAGGGGTGGAGGAGGCAGTTTTGGGGTTGGAAATCAGCAAACATAAAAGATGGAGAACGATAATCTGACATCGTTGGCTACCTCTGCAGTATTGGTTAGTCACAGTCTTTCCAGTATCAGTTATCTTCTGTTTCACCTCTCCTCATTCCTACCAACACCACCAGCAGCAATATCGCCAGTCCTTTACCTTTCCGTCTTTCCTACCTCGCCTATCGCAGGGTGAGCCTCCGACATAACGGCATCGAAGTGGTGAGCGCCTACGGAGATGCCTCAGGCTACCAGATGGGCAGCCAGAGCGCCGTTCTCAATCTTAGGTCTGGAGATCGCGTTTACTTGCAGCTGGACGAAGGCCGCCTCTACGACTCGTCCGCTTCCTCCAGAGGCTACACCACCTTCTCTGGCTTCAGGATCCGATAAAAAGGCTGTTCTCAAGACCTCCGACCACAGGGATAAAATGTCTTTTGTGCCTCCGACATTAATGTTATGGCCATTCTCTGTGAATCATCGAAGAGGAAAAAAGTAACTCATTGCATAAGAATTTCAAGCCAAACGTCAAAATATTACTTAGAGGTTATTGGTTTCCTTTGTGGGCTCTGATTCTTAGTAGTCTTCTGACACTGTTGGAGGTTGTCACTGGTAACTATATGTTGTATTTTGAGAGGCTGATGACTTAAACTTGGGACCATGTAAGAGGTTGATTCTTATGTAAACACTGGCATCTTGTTGTCTGAAGTAGATTATGACTGCAGATCTTTCATGCAGTATGTTCACTTTAGTCCTACGTCAAGGGAGCCTAGCACGAAGGTTTGTAGTGTGCATGAATATTGTAAATTCGTTTTTTTCTTATTAAAAGGCATGATTCCCTTTAAATATGTTTTGAATGAGCAGCCTAGACAGGAACCAACACTGAATACAAACAAGATCCACAGCTTTGCCTGAGGAGGGAAGTCACCTTATTATCACTAAACCTGCTAAAGGAATATGATTTTATCTTATCAAGGAGAAAACAAAACGCTCTCTGGGTTATATCTGTAAATTGATTAAGTAAGTTTGTGTAATAGCAGTGATGGTAGTAAGTAGTACATAACAGTAATAGTAGTAGTAATGGTAGTAGTGGTGGAGATAGTAGCAGAAGTGGCAATCTGTGAAATGCTGGAAACGAATAAAAAAAATCAGCTAATGGAAGCGAATCCTCTCTCAATATGCCATAGCCATATCTGGGAACGATTTGCTGTTGTTTATTTATCAGTGGAAAGTCTCAGTCCTGATTACTTTTCATTTAAAACATATAACTGTGAATCCATGGGCCTGGGTCGAAATGCAAGCCCGGGCAGTCATGTGCAGCCCACCCAGCTGTTCATCCTCCCTTTCTGGCTGATCAATAAACGGGTAAACCTGGGGAAAGTAAACACACACCGGCCCAGCGTCCCGGGGTGATTGGTTATCTCCCGCCACAAACTCAAGGGCCAATGTGCCAGAGATGGACATCGAGGCCATGTGCAGCTTTAGCATATGCCCCCAACTTTACCTTTACCTCTCTGCTGGAGGACCTTACTACCTGTCATGACAATCACTGGGCAATAAACTCTGGAATGTCTTATAAAGTTTAATTATATAAATACATATTTCCATAAAAAAAGATACTAGTCTTAAAAGATTGTACAGAGCGTTATTCATTACAAACTCATGTTTAGGCGCTTCATATGTACATAAATAATCTGCAGAATTAGAACTATGTTTAATGTAATATGTTTCAATATCTAATGCATATTATAAAGCTTCTCTAACTATAATAATTTTGTACAGGTAATACTTTGGTTCTGTTATAAATCAAGAAAGTACACACTCTGCCAAGCAATAGTATGAACCTACATCCTGCTCAAGGTGTCAGTTGGTGCCACTTCCCCTTTACTGTGCCACAGCTTTTCCACATTGGAGAGTTTTTGCATGATTCCATGGAAAAAATGCATCCATCACACTTCAGTTAATTGCAATTTCACTAAACTTTTTTTAGCCTGCTGACTTGAGGTTGAAATGTCTCTTGAAAATAAACCTTATTAGACTTTGGTGATTCCTCAATTGCAGGTTGAAAGCTTGAAAAGTTGTGTCCTGGATGTGTGCACTCTTTGGATGAAAAGTTCATCAACAAACATTCCACAGGTCTGATGGTCTGCCTTTTCCACCCAGAAGGAAAGCACAATACATATAACTTGCCTTTCCTGGCAAACATTCATTAATCATTATATATATATATATATATATATATATATATATATATATATATATATATATATATATATATATATATATATATATATATATATATATCATACATAAATACAAATAAATACAAATGACTAATATCAAAAGCTACATATACACTGTTCTGCATAGATGATGGTAACCGGACATACCAAATTAACACCAAAATAAGATTAGAAATGCCACTATTTTGGAAGATATGCAGGCAATATTTTGAACTGAACTGTCCCTTGACAATAGTATATTTTTAGTCCCGCAACTATGGTAAAAAATAATACAGGTGTGACTTACGATTGTTTGCAGGGCACACATTAACCAGTTTTTATTTATGACAAAAGAGTTCTGCATAATCTTGCATAATGTGAATTCACCTAAGTTGATAGATAGAAAACTGCAACCATAAGCATGTTTAAAACTAGGATCCAACAAGGAGATTGTTACCCTGTATCTGTGAAGAAAACAATAAAATTGGCAAGAATAATACTTTCAAATATAAGTGATGGAAATAAACTTATGATACAACATTTGAACAATGAAATGTTCACATTAAGCTCTTATTTAAACTAAGCTATTTGAATATAAATAAAGAAATAACCGTTCACTGCAAGTACAAAAATATTCATTTGATGGAAAGAAATGTGGATACTGAGTACATTATATGAAGAGCAGTAAGAGTGCAAGGGCAGCTTGTGTTGGGGCAGATGAGACACTGGAACATCCCACACAGCCAAAGTTCAGCATGACACGCTTTAGTCTTCATATCGTTTGAAAAACAAATAAGTTATTGTGTGTATATGTGTATATGATATAGTAAAGGTAAAGTTGGAGACATAGGCTAAGCTCTGGGCAGCCTTGGTGCTCATTTCATTTTGTCTTGAGCATGTGGTGTGGGTGAGAATCCTTTACCCCAGGACACAGGGCAACAGTGTAACATCCAAGTTACCACAGTCTACCTTCCCCAGGTACCCATTTAGCGATCACTCCAGTGCATGAATAAATGTAAGCAACGGTCAGTGCAAGTCTTAGCCATTACAAAAGAACTGAGTGGCCATGAAGAATTGTGTAAATGAAAACTGCATGACCTTACAATGTAAAAGGGTGCTGTAATAATGATCATATAAATGAACATGTATAACAAGTGATCACAAAATGCTATGTTTCATTACAGAAACCAAATTATTAGGTGAGATTAAGCCATCATGCGTAGGTCAATATGTTAGAATGAAGGTAGAAAATTTAAGTGTTATATTTCACAAACTAGCATAGAAGTTTACTTTTCAAGACATTATTAAAGGACAGGCTTTCCCAGATTTAGCTGTTTAGACAGTAATTAAGTATTTGAAAAAAAGTTCCTGTGCTAAATGTATAAATAAAAGTGTTATTTAAGAAATACTCACTGTAGTGTTTCATCCCATGGTTCCACCATCATATAAAGCAACAAGAACTTCTTACTTACTTGAATAAAAGTTAATATAATTAATTCCTTAACCTGGTAGCAGTGACATGCCAGATATGTGGCTTTACCGAGTACCAGCGACGAGCCAAATTCTTGCCATGACATATCACCCCCCCCCTAAAAAAAAATATATATATATATATATATATATATATATATATATATATATATATATATATATATATATATATATATATATATATATATATATATATATATGCATTTGATCACAAATGCATTGATACATATAATATTTTGTGTGAGTGATGTTTTTTCTCATTAATTTGCTTAGAGGGGTCTTTAAGAAACACGAGTGCCGCAGCTTCTGGGTTAAATATAATGCAAGAGTTATTTACTACCAGTGACAGATTAGACATCAAAAGTCGAGATATAACTAACCCACACTTGAACTCTGAGTAGTGGCCTGCAGCACACTCACTTCATACAAAGTAATCAAGAATTCCTCATCTTTTGACTTCAAATTGGAGAGTGACAGGCACCCTGAAACTAAAGTATACTTTCCAGATTATGAAATTCATAGGTATTCCCATAAAGTTGCCAAAAATAACATATATATTCTCTAAATGTATTTATATCTGTTTCAGTATAATCCCCCATACTAATATTTATAAAAATATTACCATGGAAAGTTTTATAAATTTATTTGTACATAATAAATACATTGTAAGTAATACAGTTCAAGAGACTTTGTACAAAAGAAAGTAGCATTAAATGACATTGCACTGCTTTCTGGGGACATACTTGGTATGACACCACAGGACGCAAATCACTGCTTTCTGGGGACATACTTGGTATGACACCACAGGACGCAGATCACACCGAGTGACACCTACTTGCATTGAGCCACCGCTGGTACCCGGTTATTTAGTGACCTTCATCACGCTGCTTTCAAATTTTATAAATTTGCTTCATGATGCGTACACATAATGGTTTACAAGACAAACATCTTCCACATTCAATAGTAATGACAATCTTGGCCTGTCTTTTTACAGGTAAGATCTCCTGATATATGATTGTTGGCAAGCAGTTTTACAGGCACTGTAAGCATTACTGTAATGGCTTAACATTCATTGTATCCTCTATGTAATGGTTGGTGTTCCATTATAGATCTTACATGCCTCAACTCTCTTATCAAATCTGGATACAGCAGTCACCATACACCCTACTCACTTCCTCTTTTCCCGTGCAGGTTGGTCGATAAATGGGAAACCTGGGTAAAGTTACCTGCACGCTTGAGCTGGGTGCAACACTGAACCTTGTCCCAAGATACAAAATTCAAATCCTCAAATCCTCTGCAGGATCAAGCACAACAGGCTCTTTAATGGAAGTTCCATTTTCTTTTGGACAAGAGGAAGGGGCCTGTGGCAGCTCCAGCGAGTGCCAGGCCTGACCAAGGTGAGACAAATCCGAGAAGTGTCAAAGTTGTTTTGATAATTACACTACTATAATTACAGTAAGATTAAATTTTCTTTGCCACCAGTTTCTTGTAGCAAGAACAAAATATTCAATGAACTATTGATTTGGAATAGCAGTGTCCTCTAATTCCATTATATGTATTGTAGACCCAGTTTATCTTTCATTACTATTTCTTCCTGGCCTGGGATGGGCAGTGGTGAAGAATAGTATATGGGAGAACATTTCTGGAGAAATTGTCCTCGGCTACAGTTGAAAACTTGATGGGTGCAGTAGGCACTGCCAGTTAACGTCAACTGATGTTTGGCACGACTGGATGGTTTACAGCATTCACATTGGCAAAAACATTTTTCCAGTGTTTTGCAAAATTAATTTCTCATTGTTGGCAAGTTTAATTTTGGTCAGTTCTCTCCTTGTGTTTGCTACTCCAGTGCACAGTACTAATTCTGACTTCCTGAAATTACACATGATATTAAAAAATCTGGATAAGTTCAAGAAATTTGTTCATATTATTGATTTTTTTTTTATTTCATCTTTCGATGGTCAGTAATATGCCTGAAATGTGACTAAAAACAGTCTTCAGTTTTAATCACTACATTTCTCATAAAATGTTGAGAATTATCCTGTAAATAGTAAATCACTCATACAATAATGATGAGCAGAATATTTTTTTTTACATTATTTCCATAATTACTTTTTCAGTTCAAAATCATTATTTCTTTGTTTTCAAGTCTGATAGCAGAACTAAGTTGCAGGAGGATGCTAGAAAGTGGGATATTTCAGAACATCAAAAGAAAATAGAACAGACATGAAAGACAGGATGGTCAAGGTGAACAGCAACACTGGCTGCCGTCATATTATTTTGTTCAATCAAAAATATTGATGTACTAAATACTAATTCAAAAGGGACAGCAGTCATGAGCCTGGTCAAACTAACCTGGGGAAAAAATTATCCACTTGACCACCAAGCAAGATTTTTTATATGTATCAGTAAGACATCCATGAGGTGGGAAATGAGAGCTTCAAGGAAAGTGCTATGAAAGAAAAGCAGTAAGTGGTGCATGCTACTAATTTCAAAGAACAGGTGTGCAGTGTTGGGAGTAAAGGGTCAAGATATGACCAACAATTTGTGGTGTGGGACCAAAAAATTTATACCTTGGTTATCTATATACAAATATATAAATAATTAGATGATAGATAGATAAATAAATAGATAGTTTGGTTGATGGAGTGTATAGTCATGACTGAAACATATGAGAAAATTTCATATAAGCATTTAACTTCCCAGGAAATAAATAGGAAAGATGCAAACAGGAAATAATAATGACTGCAAAATGTAGATGATCTAAAAACAATAGGAATATGGGTCCAGAATACTGAAGTGACGTGGCATAGAGATAAAATAAAATATTGTACTTTCTAAAGAAGAGAAGGAAGACAATACCCACGAGTACAAATGTTCCAGCTTCACATTAGCCCCAGTATTACTACTCGTATACAAATAGGTATAGGTATAGTAGTAGCAAAGTTTAGGGGAATCTACTAGGCAGTGTTGTGCTTCAGCATTCATCCCTATCCTATTGGCCTTTGAGCTTAAAGTCAAGAACATGGACCCAGGCTTACAGTGCTAAGGAATTAGCTGTAACATTCAGGCAAACACTATACTCTGACATCAAACCCAATGCAGAAAAATCAGCTAAGGTAGTATACTCATACTTGGTATCACTGTAGGGGCGATGTTCTCACTCACTCATAAGAACATACGGAGCCTGTAAGAGGCTGGTTGGCCTATACAAGGCAGCTGCTGTAAGCCTCACTATCCATGAATTTATCCAACCTCTTTGAAATGCCAGAATTTTTCTCTTTACTACACTTCCACATGACCTTTGCATGTAATGAAACACACGAGAAATTAATCCAGACAAGAAAAGGTTTTGCCGCCACTGGGGATCGAACCCGCGACCAGCGAGACAGGAGAGCCACTCCTTAACCAGTCAGCCAAAGAGGTACCCCCCTCGCAGAGTGAGTTATGGGAGGCTCGCCCATCAGGCAAGTCGCTGCACTACATCTTCTTGAATGTATCTATAGTATTGCCACCCACAACATGACTGCCAAGTCTATTCCACTCATCCACCACTCTATTGGTAAACCAATTCTTGCCATTGTCTTTGTTGAATCTGAATTTATCAAACTTAAAACCATTGCTATGTGTTCTACCTGGCTCTTTTACAACCAAAACCCTATTAACATCCCCTTATTAAAGCCCTTCATCTATTTATAAACCTCAATCAGGTCTCCTCATAACCTTTGCCTTTCTAGAGTGTAGATTTAAATGCTTTAGTCTGTCCTCATACAGCAATTTTCTCACTTTCTGAATCATCTTTGTCATCCTCCTCTGTACAGATTCTAACATCTTGATATCCATTCTATAGTAGGGTGAACAGAACTGAACTGCATAATCAAGATGAGGTCTAACTAGTGCTAAGTAAAGTTCGAGGATGACTTCAGCGCTCCTATTGCTTACCCTTCTTGAGATGAAACCAAGTGCCCTGTTTGCACGATTCTTAGCCTGAATGCATTGAGCCCTAGGACGGAGGACAGCCCTCACTAGAAGTCCTAAGTCTCTCTCACACCTAGACCTGCTTAGAGGAGTGTCATTTAAGGAGTAATTGTGAGGGGTTATTCCTACCTAAACTCAGAATACTACACTTCCCAACATTAAACTCCATCTGCCACTTACCCGCCCAATCATATAGTCTGTCAAGCTCATCCTAGAAAATGCTAGCGTCCTGGTCTGATTGGATTATTCTACCAATCTTGGTATCATCTACGAACGTACTGACATCACTACTAATTCCTGTGTCAAAATCATTGATGTAAATGATAAAAAGCAGTGGACCCAGCACCGACCCCTGCGGGACTCCACACGTAACACTGCCCCATTCAGATTTTTTACCATTGATTTGCACTCTCAGCTTCCTACCTCCAAGCTACATCCTAATCCAGTTCAAGACTTTCCCATCTATGCCGTGAGCCTGTAATTTAAGTCATAGCCAGTGATGAGGGACTTTGTCGAGCGCTTTAATAAAATCTAGATACACTATTCGTCATTTTCATCTCTATCAACTGCCTTGATTACTTTAGTGTAGGACAGACAACAGGTTAGTAAGGCAAGACCTACCCTCTGTGAACCTATGCTGTGAGTCATGAATTAAACTATGCTTCTCTAGATGGTCCCAAATACTCCTAGCTATAACGGACTCCAACATCTTGCCTAAAACTGTTGTTAAGCTTATTGGGCTATAATTTGAGGTGGCTGACCTCTCTCCCTTTTTGAAAATCAGCATCACATTAGCTACTTTCCATAGGCTGGGCAAATACCCAGAATTTACCGACATTTTAAAGATATCGGTTAGCGGGCCACTGAGGACCTCCTTGCATTCATTAGTCCTTTCTCAACTTGTTCCAACAGGCAGCAAACTGACCATGTATTCCAACTAAGACTTACTTTTTTTAAGATACCATGTTATAACTATTAGAGATCATACATCCAACGGCATCACTTTACTCACTAGACGCCTGCACTCCCGAGAGTCCAACTGAGCAAGCTCCCGCGCAGCTGGCTCACTTATGAATTAACAGGGAGGAAACCGGAAATGCCCCTCCTACACTTCACAGCACTCTCAGTCCCAGTGTTATAATGTTAAATATTTTAAAATCATCAATATAGTAAAAGTTCAATAATCTGAACGTGAATTTCCAGAAAATCCCATTAGTCCAAAATTAGATAAAGTTATTACAAATGAGTGAAAAATGCATAGATTACTTTTACTTTTTCGTGCTCTCATTACTTCTGGATCTAATATCTTTACATGGATTTACCTTCCTAAAACTGCTGTTCATCACTTCTATGCATTACTGGTGAATAAGAAAACATGCTATCTCTGTTTTTGCTATGTGAATCATTTCTGTTGCAAAGATGCTTACCACAGCCCACTACAGGCAGTGATATGCCTTTGTGCAATCAATTTTGAATTATTGTGACATCTTATCAAGCTGATTTTGAAAGCAAAAGACATTTTAAGTTGATTTGAGAAGTCTCTCCATAACTGGGGTTTTTTTTTACTTAAACCATCAACTCATCAACTACAAGTTCTATATAAAAAATAAATTGTGTGAACTTGGAAATTCAAATACTTATGGTAACAACAGAGGAAAGGAGAAAAGCTATGTGATATTAAGACAGAAGCTACAGCAAAAAAAACTAAATCTTTCATTCAATGGTTCAGCGGTGTTTGTTGAAAACAGTGCATGAAAATGTTTATCAACTTGTGATTTAATTTAAGTTAAAGTTTCAAAGCAAATATCTCATTTACTACAAATACTCACTCAGGAAAATATTCCATTGACTTCCCAGTCATGGAAATGGATAGCAACAATTCATGTAATTTAAATATTTGTAAAATTACTCCATTGACTGACCAGCTCCTGCTGTTGCAATACTATGTGACATAACAGTAATTAATGGGCACACCTCTAACCCATTAATTTGGCCAAACCTTTCCATGTCTCTGAAGCACTATGGGCTGCTGGAAACCAAATATCAATTAATGTAAATACTCAATGCAAATCAAATAATGACATTATTATATACATGATTATGAACCAACATGATTATTTAACAAATGCAAAAATACTGTACTTACAAGGACTATTACAGTACTACCCCTCCCAAAGTAGCAAACTGTACAATACCATAAACTGTTTGACACAATGCCATCTGTGGCCAGCCAGAACACTAGTCTGGCAGTCCTGGGATTTTCAAGTTTCCTCTTGTAAAATTGCCTTGACTAAAAAAGGGCGCCGGACCATCGGTTGTAGACTGGTGGTATACCTGTATTTGTATGAAATATATAAAGAACCTGACTTCTACACGACCTCCTATTAAAAGAAGGCTCAATACAAAAATAATCATTACGTTATTCATCACTAAACCTTATGAACTAACAGACTAAAAAGTTATTAACCCCTCAGATTTGACAGCTATGACTTAGGGGATTCTAAACATATCTTCTTGCAGGCTGGTGAACTTTCATCCTCCAGATGACGCTTCTGGTGGAGCTCTGCCATGTCCTCAGCAGTGGTGGATGAGGAAGATGAATGAGCAGTGGAGGCAGCAGTAGCAGGTGATGAGTTGGAGGTGGGAACAGAGGGGCCATTTGAACTATTCTGGAAAACTGAGGCAGCATGTGTGCCAATGGCAGGGCTATTATCTTTGCTCTCATCATCCAAACACATTATAGAGTTGCTCTCCTCACTGTTTATGCTCCTGGAATCCTCTTGCTGAAGAACTTCCTCAGAATCTAATACTGGATGGGACTCTGCCGTGTCCTCAGCAGTGGTGAATGTGGGAGATGAATAGGCAGGCAATGTGTTAGTGGTGGGAACAGGGGGGCCATTCACACTATTCCGGAGCACTGAGGAGGCAGGTGTGGCAGTGGAAGGACTCTCTTCATCTAGACATGTGATGGAGTTGCTCTCCTCAGTCTTTACACTCCTGGACTCCTCTTGGAGAAGTTCCTCAGAATCTAATACTGGTATATCTGTAGAAGCAATAAAGTAGTAGTAGTAACATAGATACCCTCTCTCCCTTTTCACCCACATGTACTGCACCTACCTGACTAAAAATAACTTAATGCAATATCAGTTAAAACTCCAAACTTCTGTTGCAGTGGCTGCACTTGATATTATTGCTGTTTGTTATTATTATCACAGTCAACCTTTGATAAACAAGAGTATGTGTTTAGTATTTACGCAGGTTTACCCATTGAGAGTATAGTTAAAAATTCAAATATGGTGTATGATGAGACTATTTTTCAGCAACCACTAAAGACTCCTCACTAATTTGATGACTCGGTCACATGATGACTTGTTATGATCAAAAGGCCACGTTTCCACCAGCCACTAGCCAGCTGGTATGTTTGTCACTGTGTTCTGTTTTGTTCTCACCCCAGCTAGCTATTCAACATAAAGCCCAAGCAGGCTTCTGACTACTTTGATGACTCAGTCATGTGAGGTCTGGGCAATATGATTAAAATTACATCATCTCTGCCCAACCGTTGGACCACCACTCTGTTCTGTCCCTGTGTGGCACCTCACCCTTGTGGGTAAGTTGAACGGGCAGCAGTTGGAGTCTGGGCCAAGCAGGAGCCGCAAACAGCTCAGTGGTGACATCATGAAGGATTAAGGGAGGTTGGTTTGGTGAAGCAATTACTGTTCTCTAGACACTGATTAAAGTTTGTGAATAGTTACCAGCAAAGAAGTGTAACTAAAAAATTTCTGATGTGTATAGAGGACAATATTTACTTTGGTGGATTACTTCTGGGCTTTCATGGGGTTATGACTGAGGTGTTGGTGGTTCCTGATAGGTTTTGATTTTCCGAGTATTGATTGGCTGGCTGGGGTGTGGGGGGGCAAGATGATGTACCAGTGGGCGGGCATCTGGTGCAGCCATTTTGAACATAGAGATGTAAACAAACGGCAGTGGGACATATGTTGCAGTATGGCTCAGCCTGGTGGTGACTACAGGAAGCTACAGGGTTCCTACCTTTTGTCTATCATGGTCCACAAGATGGTGATAATAAGATGAGTGGCAAGGTGAAGTCTAGTGAAAAAAGTTTTAAAAATGAAAGCCCTGGATACATACCTTCTTCTGAGTCTTCTTCCTCTTCTTCATCCCTACAAGCACTGGCTAAAACATCTTTCAATTCATCATCTGTTTCATCATCTAAATCTAAATCTTCTTTCTTTACTTCTGAAGAGGTCTGTTCTTGGGTGGGTTCACTCTCCTCCTCTTCCTTCACATCCTCATCTTCTGTGTGGTCATCTTCATCATCATCTGATGTACCTTCTTCGTTATCACTTGTATCTTGTTCCATATCGTCTACAGAATCATCCTCCTCCTCCTTGTCTTCTCCTTCCTCTTCATTTTTAAAGGATGTAGTTCCATCACTCTGCCTATCAGTATCTATATCATTTTTAACCAACCCTTGTCTCTCTGTTGTTGCCACAGAAACCTTGTCCCTCTCCTTATCATCTAGCTTACTGCTCTCTCCCTCTTGGGTTTCAACTGTTCTGGAGGGATCCTGAGAATCAGACTCTTCTTTCACTGAACTTTTTGAGGTCTTGTCCTTTCCACCACCTGTATCCGCTTCCTCTCGTTGTTGGGCCTCTTTGTCCACATACTCTTGGAATATCTGTCGACAGACAAATAATGATAGATATGAGGATATACATTTGGGAAGGTGAGGCTTTATAAGTCTCAATTAGTAGAAAAAAACTGGAAATAGCAAAGGTAAAGCTGGAGGCAAACACCAAGCTAAGTGTGGCCTCGCTGTACATCTTATTAGCCTTTGAGCCCCGTGATGCAGGGCAAGCATGACTGTTTGGGTTACCACAGTTTGCCTTCCCCAGGTTTCCCCAGGTAATCATTTATAAACAAACCTGAAAGGGAGGATGAATAGCTCAGTGAACTGGGTGCTGACTGCCCCAGGCTGGGATCAAATCCAGGCCTGCAGATTCATTGTCAAGCATGCTAACCACTACATCACGGAGGTGCTTTCATAAAGTCCTTTTGGTGACAACCCTGATATATGGATGAAAGGCATAAGGCAGTCAGAAAAGAAATAGAAGTGACATCCATGCTAGTGAAACATGCTGTGATACACTCCATGATCAGGCCCTCTGGTAGCAACGGGTCTGGGTAATGGCATGAGCATTAAAGAAGGTGTGTGTATATTCCTCAGGAATAACTGATGTAGATGTCAACTAAAAAGTAATTTTACATGCTGTCTATGGTAACACTTTCCATATTTTCTGGCATTCAACATGTTTACCTTCAAAAACTCTTTGCAATAACCATGGGTGCATGGTAAGACCCATAACCCTATGAGTTATTATCAGGTGGTTATTCCGCAGCTTTGGTATCTCAGTCAACTGCAAACAATTATTCTATAAAACATTTCCAAGATTACTTAACCTGCTGTACCCCAGCGATGCAAGTGATGCTTTGATAAAAAAAAAAAAAAAAATCAAGGGACCAGCGACGCACGTGATGTGTCACCTACTACTGAGTGTTGTGGCGCCCTAATGGAACAGCCTAGGTGGGTGATTTTTGGAATGGACATGTGGGAGGTATGTGGGAACAGTATCCCAAGTAAGCAACTCACTAGACCCATGCCACACCCGCACACGCACACCCCACGCCTTGCAAGTCATTGTCCTCGGTTATCATGTGTCTGTGAACCCGTAAATATGTCCGGCAGTCATTCGTCATTTTGTTGCATCTTTGACACATCAGGGGATATACATATTCCAACTCCTTCACTCTCAACCCCATTCCTTCCTCATCATCTGAGCGAGTATACATGCCACATATAAATGTGAACAAACTTGTTGCATTGCTCTGATAAACTTACCAATGCTCACTGGCACTATGTGATAGTGAAACATTTAATTTTGTAATATGTGCATATGAACATCAAATAACGTAAATAACATAGGGTGGTATACGCAGCACCGGGCGACATATGGCAGAATTGCTCCTAATCATGGGCTCCCGACTCAAGGTCGCCAGCCCATCCACACAGACACTTGCCACGTATACTTGTAAACATTGTGCTCGCATTACTCCCACAATTATTCCAACACTCCGAAACAATATTGGGCCTGTATATAAGTAATACAAAATCTAGGTGATTTAAGGGGTAGATGTGACACTCGCAGTCTCTACAACACTGCTCCAGACATGCCACCACGGTGACGTGGCAATGGCTGGTGGCCCGCCACTGACAGGCCGGGCGCGCCAAATTCAATACATCAGACCTGGCAATGGACCGTCAAATGCTGTTGGGGCGTTTTCTGTGAAATTTTTCATCGACAGTAGGGGTTTTATACTGTTTTTCATGTTTTTATGGCATTTTCCAAAAAAAAAAAAAAAAAAAAAAAAAATGCCAAGGACTTATGGGACTATAGGCCGGGGTTCAGTGTGGGTAGTAACTTTTTAGTAACTTCTGTGTTCCTGGAATATCAGGAAATCAATACTCATTATTAAATCTGTTGATGGTGATTCCGGAATTTCGGAGAGGCGTCGGGGGCGGTGGGAGTTCCCGCCCTCTGCTAACCAAGATTTGTACTTACTTATGAATTATTGTGTGTGGTGTCCAAAAATTTGTCCCACGCTTCCCCACACCTCCACACCACACCACCCACTATGATGGAGAGACATGCTGATAATGATTTCCCCGTGTCCGGATGCATGGAGGAAGGGAGCACGCCAGAGGGGCCCCTGTTCCTCTACCCCTAATCTCATGGAGTGCGCTAAGCCACCGTATAAGGGAATTTTTAATAACAGCCGTATTATAAGAGCCCTGTTCAATGAGACGCTTTCTCCTTTGAAAAGTGGTGATTCAGGGTCTGAGGAGTTAGAAGATGAATTAGAACAGATTGTGCAGTCTGTTTCTGTGGCGGCTGTTCATAACACGCTGCCTCGCACCACCACAACACAGTCTTTTCCTTCCTTTCCAATCACATCTACTGTCAATGAAAGTGACGAAGGGCATGTTGATGATCTTGGGAAAGTAAATGACTCAAGAAGTGAGACAGAGGCTGAGAGAAGTGTGGCTCCAAAACGTCATTGCCGCTGGACCTGCCGCCATCAAACACCCTCCCCCACACCTTCATCTTCCATACCCTCATCACCCACACCTTCATCATCTGCGTTCACTGCATCACACCCTTCACCACCTTGACATAAGAAGGCACGAGGACGTGTCCTTGGGGCTCAGCGCTGGGGTGGCCGATGTGGTGTTGGTGCCCGTCGTGGCATTCATGACGCTCGTGGTATGCAACCACGGCAGGCCCATCATGATAAGGAGTTACTTTTATATAAGCTAAAAACATGCGTAATATGTACCCTACTCAGTGTATATATTCCATAATTATATTGTGTTTATGAAAGCTTTTTTTGTGTGCATATAATGGCAAAAAACACATTCAGTTTTGTAAGGAGTTATTTTTATGAGCATCAAACATGCTTAATATGTAGCCTAATATGAATAATCGCGTTGGTAGATGATGCATGCTGTGTGGTGGCACGGGGTGAGGTAGGAGACCCAGGTCCAGGTCAACAGCACCCGCACGAACAAGTGCGCTCGGCTTGGCCAAAAATAGCACCTCTTCCCATCATGATATCTCTGCTGTGCTGCAACCTACACACTTCCAATTTATTTCATCGTGGAGAGGAAGGATTGGCGGTGAGAAAACAGTATAAATTATTATGTTTTCGTTTGAAATTGCCACACAGGGCATTGATGAAAAACGCTTATTTTTCCAAAATTTATCAACACCGCCCGCGCGCTGCGAGGACGACAATAGTCCTCTAGCCCCATGTCTATGGGTTAAATGAGAAGAGGAAGAGAATTCAGGGACAGCACATGACCACAGACATCAATACACTGGCAGCTGCTACACCATATAAGACAAGCTCAACAACTTTCACTACACCAATCTTGAACAGTCAATGGAGGGTTCAAAATTTATGCACGATTGAAAAGGTAGCCTTATCACTGTGCTGTCTTATATAATGCAAGGCACAACTGCAATGTGGTTTACACTTTTTTTTTTTTTACAAAAAATGACCACAAAATTGGAAAGGTGCCATATATGAGAAGATACATCATCATCATTTCATCGACGCCTGCTCCTAGGAGCTCCCACCAGGGGATGGCCACGGCAGAAGAGCTTCCAAGATACAGTGCCCCAATATTTTCTATCTAATTTTTCTTCATAATTAACCTTAAAAGTTTTTCCACTTCATAAACTTCCTCTGCATCCTTACCTTATTTAGTTTCTCCTCAGCAGCCTTTTCATTTTGCTTCAGTTTGTCGTTTAGTTCCTCATCCTCTAAAGCCGGGTCTTCTCCCTCCTCATCAGCATACGAGTATATGCTGTACAAGTCATCACTCTCCCGCCTGTACTTCAGCATCTTCCCAACGTCCCTGAAGATCTCCTGGGCTGCCAAGAGAAAACTGATGATGAGAATGACGAGCTCAGATAACTTACTTTTGTCAATGGAAACCATTAATAGTAGTTTTTTTTACTTGCAGTAAGAAGCATACACCTGTCTCTTCATATTTACGAATTCACTATTCACAGATTCGCACGTCAGTGAAATTTCCCCCAAAATGCACAAAGGCAGTCGCAAAGGAATATTCGCGGTGCCACTCCAAAAATTCAGTCTGCCCACATATGATTCAGCCATTCCTAAGGAAAGGACGATGCATGCATGCATAAAGCAGAGTAAAATATCATAAGTAGCATCATTGTCCATCAGCAATACATACTAAAAATTGTACTGTAATTTACATAACTTCTTACAACTATGTAGTCATTAAAATCTCACTTGGCTGTTGGTTACCCACCATGGAATCTCAGACATTTTTTTCAACTTCACTTGCTTAACCCGTGGGCTTCGGCTATGGGAAAGCCGAGAAGTGGCCGAGAAACATCAAAATTACACTGCATTTTGAGCCTAAGAAAAGAGCATGGAATGTACATCAGAGTACTCCTCTCATAATCATAAAGCTGTTAAAAATGTTTACTTTTACTCAAACTTCATTCTTTTTGGGTGGTGTTTGTTACAAAATAAAGTCTTGTGACGCGTGGCATCTAGCCGAGAGTTGCTTGTTGTCTACTTTAGAGAATTTGACAAGTGATTACTGTGTGGATAGCTAATTTAGTCTGCCATGACCTTACAGCACTACCTATGACAAAAAATACACCTCAAGATCACTCATCCACCACCCTTTTTAGGGTCCACCGTACCACAGCCACGACTCGTGAAAGCCCAGAAAAGGGTCTGTCGACGTTCTCGGGTTAAACACATACCATGCAAATTATTTTCTAGGGAATGCTTTTTAATAAAAATCAGGTAATAAAAATATGAAATTGGTAATAAACACTGGATCATAACTACAAGCAGCTGTTCAGTTGATAAACAAACAAACAGGCTTGTTGGCAGTAGGGCTGGGCAGGATAAGAACTGGTACTGGTGCTAACAGTACTGAAAAGCAGAAGTAGAGCACAACCATATAAATATAAATTTATATGGTTCTGGAGTGAAACAGGGCAGCGAGGGCGGAGTGGCGGAACAGGTGGCAGTGTTTGTAAACCAAGCAACGGACAGGAAACTATGCAGTATGACATACGAGGTGGTAAAGCTGCTTTCAGATGAATAAATTACAAGTCCCATCTGGACACACAAATCTAACCCATTACAGAATTTGAAAACTAATCTAACTACTCCCAGAGTTGTATTACGTCTGCACTTGAAAGCAGCAGTCTAGCTTTAGCATCTGCCGGACTAAAGGCGCCTTTACACCTGGCAATTCCTGGTCGGCAATACAGCCGCGACGATCTAGCGGCTAGACCAGCTGGGTGCTCTCGGGAGCAAGTACGTTCACACGTGGGAGGAGCCGCCGGGAGCATCAAGACGTAAACTGCTAGTAAATGCAAGGGCATGAATTCATCCAAAACACCCCAAAAGGCTACTACCATATCTTAAAACCACAATGAGTTTGGTCCATTAGCCTAATATTGTAGAAATACCTTAAGTAAACGACTTTTATCATAAGTAGTATTGATTGAGATTGATTGTTCATTGTTGCATTTAACAACAAAGGAGAAGGGAAGAACATGCCATAGCAACCCCCAGGCATTACATAGTGTGATTATATAATACACGAAAATAATCGTTCCTTACCTCCTTCGATATCTCGCAGAGATAAACATTTCTCGTAATGTTGCTGCCACTCTCTCAAACGTCATTTTCCATAGACTCAGCTTCTCATACAGCTTATCTTGTGGATCCCACAAGTATCTATGCTGCCTCACTTCTTCTAATAATGCCACCTCGGCATCCCGGTTCCAAATCTTGTCTGTATCTGCCATTTCTTGTTTTATTATTGGCGCCAACATGCTGTACTCAGCCGCCAGTCGGCAATACAAGACGGACGCGCTCAGCTGCAGAAAACTTGCCGCAAGAAGGGCTCCCAGACCCAGACCCAGACCAATAATGCAGCCGTGCCTGTATTGCCGACTAGGAATTGCCAGGTGTAAAGCCCCCTTAAGAGGTGCCTTACAGCATAAGTAGTGGTGTGCTAAACAGCATCAAGAGCATGTGTGGATATAGAATAAGTAGTATGCTGTCTCCCATTACTATTTTCTGCCTCTAAGCATTTCCTCTTTCAAGGCTCAGCATGCTAGGAAGCCCTGCCATGGGCTATGAGAAAGACCATAATGACAAAGGTGATATTTTTTCTCAGCCACTCACCTTGTACTCGCACAGTCTCTGGTCTGAGGGGCAAGCTGCTTTGTTGTGTCACTTTCTTCACAAGATTCAAGATGTCTGTGTAGTCAGGAAACTCCTTGTGTTTGTTCACCCATGCTGTGATTCTCTTGTTTATCTCCTGCCAACGGCTCCCTGTGAGGTAATGTGGAATTTTAGGGTGGTGGTGCACTTCTAGTTTACCCATCTGCTACTAATATTTAAAAGAAATAATATTGTAACAATTTGCATTATTTGGACCCGTAAAACAGGAAATTAATATGTATTGGATACAATAAATCTTAAGGATTTCAATAATTTTGTTTCCTATTATAAGAGGAAAAATATGGATGCCACTTAAATAAAAGAAAATTTCAAATCAGCTTTTACACAAGACTTGTGAGGCAGAGCAAATCATGACTGTATCCCTTCTTTACCCCAAAAGACAATGTTGGCCTTGGGCATGGCTGAGTGCCCAAAGAATTTGGATTAATGGACTTTTACTTTTTTGGGGAGGGGATTTTTTCCCCTCTCATATAGTAAGGCCTCCTTTCGTGTTCCTCCCTGCCTTTCCAGGAAACAGAGATAAACAGATAACAATAATGGCGACATTCAGATCAAACTTTTGTTGTAAAAAGGACGGTAATTTATGGATAAATATACTATTGCTAGACTACTTTCCCCATTTCTCTGTTTACTGAACTATTTTCATAAAATCCTATACAGCAGTACCAACAATGATATATAACTTAGGCTGCTGCATCCTCACCTCGGAACTTGAACTTCTTCTCAGTGGGCCTTCCCGTGGCGGGTGAACAGTTGGCAAGGCGGCAGTAGTAGCTGTGCAGCTTGGTAAACTGACGTTTTAGCCTGAAACATGACAGCTGGGCTCAGATAAATCCAAATGAATGGGAATCCTGGGTAAGTCTACTTAGAACTATCTTGGTGAATATATGAAGGTACAGGTAACTTGCGATTTACGCGAGTTTGGTTTACACGTTTTTAAATAATACGGGGTCCAAAATCCAAATAAATGTTTACTTTACATGTTTTTCACTTATACGCAATATTTTATGGAATGGCCACCAGATGTCTCACGCAACTGGACTCACACGGCACCGCGGCCACACAGCTGAGCTCAGTTCTTCCCGCGCGCCACTTGAACAACAATACAGTACCCATGCTGCCACGCTACTCAACAACAACAACACCCTCGCTGATGTGCTACCACGAGGGGAAGGGCAGCCAGAGGAGGAACCACGAGAGGGAGAGGAGTCAGAGTGATACAGTAGGCAATAAAGGTACAAACTACAAACCTACCTCTTGTTTGATTTACATTGTTTTTGATTTACGCAACCTCTTCAAGGACACAATACTCACGTAAATCGAGTTACCTGTATAATGGTACCACAATAGAACAAATTTTACTTAGATACAATCAGAAAAAAAGATTAAACAAATACTACTGACAGGAAAATAAATTTAATGAAATGTACCTCTCCTGACCTATTAAAGTTTAATAAACCAAATGTGTGTACTGAATTTCTAAGGTGACATTAACTATCAACTTCACCCTAAATCTCACAACCAGAAACCTGATACTCTGATCTTCAACAGGGTAATCACAAGAGAAATTTGTAGCTCTGGTCAAACAATGAGGACAATGGTGGACATTGTGTTGTGGGTGCTGGGGCTTTCAACAGTGGCGTGGGTGTATGAAATGACCACTGACTCGTGCAGGAGGTGTGTGGCTCAAATCTGGGAGGTGGGAGAGGAAGAAAGAGAAAGGGAGAGGGCAAGAGAGCAAGCCGTACAGGCTGCAATTAAAGAGAGAAAGCCGTAGGAGGGAAAGAGCACTGCTCGCACTGAGGTGTCAGTGCACAGATATCATAACTTTCTACAAACCTCTATTTTTGCCCTGCAAGGCTTCATACTATGTAACGATGTTATACCGGACCTCATGGCAAACTAAATCCTCTCATTACAAATTCTGGTAAGTTTTTGCTTTCTACAACAATTACCACAATGCTCAGCTTTTCATGAAAATTTTACTCTGCAGAAAATTGATGTAAATGTTGTTGTAATACACAGTATAAGCTCTACTTGTTATTACATTAAGAAAAGTAGGAACTTGTACGGTCTAGTTTTTTTCCCCACAAATTTCTTCTTAATTCATCATAGTCACTGTTGAGGTCTGGAAAAAAGTACCTAAAAGTGTGGCCCTTTCACCAGGTGTGTTTTCTTCCTCTGGCTAGATGTGGACTTCTTGTTTCCTGAGACTAAATCTTCCTATCCTCCATATGTGGAAGTTGGGGAGTTACTCGCGATAATGACTGCTTTTCCATATCTATACTAAACTGGACTTGCCTGAACTCACCTCTCCTCTACTAGATATGTAGAATTCACCTCATCATCAAGGTCAACTTCCTGGTTCTCCAGATCCTTGATTTTTTGTGCTATCTCCTGTGAAGAAATGATGAGAGCTGTAGTGGCCAAACTAGTGATGAATGAACAAGTCAACATATCAATCTATGGTAAAATGTTTTTAACTGAATATGAGTATCACACTACTGTGAATGACTTGCTAATGAATGTTTCTTTCTATATAAATCTCATAATGAAAATGTAAAACAGGTAATGAGAACTGGAACATGACTGGAGGCATTTGGTCTGATGGCACATAACAACAAAGAATACACTGCATGAGAAGCAAAGGAGACAGCATTTGTCATTTTTGTTTTCACTTCACTTACCTCTCTCCATCACCCCCAAGGGATGCCATAGCAACAGGATGTAACATCCAGGTCATGCAGTGTATTAGTTATTTCCTAAAACGTGAAGTGGGAGTTAAGTGACGCATGAGGCATGACTGTATACTAAACTTATATATGCCACCCATAGCCAACTGTGGGAAGGGAGACTATTTCAGGCTGTCTTATCACTCATGGCAAAAGTTGTGTGCACAACAGCACACCACCCACTGCAGACGGTGAAAAGTCGATGCATCTGAGAGGGGGCTTTGGGTTCTAATAGACTACTTTCCCTTACTTTTCATGTGGATCACAACACCATGCCACCTTGCTGAGTTTGGAGCTCCAATAGATGGAACTCTGTTAACTTATGTAATTTTTCCAAGTTTTATCCAGCAATTTCTAAAAATTCAAAATTGGTTTTCTTAACATTTTTGCTGTGATTATTCCGACTTAAAATTGCCAGCTGAAAGAAATTTTACTGTAAGTATGGCATACAACAGTTTGCTGACTAACCTTCATCATCTTATCAATCTTTTTGAGCTTTCTGTTTGTCTTGCTGTCTTCTACCTCAATGGGTGCAGGAGTTCCTTCTCTTGAAGTCCCAGCAGACTCCTCCTCACTTAACTGTGAGGTCAAAACAAAAGTTAGGCACATTTCTGCTGTAATCATTTTGGTCAGGAAATGGTATATTATTATTCTATTGCTTAAGGAGAAAGTCTGCCGTGGATTAAAATTGCATCTATGGTCATGAATAATTTATATGTTATATATATATTAGTACCTTTGTTATATGAAATTTTCAAGGTGATCAGATGAAATGAAAAATTAAGAAAATTATTTTTCATTGTTTTAATGAAATTTTTGAAGTATTTTTTCTAAGCCATTTTTTCACTGACTTTCTTGTGACATGCACATCTGGAAATTCATTGTTATTCTAACAATTTGCCAAGATATTTTTTTAAACTGTTTTTGTTAATCTGTAAAAAAGTTTTTTCAATCTTTGAATTTGTTTTTGGATAATTTTCCCATATATCAAAACTATGCAATAAAAAAATAAAAAAATAATCTTGGCAAATGTTACAATGATATATGATCTTGTATTTCCTAGTTTCATAAAAATCGTGCAGAAAATAAAATCAAAAAATAATTTTATGTTCATTTTGTACTAGTTTTGAGAAAAACACGATTAAAGTTTTGCTAAAGCTCTTTGGCCAAGTGAAGGTACTATACTGTCAATGCTACTTTCATATGAGTTTTATGGGATCAGTATTCACATATCAGTGCATAAAAGGATCAGGCACCTTGTCCCCCCTCATGAAGGTATTAATCGGTCAAAGGCGAAGATGTCAGGGCGCGCCACGCCCCTCATTGTTGCAAGGTTCAATCAGTACTCTCCAGGTGCATTGCTATTGGTTGGAATTCCTTTGTCTTCCTCTTTTTCTTTATTATCTTCTTTGGTGTAATTCTTCTCTTTTCTCTCATTTCTAATCCTTTTTCTATGTATTCATTTGTTTCAAACATTTTTGTGAGCAGGTTGCACTTTTCATATCCATAATTGTGTTCCAAAACTGTTACATGGGTTACAAACTTCACCCTAAAGATTGCTGCATGTTTGATTTTCCAACATTTATTCCATACTTTGGCATGGCAGCTAATGCGCCGCAGTCAGCGCGCCACGCCCACGCAGTAGCCATTTAAATCTCCTCGCTATTGACATTTAAATTTCAGTCTGACTGAAAAAAAATTCTACCATTCGAAAGCCAAAGGATAGGGTGTTGCCATAGACCATAATATAACTCAATTTCGTACTTCTTGAAAATTATTTTCATATTTTCACGGCAGACTCACCCCTTAACACTGTGTGGGATGGTTTAGGTTTCTAAATCTATCCTAAATGTAGCCTTCTTAATGTCTACTGATTATAATGGAGGCATGCAAGTTGATGAAGAAAGGCAAGAACCTGTAACTTCATTATTGAGGTGATAAAGATTATGTTTACCACCTGATGTCATAGAAGAACAATGGTTTAGGGCAGGCAATGATGTGTAGCCACAGTGGAGAGTGTGACAAGAAATATGATCATTATTTGGCTATGTATATCTCCAGATAAAGCAAAGCTAGCCACTGAATGTTTACCTTCTCTCTTCATGGAATTAGAACATTCTTCACTCAAAGTAAAACAAACAAAAGAAGGTTTACCTTCTCTCGGAAGGGAGAGTCTTTGTACCGCTTCAGAGAATCCAGTAAGTCTTTTATGATAACATATGTATTGCTAATAGTGAGCTTGTCTATTGATGCCTCCACAATCTGTATAAATTTCCTGCAAGTAAAGAAAACATTGTCATCATACATAAAAATTAATAGGACAACTGGATACATTATATAGTGATAGCTTTTGTACAGATTTTGTCCATTTGTATATTAGTTTTCTTTGGTAAAAGAGTACACTTTATATTGTGCATAATTATTCTTAACAAATCTGCCCTGTGTGTGTGCCTTATTGAGAGATCAGATCACGATGTTGTGTGCTTCTGTACGTTCTGTCTTAACTCTGTGTTCATAGCTGCAATGGTATCATTGTTTATTGGTTTTGTTTCTGTGTACTTGTACCCTTTAGAGTTTCTAGTTCTGTAGGATGGTTTAGGTTGGTATTTGGGTTTTAGAGTTTGTCTTTACTGTTGTTTTAGTTTACCTAATTCTAAGTTTGCTCTTTTACATACTTTTATACATCATTCTTTTGTTTGGTTTTATGTAACATTTTAGTGGCGTCATGACATATTTCAATATTTATAAGTAAAATTTGGCTTTAATTATTGTCTTTGTGATATGTTGTTATAGTTTTATTTTAAACCATTATAAGGTTGCTGTGATATTATTATTATAATTATCATTATTATGCATTCATTTTTGTGCTCAATAAACTATCTATCTATTTATCTGTGTAATTCACAGTGACCTGATCACAAGTAGGACTCGCAATCGCCAACAAATACCCTTCTGACAAGTACAAGCTTATTATAGTTGATCTCTGGGAATTGGCAGGACCTCCACACCCCCGATCCCCCTTGCCCAAGGGGGACAGAAACCACTCCTTGACATTGGAAAAAATCCTGGCCTTAGTGGGTCTCGAACCTCCGCCTGTCAGGCCATGAAACCTGGCAGCGTAGAGATTTTAACCACTGAGAGATGGAGCAGTGTGTGTGTGTGTGTGTGTGTGTGTGTGTGTGTGTGTGTGTGTGTGTGTGTGTGTGTGTGTGTGTGTGTGTGTAATTCACCACGGCCTGATCACGAGTTGGATTCGCTTTCGCCAGCAGGTACCCTCACGGCGTGAGCAAGTGCTCATTTTGTTGATCTCTGGGTACTGCCAGGACCTCACACACCACACACCCCATCCCCCTTGCTTAAGGGGGGACAGTAACCACTTCTATAGTCCAATCAAATTGTCGAGTCCGTTTGAGCGGAGGCTCCTGCGGGTCCATTTCTCCCCTCTGCTCTGCCACACAATCCCAACACCTATTTTTTCCTATCATATGTTACCTTTACCTTACATATGAGAGGAAGAGATAGGTGTTGGGACTATGTGGCAAAGCAGAGGGGAGAAATGGACCCGCGGGAGCCTCCGCCCAAACTGACTCAACAATTTGGTTTCACTCTAGTCAACAGAAAGAATCCAGCCTGAGCGGGTCTCAAACCACCGCCTGTTTGGCCATGAAGCCTTGCAGCACGGCGCTCTACCGATTGAGCTACCAGAGTGATGTATGTGTGTGTGTGTGTGTGTGTGTGTGTGTGTGTGTGAGGCAATGTGGAGAGGGGATAAGGCATGGTTGGTTCACTGGCAACACAACCACATACAGAGGCGCACTCACTCACTTTGAGTGTGTGTAGGACGTGTGGGCAAGGTGGTAGTACTTCCACAACTTGTCTCGGATCTTCTTATCATCTTTACCTAAATTATTAATCTCTTCCCATCTTCTCATGAACTGAAACAAAAAAAATTATGTAGTAAATGTCCACCACATACACTTCAGTGCATAAGATATACATAATATGAAATTTGTAGCAAGTTCTGTGGCAATTATTCAAGTACAGTATTTGCAGCAAGTTGTTCAAGGCCATGAAGGATTTATCTAAACAGTGGAAGTAGGTTACATGTGCATGAATGGTCACCTTAGTGATGGCTTTCACTGTTACAATTACCTTACATCCCCTGGATATTTTTTATAGACCTTTGAGTAACTTCAAGACAAATCCTAAAACTTAATTTCATGTTGCACTCTATAAAAAAAGGCAACAGCCACAATAGCCAGGGGAGGCAGTGGCTGAGTGGTTAGCGTGCTGGTCCCAAGTTCGTTGCGGGTTTGAATCCACCACTACCACCTGGGATTTTTCATCCACCACAGAGTGGCCTAAGACTACCCACATGCTGTCCTGAAGACCACCTATCAACCTAAACTCTAGAAAAACTGTCCAAGTGAATCAAGAATGAGCTCCAGGGGGTAGCATAAGCCAAGAATAGATGGCGCCACTAAAAACACTTGCCTAATTGAGACAAATTGAGAGTGCAAAGTGAGGACACAAGAAGGTTTTTGATAGACTTCAAGCACTCCATCTCCCCCTGTATGCATCACACTGGAGTGACTTACACCCACTGCTGCAGGTGGCTGCCTACTCAAATAATGCTGCAAAAACTTAGTGAACTTTGAGGAAGGTGTGTTTCACAATGTTGAAGTCCACAAGGAGAGTTAAAAGTTACTCTGAGAACCTAAAATCACTTGAAGAGTTTAACAGATAACATAACTTGAAACTGGGATATTAATGCATCAGAGATCAACCACACAATCAAAAGAGATAAAGAAAATAAGTATCAACAGCCAGTTTCATTTTGAATGCATCTCAACACTTACTGCCTCCATTGTGGCTGAGCTCTTGTCATCATCTTCCTCAATCTCATATTCTTCTTTCTTCAATCTTTCTTCCTCTTTTTCTTTGCTCTCCTTGTTGCTCCCTTTGTCTGCTTTTGGAGGTTTACTGAAGAAGTCTGATATGGAAGACTGGGTGGTGTTGCGCACCTGTTTGCGAATCTCTGAGCGACTGCTGGAGGGCAGCAGTGAGGCTACCTTCTTTTGGGGCTCGACCTTTACCTCAATAATTTCAAGGTCATCATCAGAGTCATCAGTAGAGTCATGGGATGCTGATGCTGTTGCTGCCGATACCCCATTGGCTCTGGACTTCTTGGTCTGAGGGTAAGTAAAAGAGAATAAAAATCCACTGATAGTGGACGACAATAGTAAACCAAAGCTTGTGTGAATTTACCTAGTATTTACCTAGTTGTGACATACGGGAAAAGAGCTATGCTCGCGCTCCACTCTTATCCAACTTTTCCTTAAAATCATGACTGTTTCTTGCACAAACCACCTCCTTCTCCAGTCTATTCCATAGCTCAATGCTTCTGTTTGGGAAGCTAAACTTTTTCACATCTCTCCTACACCTGGTCGCCCTCAACTTCTTTCCATATCCTCTTGTTTCTCTCATTCCACACACACAGGTCCTCTCTGTCCAAATGCTACACTCCGTTCGCCACCCTGTACACCGCTATCAGGTCTCCTCTTTCTCCTCTTCTCTCCAGGGTTGTGAGCCCCCATGCTATTGAGTCTCTCCTCATAAGCCCAATCTCAAAGTTCCAGTACCATCTTAGTTGCCACTCTCTGCACTCTTTCCAGCTTCCTTATGTTCTTCTTTTCGTGAGGAAACCAGACCACTGCTGCATACTCTAACCTTGGCCTTATCATTGTGACTATTACTTTCTTCATCATCTCCTCATCCAAGTACACAAATGCCATCCTTATGTTTCTCAGCAAATTCAGAGTTTGTCCCGTTATCCTGTTGATGTGTTTGTCCAGTGACATGTTCTCTGAGACAGTCACTCCCAAATCTTTTTCTTCAACTCCTCTGTATATTATCTCACTTCCAATCTTATAATCATATTCACATCTTCTACCACTCCTACTAAACTCCATTTTTTTACATTTCCCAAGGTTGAACTCCATCTGCCATGTACCACTCCACTTCCATATTCAATCCAGGTCCCTTTGCAATGCCTCACAGTCCTTCAAATTATTCACTCGTCTCAATAGTTTTGCATCATCTGCAAACAAACTCACATAGCTGGACACACTGTCCACCATATCATTTATATAAACAGCAAACATTATTGGTGCCAACACTCATCACTCATCACAAGGCACCAGTTGGAAACCCTGTCCCTGATTATCGTTCTCATTTCCCAGTTAGTTAGGAACTCTTCCAACCTCTTAATCACTCCATCACCCACTCCACCCCTATTTTTAATTTTCCAAATTAGTCCAAATTAGCTGTGTGTGTGTGTGTGTGTGTGTGTGTGTGTGTAAATTGCTGTTGATGCTATTTCAATTTTTTTCTCATATTATTACACTATTGGCAGACATATCTTTCAAGCATTCATCTTTATAGTAAATTACCAACCCCTACAGTAAAATCAATCTTGGACTTCCTTCTGTATATGGTCAAGGTGACATTTTACGTCACAGCAGGACACTTGAGCAATGTTTTGCTTTTCCACATGAGTGTTCAGACTCTTACAAGAAACAACTATTTCAAGATTCTAAAGGACAATGTTATTTATTTTGATATATCCTTCATTAGAGAATTAAGAGGTACATTTTTTATAACAGTACACCTTCTTTTCAGTAGGAGCAGGTAGGCTTGAAAGACAGCAAAAAGGGCGCATTATGCGGCCAGGTTGTATTTGCAATGTGAGTCTACTTACCTTGCCTTCCTTCTTAAGTCCTAGTTGAAAGTTCCAACCAATAGGTTTCCTGGGAGGTTCCTGAAATGCAAGGAAACTTTATCTTAAGGGAATGGTAATGTCATATTGAAGTTTGCCCAAGGATATCTATTTGTGAGAGGAGTGTTCGAGAGTTCTGACCATAGTTGGGCACGATAACAGAAAACCTTATTCCCGATACCCGATAACTGATAATGGAAAACCTTATCGGTGATAACTGATATTCATTAACTAGACACAAATATAGGCGATAACCAATAACCGATACCCGATATAAATCCACAATTCCGATACTAGCTAGCGATAAGTCCGACAGGACTTACAAAACCTGAAAACCACACGTTGACACGTACATATGGTAGGTAATACAGTAAAACCCCGATTATCCGAAATGGAAGGGGGGAAGCCTCTTTCGGATAAGCCGATTTTTCGGATAATCCGGATTTATGGCCGCCATTTTGATTGCCGCCAGTTTGATCGTCGGCATTGTGGCGTTGCGACTGCCGCCGACTGACGATGTAAACAATGAAACCAAACAAACACACGCTAAGCTAAACAAAGTAGTACGCTTAAAACATGTGATGTAAATGTTTTATTGTATGTTTGTCTGTGTGTCTCCTTGTCTGGACCAGTGTATGTTGATACTTGTGAGCGTTGCAGATCTGAATTGTGAATGTTGCAGAGTGCGATTGTGAATGGTTGTGCAAGCTTGCAAGTGTGACGTTGATGCATCGTGCAGGTGGAGACACAGTATGATGACTCATATTATCGCGCAACTCGTATGTTGGATGGGGAATGTGGCATGGAGTGGAGAGGGGAGTCGTGTTTGTGTCGTTGTCTTGAGAGTACAGTGTGAGAGTAGTCGTGCAGTAGTTTGTTCGTTCGCCGCACCTACGTCCTTGCTGGGGCGAAGGTGCGGACGTGGTGTTGTTGAGAGTTTGTTTAATGTTTTTTGTCTAATACATTGATCTATTCGTTACAAGCTATTTCGGCAATACGTATTAGAAAGCATATTCATTTTAACGGTTCTTATCAATTTTAAATGTGTTAATATAGTACATATGTAGTTACTTTTATTTATTTTTGATGTTTTATAACGTTTTAGTATAGAAAAAAAAAAAATTTAATTGCATTATCCAGATCAATTTCGGATAATCCGGTTTTTCGGATAATCCGGTTTTTCGGATAATCCGCTTTCGGATAATCGGGGTTTTACACTAGAAACACCTGAACTGGTGTTGTGTTATTTGGCGTCCCCACCGTCAAAAGCTGGCGCTTTTGTTTACAAACACTCCATGGTCTCTCGTGAACTGGCCCATCACTACTTATCACCATTAACACTTTAACAGTCACTTCAGTAAAGAAGCATTGAAGCACTGGGAACCGGAACACTGGCACTCACTCGGTCACTCGAGACGCAGCTGAGAGGCCACGCGCCATGCCGCCACGTGATAACACAAGCGGCTGGTCTCTGTTTGCGCTCTTTACAACGGGATCACAAATTTCAGGCAGTGAATAATAATTTTGGGGCAAAGTTAAATGAGTTTTCTCTTTGATATAGCGATTTTTGAGTCTAACATAAAAAAATAACCTAGTGTTTTAATGTTGATGATCTAAGTATGAAATCTCTTCACTGAAGATATTTCATACCCCGAAGTTTTTTCATACAACACCAGGCGCCCGGGCCACACATGTGCAGTAGGGAGGAGACGTTTTTTTTTTTGAGGGGCAGAAAAAAGCAATGATTATCGCTAGTTTGGTTACAAAAGTAACGAAGATACCGATATATATATAAATAGGTAGCGGATGGTCGACAACCCGATTTGGTTATCAGCAATAACTTATCGCGATAACGCCCAGCTATGGTTCTGACCACATAAGGCCAGTGCACAAAAACAGCAGCAGCTTCAAAACATTCAAATGAATTTAAAAACTATCAACTGGAAGAAAAAAAATCATCAAAAATGGGAAGCTGCAATAAAGGAAATAAATACTTAATTTAATTTCTACCCAATTATCATCATATTATGATCATCATTCATCTGCACAACAAAGGATTCCTCAAAGCACTCAAAAGAACTTAAAAACTATCAAATAGAAGAAGAAAATCACCAAAAAGACTGCAATAAAGGGAATATTTACCATATTTTTTGATAAATGATTGGCTCAGTGGTTAATTGCATTTCGTTAAGACTGGCGCATCAGCAGTGACCAGCGTCCTGTTCCCACAGGTCAAGGAGGCCTACCACGTAAGAGTTGAGTGGACCAAAAAATGAGCTGTACCTGAGCTACCTTACCTTATGATTTTTTAAGAGGCAAGGAAGCTAGTGCTTATAAGGGGGTGCCTCTTAAGGTTTTCAGCATGCCGGTCAGAGTTACTTTTAAGAGTTAATACTGGTATTATTGATGACCCCTTCCCAGGGGCGTACCCAGAGGGGGGTCAGGGGGTCAGATGATACTCACCCCCCATTTGCTAAAAGGTCCACTTGTTGAGATAGTCAAAACAAAAAAAAAAATGGGATTTTTCTGTTGCACTTCTGGAGAACTTAGGACTTCCTATTCATCTGTGCTAATAAACTTTTGGTAGAATATTAAGGATTTTCTTGTCATTCTCATTCCATTAATTGCCTATATATAGCTGAATAATCAGTGGAAAAAAGCACCCAGAAATGTCAATTTTTCAAAATCCCAAACTCCCCAGTTGATACGGCTCGCTTCGCTCACCCTTGCCACTCTTCAAGTGGCTACAAAGGTTGAGGATTATTGAGGAGAAGGTAGCCTATCAATTTCAAGACACTGACTGTTTACTTCTTGACAAAATATGATGCTTTCTATTATGTAGATAGTATTTTTTTTCAGAAATCACTAAATGACTGACTTTTCATTGCCTGAGGTGCACATGCCGCTGCCTTGTCCTGTCCCGCGCTGCGTATTTCCGCCGGCCCACACCGCATGCCAAATAAATTTAAACCTGACTAAACCTACCTAACGGGGGGGGGGCTTCACCCCTAATGACCCCTTTAACGGGAAGAGCTTCCCCCCCCATGACCCCCCTAGCGGAGGCTCTTCACCACCCTCGACCCACTTTCTACTTTCCAGCACTCATTTGTTACTGCACTGCATTCAGGGACCAAACAAGAATCCATATTGTAAGTATTAACTTCGTGAGAGGTGGCTGCCCTCTCGTCAATATTGGAAAATGTAATGCCAGGAGGTTAAGTTAAATATGGAACGTACACAGAATCACATAAGTAGGTATAAGTATTGTAAGTAAATGAGTGTCTCCCTCCGACCACTAGATTTCCGCATTCCGGTACTTTTTTTTTTTTTCAGAGGACCCTGGCTACCACCCCCGCACATGCACCGTTTTGAGAAGGGGGTAGAGGGTGGTAACCAGGGTCCTCTTCGTGAGAAACAAACAAAAAAAAAAAAAAGTAACGGAATATGGAAATCTAACAATCGGAGGGAGACAATTACTTACAATCCTCATACCTACTTATGTGATTCTGTGTACGTTCCATACTTAACCTTCTGGCATTACAAAAAGGATTGAGATTCGTTTTAGTACTGTGCAAGTATTTCATTCCCTACCTTATGAAACATTACTAGCTCTTCATATATCTTTTTTACAAATGTTCAACAATCATGGAAGTGCTTTTTAAGTCAAATTCAAGGATTTTTGTATTTTTTTATTGTTGAAAATAGGGGATAATATTCACGAAAGCGTAGTCTCCTCTGGCGGCGGTCCAGCCAGCATTGCGAGATATACCTCCTTGCAGAAATAAGTTGCATATACATGTTGGGGGGGTCCAGGTTAGGAGGGGGTTCGAAGGGGGGCGAAACCCCCATTAGAGGTTAGGTTATGTAAAGTTCAGTTGGAGTAGCTTAAATATGCTCCCCCACCCAGAACCCCCGATTTCTCACGGGTCCCCAAACTTGAACCTCTCTGCGGGCTACGGTATTTTGCGACTGCAGCGGTGGGTCCATAAAAGGCATATAAAAGTCAATCGCTTAGTGATTTCCGGAGAAAAATACTGCCTCCATGATAAACAGTATCATATTTTGTTCAGAAATAAGCAGTCAGCATCTCGAAATTGGTAACTTTAATAAAACGAGTCGACCCCGCCCCCCTACACAGCTCCGGGCCGGCGGGCCAGTCCAGGGGCTCCCAACTCTCGAGGGTCTATTCCAGGGCACCACGCCCCGCCACAACCCCCTCCAGCACACCCCAAGGGTAGCGGCTGGGGGCACCCTGGCAGGCGGACCCTTCACCCCTGGGACGCCAGCCACAGGTGACAGGTGTGCAACCCCCCGAGGCCGCCCCGAGCACGCCCTTCACGTATCCCTTAGCGCCCGTGTTCCCGGGTCCAGTTTGAGTTATAAAATTGTGCCAGGCCGCTTACTTACCAGGAACTCCTCGTCCGAAGAGATAACGTCCACCACTTCGCGCGCCGCCATTGTTGTTTGGTTTGTATATCACTCACTGCAGGGGGCGTCATACACACTCATCGTATTGTCGTACTTTAGAATTTGACATAAAACTTTGGCCGTATTGACTAAACTGTGGTACTTTGGCCCCTATTGCCCTATGCATTTATTTATGAGACTTTTACTCGTAAAACTTTGACTCATTAAACTGTATACTTTTAGAAAAAAAAGTTGAAGTAGTGTAATATTTTTTTATCTCAAAATGTTCCCTCATCATATGGCTCTATACTCGGCATAATATTAATATAAATTAAGTTTGATTGGCTAATAAACAATAAAATATCTCGGTCCCACACGTTTTACAATAAATGCGATATCCGGACAACCCCGCTATCCCACCTCACCGACCTCCCCTAGACTTTGCCCGTATTGAGTATTGACATTAAAACTTTGACTTCTAACACTATGACTAATGAAACTTCGGCCGTATTGACCTATAAAACCTATATTTGCGGTACTGACATGCCATTACAATTAATTCATAGCTATTTTCAAACTTTTATCTCTACAATCTTTTCCTGTAATTTTCCGGGAGGTTTAAAAGTTATTGGAAGACATAAATAATAACAGCACATAATTTGCAAGCGATATATACAGGAGATATGGGTGCGTAAATGTAAACAATTTGATTTGTATATAACTTGTTTAATTGCTGTAAATAAGTTATTTTACATCGTATGGACGTTATCGCTTATCGTCCCAGGCAGTAAATTGTCGTATTTATACAATAATTATCGTCTATTAGTCACGCTGCTCCTACGGCTGCCTGAAGGGTCTTTTATTTTTTTTATTTTTGCAGAAATGGAAGCCGTTCAGAGGCAATAAAAAACAGTAAAAAACACTGTTCTAGCAAAAAAGCATCTTATTAAACCCAGAAATGAATGGTCGGTGTCCTTGAAGTAGACAGCTGATCAGAGGTCTGCCATCTGAAAATGTTACAAGGAAGACTCAATTTTCTCAAACTGTGTCAAAATCCATGTTTAATATGACGTGCCAATGATAACACACATATAACACAGTATCCTTCAGTATCATTCAAGCACTAGCACAGTCAGAAGAGTTCTATTCATACTGTCTACAGCCATGAGCCCTCAAAATTTAGAATAGGGTAAGAACGACGACTGCTTGAGGGAAAGGAGTGCAAGAAAACATCTTAACTTCCTATTCACGAAGAGGCATGAAGAAAGAGAAAGGAATAAATGGGTAGGCCTATAACATGACGATACAAGAAGCGAGCATGGTGGGTTAGGAAACAAACAAAGGGTGGATAGATTACGATAGAATGACGAATAAGAATGATTAATGGACATTGGCAGGTCACATCATGCGTAGAACTGATAACAGATCGACAGCCAAAATAACACAGGGAACCAAAATAATGTAAAGTCATGGCAGAGAAAGAACGAGAAGTAAGAGTGAGAAATGACAAATAAGAGTAAAAAATGGACTTCAGGAGATCATATCATGCGTAGAACTGATAACAGATGGCCAATCAAAATGAGACTGGCAGCGTGGGAATAATAAAAAGTCAGGGCAGAGAAAGAACGACAAGTAAGAGTAAGAAATGACAAATAAGAGTGAAAAATGGACTTCAGGAGATCATATCATGCGTAGAACTGATAACAGATGGCCAATCAAAGTGAGACTGGCAGCCTGGGAATAATAAAAAGTCAGGGCAGAGAAATATAATAGGTAGCGGAGGTGAATTTAGAATAGATAGGAGAGAGAGAGAAAAAAAAACAGAGAATAAAGACATAATAGAACTGATAAAAGCCAACCAAAGTGAGACTGGCAAGTATAGCAACCCAAAAATTAGAGCCGATAGAGAACCATGAAGGTGGCAAAGGTGAATTTAGAGAAGATTAGCGAGAGAAAAACAGAGAACAGGGTAGAGGGAAACACAACAGAGTACACAAACACCGAACAGAGAGACGGAGAGCATAGGCAAAGGCTTGTCCTGTAGGCTGACACATACAAATTTGCTTTAGTTAAGGTAAAATACGTTTTCCTTCAGAGCTGCCTGGTTGCTCCCATGATGCTCAGCGGTAGACAGTGTACTTTGATCCGGTGCGGGAGGAGGGTGTGTCTCCGTGGCTCTCTTACCCTGTGATTTCCCTCCCCTTGACCCCTTCCTGAGCCTGGATTTTTAACTGAGCACTGGATCATCACCGCCACGCCCGCCATGAACTGGGGGACGGAGCTCTGGGTGAGTACGGGGCCCAGGCTGCCAAGGGGGACTGTTTACGAATGACCCACAGTTTAAAGGAGGGAGGGAAGGGCCAGCCAGTCACCAGCCTCTTCCCTCCTCCTCCTCCTCCGTCTTCCCTTACTCTTCTCTCCTCCTCCTCCGTGTGCCCTTAGTCTTTCCTCCCTCATTAGTGCCACAGCCAACTGACGAATGGATCTTCTTTAATGTGGTCTGAGAAAGCTTGGTGCTGTTACCCTGAGGCCCTCCTGTCTGCCTGTCTGTCTGTCCCTGTGTGAAATAATGATAATGATAATAATAATGATGATTTGGTTATGATGAATGCAACTGCCCCTGTGGTTGTAGTCTACCCCATCCTTGTCGTGGCTACTGTAATAATAATAATGGTAATGATATATAATAGTGGTTGGTTAACTATGTATGATCCGTTGATTTACTCTTATAACTGACTGGAAATAGACAATATGGTGCGTATGTTACATTTTATCTTTTCATCTGCCGGGTATCTTAATTATTATCATTATCAATATTATGTCATGATTATTATGTTAGTCATGGGTGATTGGTTTTCATTCTTTTTCCTTCCTCTTAAAGTCTTGTATAATTCATTTTGGCTCCGGGCGTTTGCTAAAAAATAGATAATTAAAATTGTATCCTCGCTAACCAGTTTGTGTGTGTGTGTGTGTGTGTGTGTGTGTGTGTGTGTGTGAATAGTAGTAGTTGTAGTGTGTTGTATCATTGGGTGAGTAGTGTTAGTGCTGCGTCATTATGGTGGTGATGATAAGTAGTAATTATGTCAGTGGTGGGGGTGGTTGTGATGCTGGTGGTTATGGTTGTTTTGGTGGTGGTGGTGGTGATGGTGGGAGTGGTTGTTGTTAGTGGTGGTTGTGGTTGTTGTTAGTGGTGGTGGTGGTAGTGGTTGTTGTTAGTGGTGGTGGTGGTTGTGGTGGTAGTGGTTGTTGTTAGTGGTGGTGGTAGTGGTTGGGGGGAGGGGCGTGACCTTGAGGGTAGAAGGAGGAGACTGACGTACTCTACAAGTCTCTCAATGGGTGTGGACGTCTCCCTCTCTCTCTCTCTCTCTCTCTCTCTCTCTCTCTCTCTCTCTCTCTCTCTCTCTCTCATGTATAGCTAATGAACAGCTTTAGTATGACTCACTCACTCAATCTACTGACTTATTTATTCACTCCTGTCGTATGTTATTGAACGTGACTCAGCGTGGCTTTACTCAGGATAAAGTCCTTTCCTCTACACTATCGGTTCCTATCACACTTCATGGTATTTATTTTCTCATTCACGCATTCATTTCCACGGACATTCACTTTTTTTTTCACACTGATTCACATATTTTATTGCGCATGCTTAGTTGTCTTTGCATTGACTCACTCACTGACTCATGCACTAACTATGAACCGTAATAGGGAAGAATTTTATAGTAGACAATTATTTTTATTTGAAGGTCACTGGCTACACACACACACACACACACACACACACACACCTGTTTTCATAAGCATGGCAACGAGCTAATCTTACCTACACCCATGCCTACACCATTCCTCCCCTTTCCCCCTCTCCCCGTAGTCCTTTCCCCACTCCCCCTTCACTCCTTGCTTCTGTCTGTTCCCCTCCCTCCCTTATGTATACTGCCCTCCTCCCCCTCTTCCTCCACTTCACTTTTTCATCACCATCCCATCTCCTCTTACCCTTGCACCCATCACTCCATTAATTTCGTTCACCTTCATTCCATCCCCTTCCCCTTCTGCATCTCCATTCCATCCACTCTCCCTTCTTTTCCCTCCTCTATCCCTCTTCACTGATTTAAAGACAGCCATCATTAATGAGTATGCTAGATTCAATAACATGTAAATCATATGCTAGTAATACAGCAACACGTCTTTAATTATTGCCTTGTGTTGGCTTAATTAATGAACTCACCCACTTCTGTTAATCATCAAAAAGAAAATATTTTAGACATTTATAGAGGGTAGTATTTTGTTTGTTAAGCCATCGAGAGCTGCAACATCCAAAGCTTTCTCAAGACAAGTTTTAGTGTGTCATAAAAAAGTGGGGTGAATGTGGGGCAAGGTTACTGCTTCCATGTTTATTTTTTATTTATTTTTTATGCTTGTGTGAAGGGATGACAGTTTGCAGTGGCTGGATTGCTCAGGGAGGAGTCAATTGTGTGTGACCATTCAACCCTATCTGTCTGTCTGTCTGTCTTGTATATGTATCTATTTGTATGTCTGTCTTTGTCTTGTCTGTATCTTCGTCTGTATTGTCTTCCTGATTGTTTTCTGATGGCGGTCTTTGTCTTTCTCTACATTTGTCTTTCTGTCCATATGTTTGTCTGTTTCTGCCTGTCTAGTCATGTTTGCCTGTCTGTGTTTGTCTGTCTTGTCCACCCACTGTCTCTCTGTCTGCTAGTTTGTCCGACGTCTGTGTACCTGGCTGTGGTATCTCTTATTCTCTGACCTCATAATAATCTATCGAACTAGCTGTCTATATATAGTTTTCCTTTTCTCGTGATACTCGGTGTATTTATGTTCCTTCCTTTCTTTATTCTTTTTCAGAGTTATCCCATTTCCCTCTCATTAGTTTTCTTCTCTTCCCATTTTCTTTTCGTCCGTGCTGTTTTGTTTAATTAATTAGCTACCCACCTATTCACCTCCCCCCCTCCTCCCCTCTCCTCTCTGGTTCTTGTTCTGCTTCATTGTCAGGAAGTTGGTCTCTCTCTCTCTCTCTCTCTCTCTCTCTCTCTCTCTCTCTCTCTCTCTCTCTCTCTCTCTCTCTCCATGGTTGAGTGGGGAAAGCTTTTTTTTTTTGTGTGTATTGAGCCTATACGTGGGTGGGCGTGGCAGGGCGTGTGTGTGTGTGTGTGTGTGTGTGTGTGTGTGTGTGTGTGTGTACTGCCAAACCGTGGGTGGGCGTGGCGTGACATGGCTATAGTGTGTGTGTGTGTGTGTGTGTGGCCTGCTGTGCTGTCGCCGCTGCTGAGTCGGTCTGTCACACGCGCGCCCAGTGACCGTGGGAGTCAGCACTAGTTCCCACACTCACCCCCCCCCTTCCCCTCCCCTTCCTCCCCACTCCCCTCCCACTTCCCCCTCCTCAGATTCTTTGCTCCACGTCCACCTTCCTCTTCCTTCTTTCCCTTCACTTCTTCTCCTCCTTCTCTTTCTTTCCCTCACCCCTTCCTCTAAGTCTTCCTCAAACTCTCCCCATTCCCCTTCCCTCCCCATATCCAGGATTGCCCCTCTTTTCCTCCCCTACTCTTCCTCCACCATTTCTTCCCCTCATTTCTCCTTCCCCCTCCTTTCCTCCGTTTAACTATTCTCCCACCTTTCCTTCCTCTCACCCTCCTCTACCTACATATACCCTCTCCCTTCCTTCCTCTCATCTTCCTTTCCCTTCCTCTCCCTTCACCAACCTTTACTCTCTCTCCCACCTACACAGTTCCTCACCTTCACCTCCTTCCACCAACCATCTGTTCCTCCCTTCACCTATACCTGTGCCTCCTCCCTCCTGTCATCCCTCATCTTCATCTCCTCCTCCTCCTCCTCCTCCTCTTTGGCACGCGAAACATTTAGTGGGTGAAGCAACACTACAGTAATTTGATCCCTGTTCCCGCATTCTCTAAATTTTTCATCTTCCTTCTCCTCCTCCTCCCCCTTCTCTCACCTACCAACATTTCCTTCGCTTCGTCCATACTCATTTTGCTTCATCATTTTCATCTGTCTCCTTTCTCCTCACCTCTTCCTCCTCCCCTTTCTCTTCCTTCTCCCTCTCACCTCTTTGTTTTTAGTTCTCTCATTGCTCTCTCATCACCCTCCTCTTGTGTCTCCTCTTCTTCCTCCTCCTCTTCTTCCCCTCCCTCCCCCTTCACTTCCTCCATTGTGACCCCCTGGTGTGCTTTGCTTGTGCCTTGTGTGCGTGTGTGTGTGTGTGTGTGTGTGTTCAACGGCCACGCTCCCTTACTAAGAGATGTCACTTCTTACCAACGCAAAAAAAAAAAAAAAAAAAAGATAACCTGAAGATTATTTTTCCTTCACTTCCATTATATAATTTTTTTCTTGGCCTATTGACACCTTAATATTACTCCACTTACTAGTTACATTTAAGTTTACTGTGTTGGACGTAACCGCTGTAGAAGGGATTTATAAGAAGCTTGAAGGGAACTGGGTCTTGCATATGATACTGTTGGAGCTAATGTGAAGGGAATCATTGGCCTGGGAAGGGAAAGCCTGCAATTTAGGTGACATTGGGCTCTTTTTCCCCTTATTCTACTTCCGTTACTGTTAGGAAAAATACATGGCATAGTACTGTAAGAAGGGAGAGCTTGTAATAAAGGCATCAGAGTTTTTTTTTTTTTCTATTATCTCTTTGCCCTTGAGCTGCTTCCTTCACGGCTAAGAAAAATACATGGCATAGTACTGTAGACTGCGTGACCTTCCTCCTCCTCCTCCTCCTCCTAAGTGTGTGGAACCTTAGAGTGTTACAGATGAGCTGGCTGTTTGTTTTCTTGTTTTCTCAGTCTTAACAGCCAGCCACATCCTGTCTGCCTGTCTGTCTGTCTGTTTGTTTAAACCTCGGAAAAGAGTACTTAGCCATGGGAGTTGTTGTTGTTGTTGTTGTTTTGAAAAATATCCGTGTTTATCTTTGTATGATTGTATTGTTCTACGTGTGTGTGTGTGTGTGTGTGTGTGTGTGTGTGTGTGTGTGTGTGTGTGTCGATATCTCCTAGGCACCACTCGGAAAGGCCCAAAACACCACCACCATCATCACCTCCACCACCACCACCACCTCCACCACCACCACCACCACCAGCATTATAAAACTCGTCACCTCGCTCCCTTCATCCTGCCACTCACTCACCTTTTTACTGCATCTTAATTACCTGAGTTAACGAGTACTGCTTACCTGTTATTAATGCTGTGAAAAGGGGGAGGATGGGGTGGGGTGGGAAGGTGATGATGGGTGTATAACCGTGTATTAAAGGTGGAATCACATCTCTCTATATCTTTATTTATCGTCTCTCAAATCAGTGTTTTTTTGCTATTTTATTTACTGTCTTTCAGTTCAACGCTTTTTACCATCTTCTTTATCTCTTTATTTACTGTCTCTTAATTCAACGCTTTTTACCATCTTCTTTTTGTCTATTTACTGTTTTTCTCTCAATTTAACCTTTTTTTCCATTTTCTCTTCATCTGTTTATTTACGTTCTCAATCCATTGCTTTTTACCTTCCTTACATCCTTTCCCCCCTTCTTCAGATATCCTCTTCTTTCTCGTCTTCCTCTTCCTCTTCTCTCTCAGTCCTCTCGTCTCCCTCTATCTCCCACTCCCTCTCTCTCCCTCTCACATCTTTCTCATTCTGATCACTATCCACCTACTCAGCTTATCACTCTCCCTCCCTCCCTCTCCCTTCCCTTTTCATCTCTCCCATCCAAGTTCTGAAGAGTAGAAGGAGGAGGAGGAGGAGAAGGAGGATGTAGATGGCGGGAGAACACCTTATGAGGGAAAATGGGCGTCTGATTGGATAATGTCGAGGGGCGCGTGACATGAGGCAGGCAGACAGGGAGAAGAAAGCAGACGAGAGGGAGGGAGGGAGAGAGGCAGGAAGGGAAGGAAGGAGGGAGGGAGATACGAGTGAAGGCTGGCAGACGGGGCGAAGGACTGAGAAAGCATAGAGAGGGAGAGAGGGAGGGAAGCAGCCAGGGAGAGAAGGAAGGAAGAAGGGAGGTAGGTAAGGTTGAAGGCAGACAATCAGGCAGACAAACAGTTAGGTAGTGTGAAAAACGTTACAGAAAAAAGGGAGTGATTAAGGGTTGGGGTTAATTAAGGTATAGACAGAAAGACAGGTGGGTAATTAGCTTGTTGGGTAGTTAGACAGGCAAGGGGGAGGGAGGGAGAGGGGTAAGGTAGGTTGTTTGACAGTTGAGTTGCTGGAGTCGGCAAGTCAGTCAGTCAGGTAGTCAGTCAGTCAGTGTGTGTGTGTGTGTGTGTGTGTGTGTCCCTTTCATAATTGCCTAAGTTACCCTTATCCATAACCCTAATCTCTTGTACCCAAACGGCTCCGATGCTACTACTACTACTACTACTACTACTACTACTACCACCACTATACCACTACTACTATATCTACTACTACTACTTTACACATACCTACCTTATCTTTATCCTCTTCACCTCTTCTCTCTCTCCTATTATCAGCTGTCACGTGACCAACCCCCCCCCCCACCTCCTCTCCTCACAACCTCCAACCCACTTATCAATGCCCTTCGCGTACTAAGCTCTCCTCCACCGTGATCAGCTCGCCTCACCCACTCGGCAACAGGGCAGAATAAAGGCGGATTCGCTCTTATACGTGACGGAGAAGAGTGAAGACGCGGTACTGTGAGGATTTGGTTGTTATTGCTTCGATCAGCCTCGTCTTTTGCCCCCACCAGGATGTCATGTCTTGGAAAATTGTGTTGCCAGTCTGTCTGCGTGTCTGTCTTTGTGTATAGTAACTTGATCGGTCGGGTGGTCAGTTGGTCGTTTCTGATTCTACTGTTACTTACATGTGTTTGAGGGGTTGTAAAAAAGGAGGTTCATAGAGTAGCTACAGAAAATGAATGTTAGAACCTATAGCAATGTGTACAGGTTCAAATACGTTCAGGTTTAAGAATGAAAGACAAAAACTGGCTTACAAATAGGGCAGAGGATGAGTGGAGGAGTTTGTCGTTGGTGTGTAGTTAGTGCCAGTGCGAATAAGTTAAAAAAAAAGGATGTTAGAAACTTCAGCAATTTGTACAGTTTCAAATAGGTTCATGTTTAAGAAGGAGACAATCAAAATCTGGTTTAGCAATAGGTTAGTAGATGAATGGAGTAGATTTAAACAAGCAAGTGGGTGTCGTTAGTGTCAGAGCGAATGAGAGTTTTAAATGGAAGCTAAAACTATAATGTTAAAACCCTTAGCAATACGTGATGAACGGCAAAAAATGGTTTAGAAATAGGATCGTAGATGAATAGGGTAGATTTCAACAAGCAAGTGTGTGTGATTAGTGCCAATACGAAAAAGAGAAACGAAATGGAAGTTAGAAAGGTGTCAGAATCCCCAGTAATACCTTCATGCTTAAAAATGAGTAAAAAAAGAATTGCAAATAAGGTAGAGGATGAATGGAGCAGATTAAGCAAATGTGAGGTTAATATCAATACGAATAAAAGCTGCAATTGTTAATTTAAAAAGGGTGTTAGAACCTTCAGTTATACGCACATGGGTTTTCATATACGCACACAGGCATTCATATACGCACACAGGCTTTCATATACACACACAGACACACACAGGGCCTTCAAGATGTCTGGAAGGGTACACGCACATGGATACGCACATAGGAACTGGTATACGCACATGGGTTTTCATATACGCACACAGGCATTCATATACGCACACAGGCTTTCATATACACACAGACACACACAGGGCCTTCAATATATCTGGAAGGGTACACGCACATGGATACGCACATAGGGACTGGTATACGCACATGGATTTTCATATACGCACACAGGTTTTGATATACGCACATGGATTTATTTAATACGTTCAGGTTTAGCCTAATAATGAGACTAGCAAAAAAACTGGTTTACAAATAGGTTACTAGATGAATGCAGTAGATTAAAACAAGCAGATGTGTAGTTAGTGCCAGTACCAATGAAAGTTTTAATTGGAAGTTAGATAAATTTACAGATAAAACGAGAAGACAGGAGGGAGGTAACTGGTTCTCATTTGTAAGTCGACTGGGTTGTTTTAATGTTCTTACTGCCGTGTGTTTCCTTGCGCCAGTTAGTCAGTCTTTATGTCGGTCTGTCACTGCAAGATCAGGCAATAGATACAAGCAGTCTTTTTTATGTTTTTTTTTACAACAAAGGAGACAGCTCAAGGGCACAAAAAAAAGGAAACAATAATATAAAAGCCCGCTACTTGCTGCTCCTAAATTTATAGCTACGAGGTTAGTTAGTTAATCAGTCAGTCACTTAGTCAGTCAGTTAATTACTCAGTTCGTCAAAGATCAGTCAGTCAAGTACACAGTCAATCATTCAGTCAGTTGGTAAAATGAGTCAACCAGTCAGTCAATAAGGTACTCAGTCAAAGATAAGATTCAGGCAATTAGTCAAAGATTGGTCAGTCAGTCACTCAGTCAAACATTCGGCTAGCCAGTCAGTCAGTCAATTACTCAATCAGTCAATCAGTAAGTCAGTCGAAGATCACACAATAGTCACACGTAATATCACCTTACTGAGCGTCCCCTGCTGGTCTCGTATATGTCTCTTGAAGCTTGTGTGGAGCCTGTGAGTGTGTGCTTGTGTGTCGCGTTTACTTGTACGAAGCCTGCGTCTTAATAAACCTTTTCTGGGAAGGGAGTTCACTGACAGAGAGAGAGAGAGAGAGAGAGAGAGAGAGAGAGAGAGAGAGAGAGAGAGAGAGAGAGAGAGAGAATAATAAAAAGAACGAAAGGAAATAAAGTAAGACAGAAACCATGAATGAAAGATAGCTAGGAAGAGGAAGATATATAGAAGGAAAGGAGAGAGAGAGAGAGAGAGAGAGAGAGAGAGAGTGTCTGACCCGTGGGAGATACATTATAGCACGGTACACTAACCATAGGACTTCAGGGTAGTTTTAGTAGTAGTAGTAGTAGTAGTAGTAGGGGCAGTCAGACAAGTACTATTTTTTTTAAGGGGTGAAACTGAAGATAAGAGAAGCTTATAATAGGTCACACCACCACCACTACCACCACCATCACCACCACCACCACCACTACCACCACCATCACCATTACCACTAATAACACAGGGTCAAAACACACCAGACAGCCACAATAACACAGGGGGAGACGCAAGACACGGGGGCTGCATTATTAGGGTGTGAAGGGGTAAGGGGGCGAGAGAGTTAAGGTACCCAGGTAGAGGTTATCAGTGCCCAGGCAGGTTATAAGGTGCCAGGTAGGTTGGGGTCCACTTTTTAACCTCGACCCCTTCCTCTGAACCTTTCCCCGCAGCAACCCTTGGAAATTGGGGTCAGGTATGTTGAGTGGGTGGTTGAGTGGTTGGTAAGCTGGTTGGTTGCCGTGTCTGCCTGCTTACCTGGCCATTCACACACACACACACACACACACACACACACACACACACACACACACACACACACACACACACACACACAGGTTCCATAGGCTCCCTTTCTTAATCCATTTTATTTTGGTTGGTAAGGTTTCCTCTTGTCTGTTCTATACTCTCTCTCTCTCTCTCTCTCTCTCTCTCTCTCTCTCTCTCTCTCATATTAAAAATCCCTAAAATCTGTCCCGAAGAATGTAGACGGATCAGTGAACAACCTCAAGGGTCAGTGTGACGGAGATGAGCACCGAGGCCACGCGCAGCGATATCTATGCCAGACTGACGTATAGATGTAAAAGAGACAATATTTGCATACCGGTGAAAGTTCTTGAGCGGCGGAAATTAATGAGTTTGTAAAAGTTATGATGTTGGTGCAGGGAATTTTTTGTCCAGCCGGTGTTTGCTTTAGTAATATTATCACAGCCCACTAAGCCTAGGGGAACGCTATACATATATTAAACACCCAGCAACATTTTTAGCTGCCTGAGCATAACCCGTTTTTTTGTTTTTTTTTGTTTCGACATGCTCATATTATGTTCGCTGTTTTATTTTAAGTTCAGGCGCTGTTTTGTTTTAAGCTCACGTGCTGTGTAAGTTTGGTTGAGTTGGGTAAGGCAGTGTTTTATTAAGGGTGGTTAGGTCAGGTGTTTTGGGGTTAAGGTAGACTAGGGCAGGCTGAGTTAAGTGAGGTTGAGTTAGGTTGAGTTTGGGAAGGTTAGGGTTGGGTACTCTTTATGTCGAGCTGGGTTACGTGAGGTTTAGTTAGGGTGTGGGTTGTTTTTAGGAAAGTTAGGGTGACATTCGTATTGTTGAGATTAGGGTAGGTCAGACTGGGTAATATGAGGTTAGGTTATAAGGTAAGTTAGGTTGGGGCAAGGTAGAGTATACATAAATAGTTGATGCAGGTAGGTCAGGTTGGGTTAGGTAAGGTTGAGTCAGGCTATAGGTTAGGTTAGGTTAGGGTAAAATAGAGTATGCATGAATAGTTAAGGTAGGTTAGGTTGGGTTAGGTAAGGTCAGGTTATAGGTTAGGGAAAGGTAGAGTATGCATGAATAGTTAAGGTAGGTAAGGTTGGTTGAGTCAGGTTGTAGGTTAGGGTAGGTTAGGTTAGGGTAAGGTAGAGTATGCATGAATAGTTAAGGTAGGTTAGGTTGGGTTAGGTAAGGTTGAGTCTGATTAAAGGTTAGGTTAGGGTAAGGTCGAGTATGCATGAATAGTTAAGGTAGGTTAGGTTGGGTTAGGTAAGGTTGAGTTGGGTTAAAGGTTAGGTTAGGTTAGGGTAAGATAGAGTATCCATGAATAGTTAAGGTAGGTTAGGTTGTATTAGGTAAGGTTGAGTCAGGTCATAGGTAAGGTCAGGGTAAGGTATAGTATGCATGAATAGTTAAGGCAGGTTAGGTTGGGTTAGGTAAGGTTGAGTCAGGTCATAGGTAAGGTCAGGGTAAGGTAAACGTTTAGATTATTAGGTCAGCACACGTTTACATGATTGGGTTTGGCCTAGACAGCAAAAGAATAAGTTGAGAAAATACTCGATTCAAGTGTTTGAGTGGATACTGGATACCCTTCCCTAACCTGTCTTCCTACCATTCCGTACCCGTGCCTCCCGCCCTCAACATTCCTCCCCTTCAGCTTCCTCTATCCCTCAATCACTCCCTCTTTCTTCTTTCCTCCCTCCCTCCCATTTTTTTTTTCTCATCTCTAGATCTTTCTCCCCTCCAACTTTACTTTTTCTCCGTTTTTCCCCGTATTCCTATAATGATAATGATAAGAATACGTATACGAATATGAGTAGATAGTAGTTTTAATTCACGTGCTATATTGTTCTATCTATCATCTCTTACCATTGATCTGTTACTATTATATTACTCTAGTTATCATCTATTACCATTTTCATTACTAGTCTATTACCATTTCCGTTGCCTACTATTCTTAAACCGTACTCCGTTGGTTGAATCAGGCCTCGTTGCATTGGGAAAGGTCAGTCACAGTGGGCTGATTAGGTATTGTTAGGAGCGGTCAGCTGATGGCAGGTAAGGAAGTTGGGAACGTTTGGGTTGACGTCGTAGTGTTGATGCAAGCTGTGTGCCCTGTGTGTTGTCTTTGTTTGAGTATGTGTGTTTGGCGAAGAGGACGAAGCCTTAGAACTGACTGACCTTGCCTGACCCCGATGTGTTAATATTCCGCAGTGTGTGTATGTGTGTGTGTGTGTGTGTGTGTGTGTGTGTGTGTGTGTGTGTGTGTGTGTGTGTTGCGTCAGTTATTTTTTCTCACCTCTTTGAGACCCAATTGTTGTATTTATACGCAACACAGTATTACCAACACACACACACACACACACACACACACACACACACACACACACAAGCACTACCACTTGGAATGTCACCTTTGCTACCACTCTTTTGTTCTAATTCTTTTTTTGTGCAATGCAATTCACTATTCAAAAGAAGGCACCAATACCCTCTCTCCCCTTCCCCTCCCCACAACACCCTCCTCTCTTCCCTTCCCCCCATACAACCCTCCCTTCCCTCCCATTCCCATCCTCCACTCCCCCTTCATCACATCTCATTGCACTCTGTCACTCCTCTCCCTTCCTCCTCCTCATTCTTTTCCCTTCCTCTCCTTTCCCATCCTTTTATTTTCCTTTTTTATTTTTTTCCCTGCCTCTCCTGACGCAGCCCAACCATCCCCTCCATCATCACCATCCCAGTTCCCAGCATTTGCCTCCTCCTCCTCCTCCTCCTTTCCTGCAGCCGTTCCCTCGTTTGTTCTATTGTCATTTCTTCAGCATGAGAGAGAGAGAGAGAGAGAGAGAGAGAGAGAGAGAGAGAGAGAGCTGTGTGAATGAGCGAACAGCATGAGGCAAATGTGTGTGTGTGTGTGTGTGTGTGTGCCCGAACATGTAAACACTCGCGTCGGTACGTTCACCCCTGTTCTAGGATATAAGCCCTGGCAACACTGCGCAGCGAAACGGACACAGTCAACAGACGTAGGCTAAGAATAGTAGGTCATGTTAATAGTAAGAGACGCGTAATAAGAACAGTAATAGATGATAATTATCGTAACAAATAGTAATATATCAATAAAGAGTAATAGTTAATGATAAGAGATGATGGACAGGACAATGTAGATAGTAATAAATCAAATGTAGTATAATGATAATGATAAAATTTGGTGTCTTAAAGAATATAAATAGCAATTGATCAAATATAGATAATGATAAAGAGGATAATAATTAATAGTATGAATAAGAATAAATCAAGTTACATAGAATTTGTAATAGTAACCCCTTTAGGCCTAATAGACCCTGATATACGTACTTTCATTCACTCTTGCAGACTCCTACGTTCTTATGTTCATACATACATACAGAATACATACATACACTTAATTATATGCATACGTACACATCCATATTACATAGACAGATACACAGACAGAGACAGACAGGCATACACACACATTGGACCGGAAGTTAAAGAGAGGCCAGTTAGTGGTTTTCAATAGGCCTAGCGGAGAGGGTCGGATATTCCGCCGCCCTTGCTCTCTCTCTCTCTCTCTATTGGCCTGAATTGAATGATGGGGTTCGCCTGTTATTGCCGAATTCACTTTAATTGACATCTCTCTTCTGCTTGTACTTGCTCGCGTTCTTGTTCTTGTTGCTTTTGTCCTTGTTCTCTTTTTTCTAGTTTTTTTTTGTCCTTGTTCTCGTTTTTTCTTATTTTTTTGTCCTTGTTCTCATTTTTCTTGTTTTTTTTTCCTTGTTTTCGTTTTCTTGTTTTTTTGTCTTTGTTTTCGTTTTCTTGTTTTTTGTCCTTGTTCTCGTTTTTTCTTATTTTTTTGTCCTTTTCTTTTTTTTCTTGTTTTTTTGTCCTTGTTCTCATTTTTCTTATTTTTTTGTCCTTGTTCTCGTTTTTCTTGTTTTTTTCCTTGCTTTTGTTCTTTTTAATCTTCAACTTTATTTGACTCTTATTTTTATTTTTACTTTTTTTTTTACTTAACTTTTATTATTACCTACTACTTTTTATCATTTTTTTTCACATCCTTCTAATTTCCTTTTCGTTTTTCAGTTTTCCTCCCTGTCGCTGTATTGGTATTGTTCTTCATTATTATGTTTATTGTCATTATTCCTTTTGTTGATGTTATATGTTACGACTTAATATGTAAACGAAATGCAATAATGCAATGCTCGAACTACAACAACAACAACAGCTACTGCTACTACTACTACTACTACTACTACTACCACTACCACTACCACTACCACTACTACTACTATTACCACAACCACTACTACTACCACTACTACTACTACTACTACTACTGGTGGTGATATCGCTCGTGTCCTATTGAAAAGGATCCGGTTATTGGGGTATTGTGCAGCGCCAGGCAGAGAGAGAGAGAGAGAGAGAGAGAGAGAGAGAGAGAGAGAGAGAGAGAGAGAGAGAGAGAGGGGGGGGGGGGGATGAAGTGCAATGTATGCTTAGTTTTTGCTACCGTCTGTGTGTGTGTGTGTGTGTGTGTGTGTGTATGAAACCATGTGTAGCTTGTTTAGAACGCTTGAATGACATTTAACTTTCCTCCTCCTCCTCCTCCTCATCTCCTCCTCCTCCTCCTCCTCTACCTCCTCCTCCTCCTCCTCCTCCTCGTGTACTGTTACTCCCCTAGAGGCTTTCCAATGGAGAGGGAGAAGTGAGTGGCGGTGCTGGTGGTGATGATGGTGATGGTGAGGCGTCTCGTTGCTTACCTCTCTCTCTCTCTCTCTCTCTCTCTCTCTCTTGCTTGCTTTCATTCTCGTGTTCTTGCGGAAATGTTATCTTCTCTCTCGTCCCTCACTTTGGATGTTTCTTTTTATAAATCCTCCTCCTCCCCCTCCTACTCCTCCTCCTCCTTCACCCTGCTCCTCCTCCTTTCCACCTCCTTCGCTGCCTTCTCTCCACCTCCTTCGCGTCCTCCTCCTCCTCGTCGTCTTAATATGATGTTGCTACGTTACCTCCGTTAATGGTACCGTTGCGTCTGGTTGTCTGAGAAGAGTTACCTAACCACAACAGTAACAAACAACAGCAACAACAACAGCTGGAGTAGGGACAATATTAGCAGTATCAACATTATTTACAAAGGCTTCGTTGATAACACCACCAACAATAAAGAAAAAGGTCGACGGGAAAAGTAACAATAGGATAATTAGTTTGGTACTACTACTACTACTACTACTACTACTACTACTACTACTACTACTACTACTACTACTACTACTACTACTACTACTACTACTACTACTACTACTACAACTACTATTTTTTTCTACTACATAAAAGATACCTCCACCCATGTTTATTTTCCCGACACATACTACTACTACTATTACTACTACTACTACTACTACTACTACTACTGCTGCTGCTGTCACTTTTGTATGCGTCAAGTGTTATGTAAAAACTGCCTCAGCT
>NC_066520.1:13719708-13732208 GCF_024679095.1 Eriocheir sinensis
CCCCTCTCTTCTTCCCCATCTTTCCCCTCTTCACACTCCCCTTCCTTCCCTATACCGTTTCTATGCTTTCCCCTTCCTTTCCTCATCCTTCCCCCCTCTTCCCCTTCTCCCCCTCTTCATTTATTCCCCCTCACGTCTTCTCTCCTCTCTCCCTCCTCTTTTCCTCCTAAATTATCTCCACATTTCTCATTTATGATTTCTTTCCCTGTTCTACTCTCCTCTCCGTTTCCTTTCCTTTCCCTCTCTCCTTTCCCGTCCTCCCCTTTCTCCCCTCATCCACAGTTCAATGCACTTCCTCCTCTTTCTCCTCCTCCTCCTCCTCCTCCTCCTCTTCCTCCTCCTCCTCCTCTGCTTCCCTGATTTATTTATCCCAATTTTTTATTCCTTCGTCTTCTTCCCTTTCCTTCGCCTCCTCCGTCACTCCCCTTTTCTCTCCCCTAATTGCACTTCCTCTCCTCCTGTTCCCCTCCTTTTCCTCCCCTCGGTTCATTCTTTCCTCTCATGTTTCCTTCCTTTTCTCCTTCCCCTCTTCTTCCTTCTGCTTGTGCCTTCATTCATGCATTTCCTCTCCCTCCTCCTCCTCCTCCTCCTCCTTCTTCTTCTTCTTCTTCTTCTTCTTCTCACACTCCCTTCCTCCTTCTCTTTGCTTCTCCTACCTTCTTCATCTTTCCACTTAACTCTTTACGATATTTCTTCATTATTTCGTTTTCTTTCTCCGATTCTTTTTTTTTTTGTCCTCGCCTCATCTCTCTCTCACTTTCCTCTTTTTTTTTCCTTTTCCCACAGGTATTTCCCCGTTTTCCCCCCCTCCCTCCTCCTCCTCCTCCTCCTCCTCCTCCTCCATGTTATTTTTTACTTGTCATCTGTTTTCCCCATTCTCTCTCTCTCGTTTAAAATTTTCAGCCCTTATGAATTTCTCCCTTTTCTTTCCCTAACTTTTCTCCCCTCATTCTCCCTCCTCCCCCTTCTCCTCCTCCTCCCCCTCCTCGTCTTAGTGTCCCCTCTTATCTTCCTCCTCCTTCCGCCCCCTCTTTCCTCGTCTCCCTCCCTCTCCCCATCATTAAATATCTAGTTTATTTTCCCTCCATTATGTACACTCCTCCCCTTCTTTCTCCCCCTTTTCTTCCTCCTCCTCCTCCTCCTCCTCCTCCTCCTCTGTTTATTCTCCTCTCCCCTTCTCACTTTTTTCTTCTCTCTTTCCTTTTTATTCTTTCAGTCCTAAATTGTAACACTCTCTCTCTCTCTCTCTCTCTCTCTCTCTCTCTCTCTCTCTCTCTCTCTCTCTCTCTCTCTCTCTCTCTCTCTCTCTCTCTCTCTCTCTCTCTCTCTCATTTTTTTGTTGATATTTCTCCGTATTGTTTTTTTTCATAGAATTTTTTGTGTTTTTCTTCAGATGAACACACACACACACACACACACACACACACACACACACACACACACACACACACACACACACACACATTCATTGCCGCAACGACTTTCATAACTCTCACTTCCTCCTTCCTATTCCTCCTTCCTTCTTTCCTTAATTTCTTCCTTCCTTCATTGCTTTCCTTCCTTTCCTTGGTTCATTCATTTCCTTTTCCCTTTCGTTTCTTTCCTCCTTTCCATCTGAAGAAGAAAACAATATATAAAAAGAGGAGGAGGAGGAAGAGGCGGAGGAAATAAAGGGAGAAGCAACTCTGAAAATAAAATACGAAAATGAATAAAAAACGGACTAAAAAAGAAAAAAAACTACATAAAAATGAATTGAAAGAGGGAATAGAGAAAATAACGGAAGATAAGGAGGAGGAGGAAATAAATAAAGAAGCAAACTGAAAATAGAATACGAAAATGAATAAAAATCGGACTAAAAAAGAAAAAAAAAACTACATAAAAATAAGCTGAAAGAGGAAATAGAGAAAGGAAAGGAAGAGAAGGAGGAAGAGGAAATAAATAAAGAAGCAAACTGAAAATAAAATACGAAAATGAATAAAGAACGGACTAAATAAGAAGAAAACTAAAAAAACAAACAAAGAGGAAATAGAGAAAGAAAAAGAAGAGGAGGAGGAGGAGGAGGAGGAGGAGGAGAAGGTCACGTGCGTCTCATTTGACCCCAGGTGCTTTAAACCAACCGGAAGTGACGTATTGCCGACCATGACCACCTGCACACACACACACACACACACACACACACACACACACACACACACACACACACATATACACACACACACATACTCACAGACAAAACGAAGCTAATTACACGGGAAAAAAGGATAATATGTCATAACAATAGAGAGAGAGAGAGAGAGAGAGAGAGGGCGTGATTCATGACGTGAGTAGCGAGTCGACAATTTCCTGACGATTTAATTAGCGGGGCAGGTAACTGTGTCGAGAGAGAGAGAGAGAGAGAGAGAGAGAGAGAGAGAGAGAGTTGACAAATGGAGTAAGGAAGTTAAAAAGATCAAGAAAAGAAATGAAGAAAAAGAAAATACAAGAAGCAAGAATCGTTATGGATGAATTAGTAAGACATCTCCTCCTCCTCCTCCTTCTCCTCCTCCTCTTGCGTGTGTACCGATGTGAGGAGGGAGAGAAAAGGGTCGTCTTGGCTCATTTAAGTATTCATTGAGGTGGAGGAGGAAGCGGAGGAAGAGGAAGTGAGTAGTGGAGAGGAAGAGGAAGAAGGGAACGGGTGGAGGAGATGTAGCAGAAAGGAGGAAGAAGGGAGGAGGAAAACGTTGAAAGAAAAGTTAACAAAAGGGAGATAAACGTTTGAGGAAGGAAGAGAGTAGAAAGGGGAACAGCAGGAAGAGGAGTGGAGGATTAGAAGTGGAAGAAGAGAGAGCAAGGATAATTTTGAAGAACAGAGGAAGAGGGGAGAGAGCAGGGAGGAAGGAGAATGTTGAGAGAAGAGAACAGGAAGGATGGTTGAAAGGAGAAGAGGGAGAGGAGAGGGGGAAGAAGAAGGGAATGTAAATAGAGGGGAAGGCAGGAGGAAGAGGAGAGGGAGAAAGAGGGAAGGAAGTGTTGACCCTATTAGGAAGTGGAGGAAAAGGAAGGAAGGAAGGAAGGAAGGAGGGAGGGAATTATTAAGATGTTGAGTCCTTATTCTCTTTATCTAATCCTTTTCTGTCTAGTTTCTTATTCTTGTTTTTGTTCTTGTTCTTGCTCTTCTTCTTCGTTTCTATTTCTCCTTCAACTTTTACTTGTTCTTCTTGTTCTTGTTCTTCTTCTTCTGCGTCTATTTCTTCTACTTCTAATTGTTGTTGTTGTTGTTATTGTTCTTCTTCTTCCTTTTCTTTTTTTTTCTTCTTTTTCTTCTTCTTCTTCTTCTGCCTCTTCTTTCTTTTCTCTTCCTATTCCTATTTTCTATACATTTTTTTCATCCCTGTCCGGCGTCTGCGTTCTTGTATGCTTTGCTAATATTGAAACAACACCAGCTAACGTAAAAGAAGTGTCAGCTTTGCATATATTCCCAAACTTGCTGAATCAGTCAAGCAGCAGTTCAGGTATTTAAACTCAGGTATTATTTTACGACAGCCGGAAATCTTTGAACACTGGAAGATATACATTACTCATTGCCCCCCAAATTCCCCTCCATCACACAAGTTAGACACGGATGGGCTGACTTAAGTAATAATAAAAAAAAGTGTAAAAATATGTTAACTTAAGAACGTGGGGAGCAGCAACATATGGGACACTTTTTTTCCTTCCTTTCCTTTTCCTTCTTTTCTTTTAGTGTTCTCTTTTTATTTTCTTCTTTAAAGCTGGAAATATTTTTGGCACACACGACTTCTTTCTATAATATATTCCATTGATTTATCGCTCTGTCTGGGAAGCTGAATTTTCTTGCATCCTTAATCTTTTCTTACTGTATACTTGTTTTTTTTATTTTATGTGTTCTCTTGAAGATGACTGATGTGTGTGTTCGTCTATGTATGTATGTATGTATGTATGTATGACTGTAAGGAGGATAGGTAAGATGTGTATGTATGTATGTATGTATGTATGTATGTATGAATGTAAGTAGGATAGGTAAGTTGGTAAGTACGTAGGTAGGTAAGAAAGGCCTTGAGTCAGCCGATAACAATAAGATTTGTCTGAGTATTGTCCTTTTATTGGAGAATTGGCAAGGCTGAAAAGGTGGTGGTGGTGGTGGTGGGGTGGAGGAGGTGATAGTGGTGGTGGTGGTGGTGGTGGGGCGAATTGATTGAGGTGGAAGGAGGTGGGAGACGTGAGAAGTGAAATGGAGGAGGAGGAGGAGGAGGAGAAAAGTGAATTAAGGGGAAATGATGGAGAACTAGAAGATGGGTGGAGGAGTGGAGGGGAAAGATGATGATGGAAGAGAGGGTGGTGGTGGTGGTGATTATGGTGGTGGTGGTGGTGGAGGTGGTGGTGATGAAGATAGTTGGGTAAGGGTGGGGCATATTATGGGCGCACCCACACCCACTCTGCTCTCTCTCTCTCTCTCTCTCTCTCTCTCTCTCTCTCTCTCTCTCTCTCTCTCTCTCTCTCTCTCTCTCTCTCTCTCTCTCTCTCTCTCTCTCTCACGTCCCTCCCACCTGGTTCCCTTCAGCCCTTTCCTTCCTTCCCTCCTCCTCCTCCTCCTCCTCCTACTCCTCCTCCCTCTCTCACATTGGACCGGACGAGCTTATTAATCTCATCATTTGGAGAGAGAGAGAGAGAGAGAGAGAGAGATGAATGTCATTACTTGGTTGGTTGGTTGCTGGTGACATACTAACCCGTAATGGTGGTGATGATGATGATGATGATGATGATGATGGTGATGGCGATGATGGTGATGGCGATGGCGGTAGTGGTGGTGTGGTGGCTTGTGGTTGCGGAGGCGTGTTGTGGCGGTGGTGATGGAGATTGTGGAAGGCAGCGGCGGTGTTTGGTGGTGGTGGTGGTGATTGTGGTGGTGGTGATGGTGATTGTGGTTGTGAAAACGTGTCTTGCTATATCACGAGTGCGCTTCTTCAGGCCGTGATGGTATGTCTGAGAGAGAGAGAGCGAGAGCGAGAGCGAGAGCGAGAGAGAAACCACTTTTGTTCGTAGAAATAATAATAATAACAATCTGAAACCCCTTCGTTGCAGTGGTTGTTAAGGTGGTAGGTAATGGTAGATTGGTTGCTGAGGTTGTTCCGGTAGTGTTGGTAGTCGTAGTGGTTGCAGTCGAAGAAGAGAGAGGTGGGGGGGGGGGTAGCACTGGAGGTATTGGGGTTGGGGGTTCAAGGGAGGGGAGGGAAAGGGAAGGAAGCAGTGCCCGATTGTGGTGGTGGTGGTGGTGGTGGTGGTGATAGGACGAACTCTGATGCTCAAAGGAAGATAAGATAGAGGAAAGCAAAACCGTGCATGTTCAGTATACTCCTACATATGACCAGTTTCTCATGACCCTGCTCTTACCACCACTACTACTACTACTACTACTACTACTACTACTACCACTACTACTACGAACATGGTAAGCAGAACGGATAGTCTTTAAACCATCATTCTGTATCGTCCTGTGTTCAGTGCATCAAAGAATCTGGCAGCATCCTCCTCTCCCTTATTATATTGCGGCGTCCAGAAGAGAAGGGGCGTAAGGGACAAAGGGCTGTTCTTAAATGTTAGGAGCAGTAAGTAGCGGGCTTTTATTTTTTCATTATTGTGTTTTTTTTTACGCCCTTGCACTGTCTCCTCTGCTGTAAAAAAAAAAAAAAAAATCGCTCCATTCGCCTCTTTCAAAAGGCTCTCGTAGAAGTTGCTGTGATTTTTATGGATTGTTTTGTGACCCAAGTGTTAGTTTTACACGACTTCTGTATCTGGAACGAGAAAACCACCCATGAAAATCGGTTAATATCCTCTGCGGCCCTAGGAAAACCACCCATGAAAACCGGTTAATATCCTCTGCGGCCCTAGGAAAACCACCCATGAAAACCGGTTAATATCCTCTGCGGCCTTAGGAAAACCACCCATGAAAACCGGTTAATATCCTCTGCGGCCCTAGGAAAACCACCCATGAAAAACCGATTAATATCCTCTGCGGCCCTAGGAAAACCACCCATGAAAAACCGGTTAATATCCTCTGCGGCCCTAGGAAAACCACCCATGAAAACCGGTTAATATCCTCTGCGGCCCTAGGAAAACCACCCATGAAAACCGGTTAATATCCTCTGCGGCCCTAGGAAAACCACCCATGAAAACCGGTTAATATCCTCTGCGGCCCAAGGAAAACCACCCATGAAAACCGGTTAATATCCTCTGCGGCCCAAGGAAAACCACCCATGAAAACCGGTTAATATCCTCTGCGGCCTTAGGAAAACCACCCATGAAAAAACGGTTAATATCCTCTGCGGCCTTAGGAAAACCACCCATGAAAACCGGTTAATATCCTCTGCGGCCCTTAGGAAAACCACCCATGAAAAACCGGTTAATATCCTCTGCGGCCCTAGGAAAACCACCCATGAAAACCGGTTAATATCCTCTGCGGCCCTAGGAAAACCACCCATGAAAACCGGTTAATATCCTCTGCGGCCCTAGGAAAACCACCCATGAAAACCGGTTAATATCCTCTGCGGCCTTAGGAAAACCACCCATGAAAACCGGTTAATATCCTCTGCGGCCTTAGGAAAACCACCCATGAAAACCGGTTAATATCCTCTGCGGCCTTAGGAAAACCACCCATGAAAACCGGTTAATATCCTCTGCGGCACTAGGAAAACCACCCATGAAAAACCGGTTAATATCCTCTGCGGCCTTAGGAAAACCACCCATAAAAACCGGTTAATATCCTCTGCGGCCCTAGGAAAACCACCCATGAGAAACCGGTTAACATCCTCTGCGGCCTTAGGAAAACCACCCATGAAAACCGGTTAATCTCCTCTGCGGCTTCAAGATATAGTCGTCATGGGAGGCTGGGAGCTCGATACATTTAATAATATGAACCTAAGCCATTCTGCTCTTGTTTGCACCGGAAAAATCAAGCTACAAATCCCAGGAACAAGATGAGGCCTTCGTTCGGTGCGTCAATTGCAAGGTTACTTTTTCTCTTGTAACTTGTTTCTTGTTCGTCCTGAGATGTATTGCTCGCCCTTTCAGTGCAGACTAGCCCCTTTAGTCTCTCTCCCCTACCTGTCTATCTCTCTCCCTTGTACCTGTCTATCCCTCCCTTCCTTACCTAAGCCATGCCGATTCAGGTGTTACTGGTGATGGGAGGAGGAAGGGGGAGAGAAGGAGGAAGGGATGGAGGGGCTTTAGAGTCGTATTCTCAAACACCTCGGCCCCCAAACACACATATTTGAGAAGGGTTTCGTAGGAGTTGTGGCCATTTCCAGGGTTAGTTGAATGACCCTGGTGGTAGTTTGACCGTTCCTCTGTACCGTGAACCTAAAGAAACACTCATTAGAACCCGATTGACCCCTTCTTTGACCTTTAGAAAGAGATGATGTGAGAACTGAAAGTCTTATAATACCGACCTAATAATTAGTGTCGTATTCTTAAACACTTCGGCGCCCAAACACACATATTTGACAAGGCTTTCGTAGGAGTTGTGGCCATTTCCAGGGTTAGTTGAATGGCCCTGGTGGTAGTTTGACCCTTCTTCTGGACACTGAACCCAAAATGCTACTCCTAAGAACCCGACTGACCTCCTTCTTGACCTTTGGAAATAATTGATGTGAAAGGCGGAAACATCTGAGAGTACCGACCTTTTTTATTTTTTGTCCCCCTTTGTCGCTCCTGGTCCTCGGGTAGTCCTAAGAAAAGGCCAAAGTGAGCTAAAATGAAGAAAACAAAGGAAAAGAAAATAGAAAAAACAAGTCAGTGGAAGCAAAGGGTACAGAAAAAAAAACAGATCTCAGGGTAGACTGAAGTATATAAGTGTGCGTAGTGAAGTAACTAAGGTCGGTACCATAAGACACCTTCGCTTCTCACATCAGCAATTTCTAAAGGTCAAAGAGGGGGTCAGTCGGGTTCTAATGAGTGTTTCTTTAGGTTCACGGTGCAGAAGAAGGGTCAAACTACCACCAGGGTCATAGAACTACTCCTGGAAATGCCCACAACTCCTACGAAAGCCTTGTCAAATATGTGTTCTTGGGCGGCGAAATGTCTTATGATACGACCGTTTTTAGTGTGCATAGTGAAGCACCTAAGTGTTAAGAAGATCCAGGGAGGACCTAAGAAATGGGACAAAGCGGAACAGCTCAAAAGAAGAAGAAGAAGAAGAAGAAGAAGAAGAAGAAGAAGAAGAAGAAGAAATAGAGTGATTGTCAACTTGCTCGCTAGATGGCCACAGCGTCGTTCTTCCACCCTCTAACCTCCCTATCTTAAAAGTTATAAGGGGAAGCTGCGTCATTAGTTTATCGTGTGTTATCTGTCAATATTGGTACCGTGCTGGGGTGAAGGAATGATTCGAAGGCATTGTTTAGCGAATGTGAATGCGGTTGGTGTTAACGAGAGCGTGTTATTATAGCTTAAAGAAATGGTGTGGGGGATTGAAGTGCAATTTTTGAAGCTGTTTAGAAGAGTTTATCGTTTTATTATTTTTTTTATTGGTAACACTTTTATTGATACTCTTGTTATTTTTTTCTTCTTTCATTGTTTTTGTTTTTGTTAGTGTTCTTTCATCATTGCTTGTGTTTTTTCTTGTTTTTTTTCTTTGTTTTCTGCTCCCTCTTTCTCTCTCTTTCTTCATTTCCTCCTCCTCCTTATCCTTCTGTCTCTTTCTCAATATCCTCCTCCTCCTTCTTAACCTTCTTTTTCGTCTATATTTACTCCTTCTTGTTTTCCTTTCTTCGTCTTCTTTCTTTCTTTCCTATATTTCCCATTTCAAATTCTTAGCTCAGTTCCTCCTCCTCCTTAACCTTCTTTTTCTTCTATATTTACTCCTTCTTGTTTTCCTTTCTTCGTCTTCTTTCTTTCTTTCCTATATTTCCCATTTCTCATTTTTAGCTCAGTTCTGCACCAGGTAAAAAGTTAAAAACACACCTCAGTACTCATTGCTACAGTCTGCCTACACCCCGTCAGGTATACTCATAAGACAATCACAGCACCGTACAACCTCTCACCACCACCACAAGAAGTCACAGTCACAGCGTAAACTATAGTAAAGGTTGTTAAGGTAATGTTGTATAGTGTACGTATGTTAGGTGGTGGATCTGAAGTGCTTTATCTCCATAGACTTCCTTTGTTCTTTCAATGTCCTTCACCTTTCTTGTATCTTTCTCCTTCACCGCCGTCTCGTTCTTCCCTTTCATCTCTCTCTCTCTCTCTCTCTCTCTCTCTCTCTCTCTCTCTCTCTCTCTCTCTCTCTCTCTCTCTCTCTCTCTCTCTCTCTCTCTTCCTTTCCTTCAATCCTTCTTCACTAATCCATGTTTTCATATTTTTATTTAGTTATTCTCCATCTCTTCCACCTTTTCCTTTTTCGTTTCTCCTCCATCTTTTATTCTTCCCTCCGTCTCTCCCTCGCCTTTCTTTCATCTGCTTTTATCCTTGTTTTTCTTTTGTATTCCAGTCATCGTTCTAAATCTTCCTTCTCTTTTTCTTTTCTTTAATCTGTCCTTCATTTTAAAGTCACTATCCTCCTATTCTCACTATTTTCATCCTTCCATTCTTTATATATCATCCATTCAAGCAGCCATCTAGTCAGCCAGTCAGTCATACATTCATCCACTCCAGTCATCCATCCATTAATCCACATACGCCTTCTTTTTTGTCGCTTGTTTTACTTCATTTCCTCCTCACTGCCCTTTCCTTCCTTTCCCTGCTGCCTCTTCTCTTATCTCTCCCTCTTGGCCTTTGTCCCTCCCTCTCTCTCTCCTTCGTGCCCTTCCCTCCCTCCCCGTGTTGGTACATCGGCCACAGACAAAGAACGGTTGAGGTGTGTGACGTAAGCTTTTAAGACGTGATGATTGTTACTTAATGAAAATAGATATGATGGTGATGAGGGTGCTACTACTACTACTACTACTACTACTACTACTACTACTACTACTACTACTACTACTACTACTGCCCCTACTACTACTACTACTGCTGCTACTACTGTTTTCGTCTTCTTCTTCTTCTTCTTCTTCTTCTTCTTCTTCTTTTACTGCAATAATGATAATAACAGTAAAAATTATTATAACGGAGAGAGTTTTACTGTTGAAGAAATTGTGAAAAGTAAAAGAAGGAAAAAAAATGATGAAAGGAAGGAGTAATAGAAAACGTCAACAACAACAACAACAATAAAAGTGTCAAGTGTAGCTGAAAATCTTAGAGAAAAAAAATATGATAAAGTATTGAAGTGGCCATGACAGTGAAGGAAAAAATAATGGGTCTTTTTTTTTTTTTTCACTGTTGACTGCCTCCTCCTCCTCCTCCTCCCTCTTCCTCCTCCTCCTCCTCCTCCTCCGCAATCTCGGCGCTCTTCTTATGATGATTGGCATAAACATTGTGACTATTTTTTTTCATCTCGGTATTCCCCTGTGTTGTTGTTGTTGTTGTTTTTGTTGTTTTGTTGTTGGTGGTGGTGGTGGTGGTGGTGTTGTAGTTGTTGTTGTTGATGTTGTTGTTGATGTTGGTGGTGGTAATGGTGGTGTTGTAGTTGTTGTTGTTGATGTTGTTGATGTTGTTGTTGTTGGTGGTGGTAATGGTGGTGGTGGTGGTGGTGGTGGTGGTTGTGGTGGTGGTGGTGGTTGTAGTGGTGGTGATGGTGGTTGTCGGGCTTCCCACCACCTGCCCTTCTCCGGATACTCTTCCCTGCCCCGCTTGTGTCATATCCTGCCCTTCCCCTTCCCACTTCACCCTCCTCCTCTCCCCTCTCTCCTCCCCTTTATCTACCCCTCGATATGTCACCCATCTGTCCTGCTCTGACCCCTTCATCTCTCCTCTTCCATCCCATCCCCTTTCGCTCCCCATTTCCCCCTTTTCCTCCACCCTATCACCTTCTCTCTTCCCATTATCTACCCTTTTTCTATACGATATGTCACCCTTTTTTGTCCCCTTCAACTCTCCTCTTCCATTCCATCCCCTTCCTTTTTTCCCTTTCTCCCCTTTTTCCTCCTTCTCTCCCACCCCTCCCCTCTTCCATTTCATCCCCTCCCTTTTTTCCCTTTCTCCCCATTTTCCTCCATTCCATCCCCTTCCTTTTTTCCCTTTCTCCCCTTCCCCTTCCTCCTTCTCTCCCATCCCTCCCCATTTCCATTCCATCCTCTCCCTTTTTTCCCTTTCTCCCCTTCCCCTTCCTCCTTCTCTCCCATCCCTCCCCTCTTCCATTCCATCCCCTCCCTTTTTTCCCTTTCTCCCCTTCCCCTTTCTCCTTCTCTCCCATCCCTCCCTTCTTTATCTTGTCTTCTCCTTTCAAAATGTCACCTTTCTTTGCCTTCTTCTTCTTCTCTTTCTTTTTACATCCCCCCCCTCTTTCGTCTTCCCATTTCCCCTTCCCCTCTTTCCCATCACCTTCCCCCTCTCCTCCTCTTTTTCCTTCCCTTTGTTTACCCTTCACTCTTCTGTATGTCACCCATCTCTGTTTTCTTCAATTCTCTTCCATTCCATTCCATTTTGTTTTCCCTTTTCTCCCCTTTCTCTTTTTTCTCTCCCTCTCCTCCCCTTTATCTTCCCCTCTCTCTTCAATGTGTCAGTCTTCCCCCCCTTCGATTCTTCTCTTACATTTTATCACAATTTGTTTTCTTATTTCTCTCTTTTCTTATCCTTTTTACCTTCTTCCATTTTTCTCCTCTCTTCATCCTCGCCCTATCTCTCCCTTATTGTACCTACTTGCACCCTTCATTCCCTTCCCTATCCACGGTCTTTCTCTTCCCTTCTCTTTATCTCATCTCCATTCTCTTCTCTCTTCCTCGCCTCTCTTATCCACCTTCTTTTTTTCTTCCTTTCTCTTCCCCTCATCCTTCATTTTTTCTCCTCCTCACCTCCCCTATCCACCCTTTTTTTCTTCCCTTCTCTTCCCCTCATCTTCATTCTTTTCTCTCTTCCTCGCCTCTCTTATCCACCTTCTTCTTTTCATCCCTTCTCTTCCCCTCACCTCCCCTATCCACCCTTTTTTTCTTCCCTTCTCTTCCCCTCATCTTCATTTTTTTCTGTCTTCCTCGCCTCTCTTATCCACCTTCTTTTTTTTCTTCTCTTCCCCTCATCTTCCCATTCTTCTCTCTCTTCCTCACCTCCCCTATCCACTTTTTTTCTTCCCTTCTCTTCTCATCTTCCATTCTCTTCCTCACTTCCCTTATCCACCCTTTTTTTTCCCTTCTCTTCCCCTCTTCCATTCTTTTCTCTCTTCTTTTCTTCCTCCTCTTCAGTTTTCCTCATCTCCTCTTCAGTCCCTTGCATTTCTCTTATCTATGTTATCTCCTCTTTATCTTCGTTTTCTCTTTTCTCTCCCCTTTTCTGTTTATCATTAATTATTTTCTATCGATCTATCTTTCTCCATTTCTATTTTTTTTCACATTCTACTCTCTCTCTCTCTCTCTCTCTCTCTCTCTCTCTCTCTCTCTCTCTCTCTCTCTCTCTCTCACCCATATTTCCTCTCCTTCCCT
>NC_066520.1:13737208-13739708 GCF_024679095.1 Eriocheir sinensis
TCTTATTACAGCAAACCGGAACACTATAATCAACACCTTAACATAACCTCTTAAAGAAAACACACTAACACACAAACACACATAAAACCACCAAGACATCAAAACACACATTGCGTCTCTCTTTTACCATCACCAAAACACAAATAAAAATGACTTTTATACCGCACACCGACAGTCACTTATCTGGGTTTCACATATATCAGTTTCATCCCGGAAGAGAGAGACAGACAGAGACACATATCCATTAGCAGGAACAATTATCACGCCGCCTCACCTGGAACCGTGCGTGTGCGGCGTGTAGTACTTGAAGGGGCGGGGCCTTAATTAGTGTGGGAGACAGGTGTGACGGCGTATGCCAGCCCAGGTGTGCGTGGCATGTGTGTGTGTGTGTGTGTGTGTGTAGGCGTTAAGAGAGAGAGAGAGAGAGAGCCAGCATGGTGTCAGGGTCGAGGGAGGTATAATTATTAGGAACACCCACGGAAGGCATGAATATGTATAATTTGCACGCCCGGATTAGCGGCATTCACGAAGGGCTGACCCAATTAGGCCGCCCCGCGAGACGCCTGACGAACGAACGGGTAGAAGGGGACACGAAAACACACACGAAAATACAATCCGCACTAAAAAACTACCCTTATGAAAGAATTAAAAAAAAGACATTCGTACAGAAGGAGACGAAAAAGAAGACTCGTTGGAAAATACATTACCACGCACAAAACAACAACAACAACAACAACAACAACAACAACCCACGTAAAGAGACGAAAGGAGACGAAACACACACACACACACACACACACACACACACACACACACACACACACACACACAAGAAGAAAAAAAATATGTTCTACCATTCTATTTTATTTATTCTTTTACAGAAGCAGTGCAAAGAATGTTTTTTTTTTGTTGTTGTTTTTTTGTCACGCCCTTGAGCTGCTTCCTCTTCTGTAAAAAAAATAAAAGAAAAGAAAAGCATCCGAACGAGAAAAATGGACCCAAGAAAGGCGAAAAAAAAAATTTACACAAAATAAAAAAAAGACGAAAAAAAAAATAAATAAATAAAAAAACCAGCCTCACAAAACCCAACCATTGTGATATCGTTTTAACGTAAGACCCTAAGAGCATAAGGAGTCTGCAAGAGGATCTTAGACCTATACAAGGCAGTCCCGTTACACCAAACCCCGCCTATCGCCATTACCCATAAACCCCACCAAGAAAAGGTTAGATAAGTTTATGGATACGATAGGTGGGGGTTAGGTTTCCACTTCCAGGAGTTCCCTTGTATAAATCTACCAGCCTCATGCAGACTCCTTATGTTCTTTTGTTAAAATTATTGAGTCAGTGAATATGATAATTGAAGGTTTGGGGAGCAAGTGTAAAATTTAATGACAAGTAAATTAGTGAGTGTGAATATTGTAAGGACTTGAGTTGTCCCGCTGACCTTTTAGGAGAGAGAGAGAGAGAGAGAGAGACAGATCCTCCCTCCCATCTAGTCCCATACTTCTGCGACATAGAAACATACACAAAAGAAAACAAGAAAAACAACCCATAGAGTACACAAAGTTAATGATCTAACAAACCAGCTACCTTCTATTAACTATGGCAACGTCCTCCACAAGATATAAAGGATAAGAGAAAGCAAACAAGTACCCCCCTTAAATATGGCAATGGCCTTCACCAAGATATTTATTATAGCGGATGAAGGTGCTTGCGGAGGCTATATTTATGCACCAGACGACCAGACTCAGGGGGGCCAATTCTCCAAGCATTTGTATAAGTTGTAGTAGTAGTAGTAGTAGTAGTAATTGTAGTAGTGGTAGTAGTACTAGTAGATGTATGTATGTATGTATGTATGTATGTATGTATGTATGAATGAATGAATGAATGAATGAATGAATGTATGTGTATGAATGAATGAATGAATGAATTGTATGTATGTATGAATGAATGAATGAATTGTATGTATGTATGTATGTGTGTATGTATGAAACCAACACTAAAAACAACTTCAACGTCAACAATCCTGTCTTTAATGTTCGTAATACCTTTAATAAGAACAAAATAAAAGAGCTAAACTGATAACTAACGAAGAATATAAATAAACAAATAAATAGATCAACAAAAAAAAATCTCAGCTGCCTTATTAACACACACACACACACACACACACACACACACACGGGAATATAAATACTTAAGCCTTGAGGGGAGTGAATAAGCCAGGTATAGTGTGAGGCAGGTGGAGCTGGGAAGAGGAAAAAAAATAACATGCAAATGGTTGAGGCAGAAAGTGCGACATGGCGTAACAGGAGACTCTAGATTTCCCGAGGGAGGAGGAGGAGGAAGAGGAAGAGGAAGAAGAAGAAGAAGAAGAATTGAAAAAGAAAAAGAAGAAAAGGAAGAAAAATAGAATAAGTGGAAAGAAAGAGTCAAGTAGAAGAAAAAAAAGGAAATTGAAGAAAAAATAAAAAAGAAATAGAAAAACAAGAAAAAAGGG
>NC_066520.1:13744708-13777208 GCF_024679095.1 Eriocheir sinensis
TCGTAAAAAAAAGAAACCATTGCCCGCCATATCGTAAAAAAAGAAACCATTGCCCGCCATATCGTAAAAAAGAAACCATTGCCCGCCATATCGTAAAAAAAAGAAACCATTGCCCGCCATATCGTAAAAAAAGAAACCATTGCCCGCCATATCGTAAAAAAAGAAACCATTGCCCGCCATATCGTAAAAAAAAGAAACCATTGCCCACCATATCGTAAAAAAAAGAAACCATTGCCCGCCATATCGTAAAAAAAAGAAACCATTGCCCGCCATATCGTAAAAAGAAAGAAAAAAAAGAAAACATCCGGCACTTTACATGTTTTTCGTCTTTCTACACAAATTAAATCAGCTTGAAATCTTTACCTAACGTTATTTTAATATGTATTTGGTGACACTGTTGACACACACACACACACACACACACACACACACACACTCAGTAGTATCATCATTCCTATCATTTTTATCGTGATTCATGACAGTTTATCATGCATCATAATATTTATTCATGATCTTCATTTTGTTCTTCCTCTTGTTTAATTATTATTATTATTATTATTATTATTATTATTATTATTATTATTATTATTATTATTATTATTATTATTAATTTTTTATTTATTTTATTATTATTATTACTATCATTGTTATTATTTTACTATCATCATCATCATCATCATCATTGGTTCTAGGAGCCTTCGCCCTCTACAGATACAATATCTTCCTGTTTTCCTTATCTGTCTTAGTTTTTATTTTGCGTTATCTTATCGTTGTATTTATATTTCCTATAATGTATAAACACACACACACACACACACACACACACACACACACACACACACACACACACACTTAGGGAAGAAAAAATATCCCTCTGTGCTTTTTCTAATTCCTTCCCTCCTCCTCCTCCTCCTCCTCCTCCCCCCTCTGGTGTGTTTGGTATCCGGCTATCGACTATCAGGACCGACTGTTGTATCAGATAGGAGTCTCTCTCTCTCTCTCTCTCTCTCTCTCTCTCTCTCTCTCTCTCTCTCTCTCTCTCTCTCTCTCTCTCTCTCTCTCTCTCTCTCTCTCTCTCTCTCTCTCTCTCTTTCTGATCATGACAAGTGGCCGAATGAAGGTTAGGCAATAAGAAGAGAAGGAAGAAGAGGAGGAGGAGGAGGAGGAGGAGGAGGTGGTGAAGTTCGTTGGCTGGACTGTATTATCGTCTGTGTCTGTCTGGCTTCCTCCTCCTCCTCCTCCTCCTCCTCCTCCTCCTCCTCCACTTCTATGTAACAGTGCGGGTCTTGTCACATGCCTCTTCTGGTATCGAAGTGGAAGAGAGATTATGAAGGGGATTAAGTAAGGCGAGTATTGTGTGGGAGGATTTGGCGAGTCGTGAGTGAGTCGTGAGGAGGGAGGAAGAGAGAGGGACGGGGTGGGTGGGAGAGAGGGGGGAGAGAGAGAGGGAGGGGGGGCAGGGTATGGTGGTATGGCTCTGAGGGTTAAGTGTAGAGGAGGTAACGGAGAGGAGGTAGGAAGGGAGGTATAAGGAATTAAGGAAAGGTTATAAGGAGGTGGAAGGGCATGGGAGTAAGGTGTGTGTGTGTGTGTGTGTGTGTGTGTGTGTGTGTGTGTGTGTGTGTGTGTGTGTGTCGGGTAGAGTTTCTTCGTGTCCATTATGTTGACAGAATGTGATGGGATGGAGAGAGCTTGAAATATTAACTAGAATCCTTCCTTCTCCTCCTCCTCTTCTTCCTCTCACTCTTCCTCCTCCTCCTCCTCCTCAAGTCCTCCCGTCTTCCTCTCTTCCTGTCTTTCTTTTATTAATTAGAATCCTTCCTTTCTCCTCCTCCTCTTCCTCCTCCTCTAGTTCACCTGTTTTCGTCTGTACCAGTCTTCCTTTTCTTCATCACTATTCTTCGTCTCATCACTGTTATAGGTAGACCTAGACCTCCCTCTTCTCTCCTCTTTCGTTTTCTTCTCTAGTTCACCTGTCTTCCTCTTCCCCTGTCTTCTTCTTCCCCTGTCTTCCTTTTCAACATTACTCTTCGTCTCATCACTCTTATAATCAGCAACACCTCCTCTCTCCTCTTTCTCTTCCTCCTCTAGTTCTTGTCCTCCTCTTCCTCAGTCTTCCTTTTCTTTATCATCATTACTCTTAGTCTCATCACTCTTATCAGCAACACCTCCTCTCTCCTCTTTCTCTTCCTCCTCTAGTTCTTGTCCTCCTCTTCCTCTGTCTTCCTCTTCTTCATCATTACTCCTGTTATTGGCAAGACATCCCGAGACCCTCTAAGTCCCGAGACCCTCTAAGTCAGCTCTCTCCGCAGCTGATAAGATTTTGAAACACCTGAACGGCCGGGTAGAACGAGATTAGATTAGAATAGATAACACCGAGGAAAAAAAAACACTTGTCATTTTTTAAAGAACCAACAATGACGGCAAACACACACACACACACACACACACACACACACACACACACACACACACACACACACACACACACACACACACACACACACAGTAACTCTTCTTATTTCGTATTCTTTTCCTCCCCTCAATTTTCCCCTTTTTCTTCTCCCTTACTTTTCTACCTCCTCCTCCTCCTCCTCCTCCTCCTCCTCCTCCTCCTCCTCCTTGGCCTGCATTTGAGTTCCTCCACCGTATTTGTTGTTCTTTTTTTTTTTTCATCACCAACCCGGAGGTGTGTATTAAATTTCCTTCGTCCAAAGTAGTATTGCCAAACGCTACTATCTCCTCTCTCTCTCTCTCTCTCTCTCTCTCTCTCTCTCTCTCTCTCTCTCTCTCTCTCTCTCTCTCTCTCTCTCTCCCCTATACACATTATTTTTCCTTTCACGAGTGTTTGTTTGTTTGTTTGTCTCTCTCTCTCTCTCTCTCTCTCTCTCTCTCTCTCTCTCTCTCTCTCTCTCTCTCTCTCTCTCTCTCTCTCTCTCTCTCTCTCTCTCTCTCTCTCTCTCTCTCTCTCTCTCTCTCTCTCTCTCTCGGCATCTCATTTGTTTTCTTTTCCTTCCTCCCTTGATAAGAAGCGGAAAGACCTTCGGCAGTTTATTTGTACTCCTCTAAATCTTAAATATTTCCTTCTATCAAAACATGTATATTCTCCTCACCACGTAACCGTGGGTTCTCTGCCGGCAGGCTTCAGCATCTGGTCACGCTCTCCCCGCGGGCCCCGGCGCAACGCGCGTGGGGACTCCTGCCATCCGGTGCCGAATATTCAGGAGTTCTCCTCACGCTGCTGGCTCCACCATCTTCTCAGGATCGACCTCATCCACTCTGCCCAAACCTTCCAGAGGTTTATGGACGAGTGCTGCGAGGACTGACTCTCTTCGCCCTACATCGACGACGTCCTCATCGCCAGTCCTGACGCTGACACACACCGCGCCGACCTGAACAGTTTCTTTCCGTCCTCCGACAGGACATCGATAATAGCAGCGATGAGTCAGAGTTGGTATTACCTGTCGTCAATTCTCAGCACACACCGTCTCCAGGCATCCTCCCATCTCTTTTCTTCCCTGCGCGATTCAACGTTTCCAGAAGCACCGACAAACTCAGCGCCAGCTCAGTTCCTCCCTGATGATGATCAACTCTACAACCTCCTTCACACCATTCATCTCGCTCCAGCCAGGCTGTTACCACCTCAGTTTCCCTACTCCCAGACGCCACTACTGAATCTCCACCCATGCTCCTCCAGACCGGCGTTGGTGAGCCTCATCGATTATGCCGCCATTGCTGCAGACCAAGTCGACGACGCCGAGCTGCAGCCTCGCGCTTCATATGGACGGGGATCAACAAGGACGTCAGAGACTGGACCCCTGCGTCCACATCACCCTCCAAGACGTTCGTGAGCCAGGACCTCGACACCTGCGTTTTCTTCACCTTTATTTCTCATCATACACTATTCTATTTCCATACATCAACACTCCAAAAATATTCCTTCTATCTATGGGTCACACTATCATATATACCTTTTACACACCATCCAATATAATATAATATAAGTTATTCAAACACATGTACTAACCGAAGTCCGTATTCTTTGACGCGCCCGGCTCTCACAACAACTAGTATTTCCCAAGGCCACAAAGGAGGTTAGTCGGGTTCTCATGAGAATTTTTTTTTTTTTATATATATTCATGGTGCATAGGCCTCGTCAAACTGTTACTAGGCTCATAAAACTACCCATGGAAATACTACACAGAACTTCTACCAAAGCCTTTTGTGTGTGTGTGTGTGTGTGTGTGTGTGTGTGTGTGTGTGTGTGTGTACTCAGAAGTGTGTGTTAATATATGCCCGTACCTGTTATTGTTGTTTCCCGCGTTGTGTGTGTACAGCAAGACTATTTTATGAAAGTTCCCATATTTATTTTATTATATTATTATTACTATTTTTTTTTTTTACAAGGGAGGCAGGTCAGGGACAAGAAACGTAAACAGGAACAAAAAGGCCCATGAAAGGAAAGCAGAACGAGAGGCCTAAAGAGAGGTCAGTTTCGGGAGGAGAGGTGTTCTGATACTTTCCCGTTGATGTTGTAGAAACTTAAGACATAAAAGAAAGGATAGAAAAAAATAAATAAAGCAGAGACATCACTGGAAAACTTTAAAGAAAAGAAAATACATAGGAGTTTTTTTAAATACGTAAAACAAATAACACGTCTGAGAGGGAAACTTTGAAATAAGGTCCGTCTGCAGAATAAAGGAGGAAAGAGAAATGTTTGACACAGAGAGAGAGAGAGAGAGAGAGAGAGAGAGAGAGAGAGAGATTGAGAGATGAAGTATCCAGGTAGAAGAAGAAAGAGATAAAAAGAAAACAGGTATGGTTGGAATGGAGGAATGTATGTAGGAGGAGGAGGAGGAGGAAGAGGAAGAAGAGGGTCACATAGGTATGAAGTTATGTCAAAGGGAAAATGTAAGACTAACAAACCGATGATGGAGATAAGAGAGAGAGAGAGAGAGAGAGAGAGAACACACATCCACCCCTATCCACCCACACAAAAGCACCTCCTTCGCCCTCTATCATCCAAAATCCAAACTAACACCGTTAAGTACTTCATCCACTACGAATATGCAGAAAAAAATATCAACACATGGAGAGGAAGGAAGAAAAGGAAAGATTAAGCGGAAGAATAAAGGAAAGTAAGGATCTGGCAAAGAGAAATAGAGGAAGAAGAAGTGAGGTGGGGGGGATAGATGTATGGGTGTGGGTGAGTGGGTGTCGCATTGTCCCAACCGAATATATCACCCAGCAGTGTTTGTATAGCATATCAACGAGGGAGTAACCGGTTATCAGGCGTCGGCGTGTGTCTATAGGCCGACTAAACTCTCGTACGGTCCCCTTATATATCCCTGTGTAGCCTTGTCCAGCCTTGACTGTATACGTGAAGAGAAGATGAATGGCAGTGTTATATAAATCCTAAAGGGTCGTGTATGTATATAAGAGTTGTTTATAAGTGTAGTCTTTGTCTTTTTATGTTGTTATTGTTACTTCTTGTCCACATAGTGACTACGGAATACACGTGAAGGAAAAATAAAATATATATCACGTTTGCATGTTTCCTTATAGGCCGCAAGGTGTCACTAAGTTATTTATTATACAGTGAAGGATGCAACTCGAGGGAAAAAAAAAAAACGTATTGAAATGCTTGCTAATTCAACAGATGGCAGTTATTAAGAGTAGTCAAAATAGAGGGTCAGATTCCGTTGTTTATATATATCCACTTTCGGCCACCTCTTTGGATTCTTTTTAGGAGCAGCGAGTAGCGGGCTTTTTTCCTTATTATTATTGTTTTCTTTTTTTGTGCCCTTGAGCTGTCTCCTTTGTTCTTCGTTCATGTAAAATCGTGGTTGGAATACATGAGGGGAATACTGTACAGTGAGACGGGTAGAATACGTGAATAGGAGAGCCGGATCATGGTTACTTAAAAAACAATAGAGCGTGTAGTTTATTTATAACATGTAGATTTATCCTTTTTCGTCGCAGCTGGAATACTTTGGACTCCCGTTTCCATTTGCGTTGTTCCTCTTCACCGATACTATTTTCATTATATTGCCGTTTCATTTTCATCCATCTGCTCCTTTATATTTTTACTTTTCTTATATTTTTGTCTTGTGTAGCTCTCCGCCATTTAGTCTCCCTGTCGAATGCGTTTCTCTATTTCCTTTCTATCCACGAAGCAGTAAGTCAAATTTCCACTCTAATGCGTCGGTGTTTTCTCCTTCGATTTCCATAATTTTCCTCTCTCTGCACCCTTATTTTCTCCCTTTCCTTGTATTTTAATCAATTATGTCATTTGCAGCCTTACATTCTTTTTGTCTAGTGCTTCCTTCTTTTTTTCATTCCACACATAGTAACTTATCTCGTATTCTTTTCCTCCATCTCAATCTTCCACTTTTCTTCTTACTTTACCTCCTCCTCTTAATTTCTTCCTCTTTCTCATTTTTCCTCTTGTTCCCTTATTTTCACACTTTCCTGTTTCCATTATGATGTTTGTGGTCTTTCAATCCATCAAATGCAACTTTTTTTCCTTTCTATCGACAGAGCAGTCAGTCTAATTTCCCTGCTACTATGTTCTTATTTTCTCCCTCGCTGCTTCTCTATTTTGGTCCACCTCCGTGACGTGGCGTTGGTGACCTTCTTCCCCTTCATACATAAACAAACGCGTCCTGGTGAGTCACGGGAGCGCTGCCTCAAACGTTGCCGGCCGGAAGCGATGTGTCGGGGGAGGGAAGGGAAGTCTTTATGTATAGATGTGTTTGGGAAAGGATGCAAGGATTCTTTACGGGGGGTGGGAGGATATGGTGTGTAATGTTGGGTTATGTTCACCAGATTTTCCGTCTCTCTCTCTCTCTCTCTCTCTCTCTCTCTCTCTCTCTCTCTCTCTCTCTCTCTCTCTCTCTCGTGGCGCTGACCTACAAGAGCTATCTCACTTCCTGGGTCTATAATTGAACTAGTAAACATTGAGAGAGAGAGAGAGAGAGTGAGAGAGTTTTTCTTTAGTCCACCCCTTCAAGGACACATGTTCTATCCGCTCCATTTTCTATGATGCGAAACTGCACTGTGGTTGGTCATGTTTGTGAGTGTAGACCAAAATAAATAAGTCTCTCTCTCTCTCTCTCTCTCTCTCTCTCTCTCTCTCTCTCTGTGTGTGTGTGTGTGTGTGTGTGTGTGTGTGTGTGTGTGTGTGTGTGTGTGTTATTTCCTTTTATTTATTTTTTTATTTTTTTTGCTGTTCTAAGTGTAAAGTGAGTTGGAGATTTTGTTTTTCTTTTATTTAATTTTCTTCTTTCATTTGTTCTTGTTTTCTATATTCACAAACATTGGAGGGGTTTAGTTTGTTTAGTTAGTTTTAATTCTCATGTTTTTTTTAATTTTTTTTAATCAGACCATATTTTTTCTCCCATCGTTAACCTCTCTCTCTCTCTCTCTCTCTCTCTCTCTCTCTCTCTCTCTCTCTCTCTCTCTCTCTCTCTCTCTCTCTCTCTCTCTCTCTCTCTCTCTCTCTCTCTCTCTCTCTCTCTCTCTCTCTCTCTCTCTCTCTTATCCAGTCATATCCCACGACCACTCCCTTTCCCGTGTGTGTGTGTGTGTGTGTGTGTGTGTGTGTGTGTGTGTGTGTGTGTGTGTTATGATGCATTATGTAAACAATCCTGACTAATATTGATGTAATTTTTGTTTTTACTTTACACACACACACACACACACACACACACACACACACACACACATGGTAAATTTAAAACCCCTCTCCTTTTTTGACGTACAATATTACATCTTCCCCCACCCTCCCTCTCGCCTACACACACACACACACACACGCACACGAACCTCATCCTTCACTAACTCTTTTCCTGCCCTTCCCTCCCTCCCCCCTCCCCCCCTCCCTCATACCCTTCGCCCACTCCTTTCCCACTATCCTCCCTTCCTAGAATATCTTATGGTGTATTTCCCTTCCCTTTAAACGTTATTTGTCTTTGTTTTATTTTTCCTTATATTTTATCTTTCACTTCTACTGATTTTCGTTCTTTCTTTTTTTTTCCTGTTTTTCTTGGTTACGTTTTTTTTTCTTATCTTTTTTTTGTTGTTTTCAGTCTTCGCTTTGTTCTTTTTATTTTTTATTTTTCCTTTAATACAAATTCTGATTCTCCATGTTTTTCTTTGTTGTTTTTTGGTCTGTTTTTTTCTTTTTTTACTCGTTTCCTTTTCTTTATTTCCATTTTCTTCTCGTCCTTCATCCTCCTTTCTTTCTCCTTTTCTCTAACTGTTTTTTTTTCTACTTTCATCTTCTTTCTCATTTCCCTCGCTTCCTTTTTCCTTACCCTTCCTTTTTTTGTCTATATCTTCCCTCTTTTCAACTTCTCCCTCTTTCCTCCTTCCTTTTTTTCCATATGTTTCCCTTATCTCCTTCTTCCCCCGCTTCCAGTTTTTCTGATCTTTTTCTTTTTTTTCTCATTTCCCTTACTTTGTTATTTCCCTGATTTCCTCTTCTCTCATTTTTGCGTCACTGTTTCTTTCCTCACTTTTCTTTCTTCCTTCTTTCCCATGTCATTGCTTCACTTCCTTCTTTTCTTCTACATATTTCCTTCTCTTCCTCTTCCTTCTTCCTTCCCTCGTTCCCATATCATTCCTTCACTTCCTTCTTTTCTTCGTCTATATATTTCCTTCTCCCTCTTCTTTCTTCCTTCCCTCGTTCCCATATCATTCCTTCACTTCCTTCTTTTCTTCGTCTATATATTTCCTTCTCTCTCTTTCTCCTCCTTTTTCTCTCTTCCTCTCCTTCATTCTGTCCTTTCTTTTATCCCTTTTCGTTCTCATTACCATCGTTATAATTCTTCTCCCCTCTCCCTCCTTCCTTCCTTCCCTTACCCACCTCCCTCTCCCTCCCTCCCTCTTTCCCCTCATCCAGCTGCCTCATTTAACCTTTCCCTCCCTTTCCCCTCCCTTTCCCTCCCGTCCATCATTCTCAGCCTTCTCCCTCCATCCCTCCTCCTCCTCTCCCTTTTCCCTTCTCATAATCCCTTCCCACCTCTCTCTTCTCTCCCCCATACCCCTCTTTCTCTCCCCTTATTCCCTTCTCCCCCATCCCTCACCCCTTTCTCCCCCTTCCTCCTCTCCCCTTCTCCCGTTACCAGTATGCACGTGTTTGGTGTGGTCATTGTCCCCTCCCCCCCTCCCCCATTTCCCCTTTCTCTCCCCTCGGACACCTCCTCCCCTCCTTCCCCCTCCCCCTCCACTCTCACCACCCTTGTCCAGGAAATGGTGAAGACTGCCTGGCGTCCCTTTGTGTGTGTGTGTGTGTGTGTGTGTGTGTGTTAGGCAGTTAATAGAATGTTTGTTGAAGTTTTTTGTATTATTTTCTTTCTTTTTTTATTTTTCTCTTCATTCCTTCCTCTCGCTTTCTTTCTTTCTTATTTCACGCTTTCTGTCATTTCTTCCTACTTACGTTTTTCCCCTTTTCTTATTTATTTTCTTTCTATTTCATTATTGGCTGACATCAATAGTAGTAGTAGTAGTTGTTGTTGTTGTTGTTATTGTTACCGTTGTTGTTAGTGTTTTTGTTTTTGTTTTTCCTGTTGTTTCGTGCGTGGAGGTGAATGTGCTCGGGAGTGAAACATTCGCAATCAAAGCAAACACCCGAACAAGCAGGCAAGCGGGAATGAAAACAAGGTAGGCGAGGGCAAACAACCTGCTGATGAAAACGGAATACGAGCGTGAGTGTGATGAATAGCAACGAGGAAGAGAAGAGAGAAGACAAAGAGAAGAAGAAAAAGGAGGAGGAGGAGAAACATAAAAGAAGTGAATGACTGGACTGGTGAGGCAAGAAATAAAGGGTAGGAGATGATGGAAGACGATGATAGGTAGAAGGAAGAGAAGATAAGAAGGAATATGAATAGGAAGACGTGTTAAGGAAGAGGAGGAAGAAGATAATGGGTTAAAACAAAGAAAATGATGGCAAGATTGAAAATTTAGGAGACAGGATAACTGAGATAGAGGAATAAGAAGGGATAGATAAAGGAGAAGAAAGTATAATTGAAGAAAGAAAAGATATAAGAGATGATGAAACAGGAGAATGGATAGTTAAGAATAGAGAAATAATAAGAAATTGATGGAAGAGGAGAAAGGATAGTTAAGTAAAGAGGAATAGAAAGAGATGGAGATGAAGGAAGATGAGAAACAAAACAAAAAAAGGAGGATGGTGAACTGGAAGAAGAGAATGAAAAAGAGGTGTGAGGTAAAAGATGAAGATGATCAGTAGAAGGAAAAAAAAAAAAAGAGGAGGAGGAGGAGGAGGAGGAGGAGGCGAGACAGGACCCGGATGTGGAACGCGTGCACCCCAGCAATTAGAGTCTTGTGTGCCTGTTTTTGTCATCAGTGTGTGTGTGTGTGTGTGTGTGTGTGTGTGTGTGTGTGTGTCATGAGGGCAGCTCTTAATGTTTTTTTCTATGGATTCATATGCATAATACCGTACAATTAGTGGTAGAAGGAATGGTAGTAGTAGTAGTTGTGGTAGTAGTAGTAGTAGTAGTAGTTTTTCTTGGTGAGGTAATATTAGGTAACGAAGATTTTTTTTTTCATTTTTCTTCTTCCTTTTCTTCTTCTTCTTCTTCTTCTTCTTCTTCTTCTTCTTCTTCGTCTCCATCATCATCATCTTCTTTTTCATCTTCCTCTTCTTTTCTTCTTCATTTTATTCTTCGTCTCCTCCATCGTCATCATTATCTTCTTCGTCTTCTTTTTCTTCTTCTTTTTCTGTAATAATAATAATAATAATAATAATAATAATAATAATAATAATAATAATAATAATAATAATAATAATAATAATAATAATAATAATAATAATAACAACAACAATAAAGATATGCGTGACTGAGAAACGTTTGTGGGGGAGGAACGTTTGCTGAGGGGCGGAAAGAGACGTTTAATGAGGCAGTGCATGACTACTCTCTCTCTCTCTCTCTCTCTCTCTCTCTCTCTCTCTCTCTCTCTCTCCAGGTAGATAATTAAAGGTGTGCTGGTCGCCGGGGAAGGGCTTAGGGTGCCGCGGGAGGGGGTGAAGGGCGGCCTGAAGGGGTTAGGCTTCTGAAGGGGAGTGGGTGGGGAGGGGGAGGGGGAGGGAGGAAGAGAGAGGAATTGGTATTATTATATGGATGATTAGAAGGTCTGTTTGGCTTGCTCTCTCTCTCTCTCTCTCTCTCTCTCTCTCTCTCTCTCTCTCTCTCTCTCTCTCTCTCTCTCTCTCTCTCTCATAATGTCATAAAAAATAGACAATAACAACAATAACGTGAATTTTAATAAACAAAAAAAAAAAAAAAAAAAAAAATAGTAATAATAGTGATAATAATAATAATAATAATAATAATAATAATAATAATAATAGTAGTAGTAGTAGTAGTAGTAGTAGTTGAAGTGTGATATTAGTTTCAGTGTTAGCAGTGACTGATTAAAAATGTGTGTGTGTGTGTGTGTGTGTGTGTGTGTGTGTGTATAGGGGGTCATGAGGTGGGTGGGAACCGTTTTAAATACATATATGGGTAGAGTTTACGTCTCTCTCTCTCTCTCTCTCTCTCTCTCTCTCTCTCTCTCTCTCTCTCTCTCTCTCTCTCTCTCTCTCTCTCTCTCTCTCCGTTTATTCACGTCAGGGTGATGTAATTCCGCCATTTTTCGCCGTCTGAATAATTTTTCTGCGTCACAATTATTACGTTTTAACTTTTCTTACCCTTTTAACGTTATTTTCTCTCCTTTTTTTCTAACTTCATTTTTTTTTCCTTTGTTCATTTGTCGTTTTCGCTCATTCGTTTCCTCTTCATATCCTTCCTTTCTTTCTTCCTTTCTGTTTTCCTTCCTTCCTTTTATGCTTTTTCTTTTCTTTAATTTTTCTTCCATTTTATTCATTTTATTTATCTATTCATCCATCCCATTCTCCCTTTTCTTCCCTACTCTTGTTTTTCTTCTTTTTCATTTTTCATTCCGTCATTCCTTCTTTCAGTAATTCTTTCCCTTCATTTTTTCCTTTCTTTACCCTTCTCGTTTTTTCCTCCTTACTTCCTTTTCCTTCCTTCCTTCCCTTTTTTCCTTCCTTCCTTCCTATCTACCTTCCTTCCTTCCCATCTTCCTTCATTTCTTCCTTTCCATCTTCCTTCCTTTTTGCATTCCTTCCTTTATTCTTTCCTTCACTTGTAATTTTTTTCACGTAATTTCTTTAATATCTCTCCGATTTCCTCTATCCGATATTGTTTTATTGGGTTTTGCTGCTCCTCCTCCTCCTCCTCCTCCTCAGTGCTTGGCCCCATGCTCTTCTTAATTTATGTTAATGATATCGATGATGGGCTCACTTGCAAAGTATCAAAATTTGCTGATGACACAAAAATTGCTCGTAAAGTAACTGCGATACTCGACGAAGAAGCTTTACAATCAGATATAGATCGACTTGCACGTTGGGCCAATCAATGGCAAATGAAATTTAACGTTGAGAAATGTAAAGTGTTGCACATCGGAAAAAATAACAATCGCGTTCGGTACGTAATGAATGGCCAACAACTTTCTGCAGTAAGTAAAGAAAAGGATCTTGGAATCACTATATCAAGCGATTTAAACCCCGGTCAGCATTGTTCAGAGGTAGTTAAAACTGCAAACAAATTGGTTGGCTTCATCGGACGAGTCTTTAATAATAAATCGGAAAAAGTAATATTAAAACTGTATAATTCGTTGGTTCTACCCCGTCAAGATTACTGTGTAACATTATGTTCTACCTACTACAGAAAAGAAATATAAAATTTGGAACGGGTCCAACTAAGAGTAACAATGATGATACCTAGGTTGTGAAATTTGTCATATGAACAAAGGCTTAAAAGTAAATTTATTCAGCCTATCAAAACGAAGAATGCGAGGCGATCTAATACAAGTGTTTAAAATGTTCAAAGGATTCAGTGATATTATTGCGGAAGATTACTTTACAATTGATCGATCAAATAGAACAAGAAGAAATCACAATTTGAAGATAAGTGGTAAAAGATTCTCGTCACACGAAGCTAAACACTTCTTCTTCATCGAGTTGTTAATGTTTGGAACTCTCTACCTTGTGATGTCGTTGATAGTACAACAGTTACGGCCTTCAAGAATAGATTAGACAAGTGTTTTGAATCCAACCAGCAACTAAGATATTACTCATTGTCGTAATAACGTTAAGTTCTTTCGAATACTGGTGTCCTTGTCCGCTTTTATCGCCCGGTTAGTGGTAGCAGTAATGGTAGTTCTTTCCTCTTTCCTACATAAATTCCATGCAGTTTTTCCATGCTGCATGGTTCTTTTTCCTTTCCTGCCAGCTTTGGCTGGAGGGATGGGGGGGTGGGGAGGAGCCTTCGCCTTTGCTGTCCTTCATCTTCCACCTTTGATTAGATAGTTAGTGTAGCTTGTCACAAACAACCTCGTAAGGACCAGCAGGTCTGCTGTTGTTTGTTCTTGCTTTGTGTTTCTTTGTTCCTCCTCCTCTGACCGAAGTTTCACCCCTTTTAAGAAACAACTCCCACCTCCTATCTTCTCTTCTTTCTTTTCTTCCCTTCTCTCCCTCTTCCTCCTCCTCCTTCTACCTTTCTTTACACATCTTTCCTCCCTTCCTTCTCTCTCTTCTTCCCCCTTCCTCTTATTACCTTCCCCTACTCATCTTTCCTCCCTTTTCCTCCTTCCTTCTACCTTCCCGTATGTCTTACCTCCCTTCCTTCTCTCTTTCCTTCCCTCTTCTTCCTTTCTCAGCCTTCCCCTACATATCTTTCCTCCCTCCCTTCTCTCTCTCTCCCTCTTCCTCCTCCTACCTTCCCCGACACCGCATCCCTCCCTTTCTTCCCATTCTCTCCCTCTCCTCCTTCCTCTACACATCTTTCCTCATCCACGCTTCTCTTCCCCTCCCCACTCTGTAACTCCCCCTCCTCTCCCTTCCTCCCCTCTCCCCCTTTGACATGTTCCTCACCCTTCTGTCATAACCTCTTCCTCCCGTAAGTACTCATTCTTCCTCCTCCTCCTCCCCCTCCTCCCCTTTCCTCTCTTCCCCCCGTTCCCACAGACATAGATCTTCCTCTTACCTCTGTTGCTTCCTGTCTTCCTTCCTGTCTTCCTTCCTTCCTTTTTTTTTCTTCTCTTCCTTCCTTATTTCCTTGGTTATATTCCTCCTTTTTCTTTTCTTTTTTTTTCTATATTTTTTCTTAATGTCTTCTTGTCTTTTTATTTCTTTTTCGTATAATTTATTTTTCTTTTCTCGTTTAATTTTCATCCTTCCTTCCTTCCTTAATTCCCTCCTTATATCCTTCCTTCCTCTATCTCTTCCCTCCTTTCTGCCCCTCTTCTTTGCTTTCTTTCTTCCTCCCTTACTTCCTTCCTTCCCTTCCCTCCTTTCCTTCCTTCCTTCCTTCCCTTCCCTCCTTCCCTTCCTTCCCTCCTTTCTTCCATCCTTCCTTTTCTCTTCCTTCCTCCACTTCCCGTCCGTTCCCTTTCCTGCCCTTCCCTTCCTGCCTTCCTTCCCTCCCCCTTTGCCCAAGTCAGGTATATAGGGCAGGTGTGCAGGAAGTGATGTCACGGGCTGCCTCCAGAGAAACCCCTGTTGTTGTTGTTGTTGTTGTTGTTGTTGTTGTTGTTGTTGTTGTTGTTGCTCTCTTCTCTTTTTCTATTGTTCTTTATTTCTTCATCATTATCATCATTTTTTAATTCTTCCTCTTGTTTTTGTTCTTGTTCTTGTTCATCTATTTATTTTCCTCTACTACTACTACTACTACTACTACTACTACTACTACTACTACTACTACTACTACTACTACTACTTCTATGTTTCTTCATCATCATCATCATCATCTTCATCTTCTTCTTGTGGTGGTGATGGTGCTGAAGGTGGTACTGTTGACGATTGTGGTGACGTAGGTGGTGATGGTGATGGTGGTGACGGGTACGGTTTCGTTAACAGATTCGATGTCAACACTTGCTAGGTTTTCGTAAGGGAGTGGAATACCAACGAATAGTGTTGAATTCTACATGGAAGGGCGTGATCCTGCATACAAAGGTGTAGTGGTACGTCTGGGAAGCAATAGCATGCGGATGGTGTGATGTGGAGCCTGCTGTTGTATTTTATTTTGTTTTTTATTTTGTGTTTTTTTGGCAGATATTTTTTTCTCCGTTTTATTATTATTATTTTTTTTTTAATTTAACTCTGCGGCTACGGTTGTATATATTCACTTCATTCTTTTTAAATTTTCTTCTACTTTTGTTTGTTCTTTAGTTTTCTTCTTTTTCTCCTACTTATTATTTTCTCTTTCATTTATTTTTATTTTCTTGTGTTTCTAATCTTTCTTATTCTCTTGTTATTAATATCTTTTCTTTCATATTCATTTCTCATTTGTCTTATTTTCCTATTATTTGTTCGTATCATTCTTCATTTTCATCTTGTTCTTGCTCTTTTATGTTTTGTTCATTATTGATCTGCAGGAGAATCTAATAATAATAATAATAATAATAATAATAATAATAATAATAATAATAATAATAATAGCATGGTGAAGGGTTGAATACAAATGATAAAGAAGAATAAATATACTCATTAGGTAACGTCTTCACCTTGCCTTATATGTCACAACCTGTACGTGATTGTGTTGACTAATTATTTCCTTCCCTTCGTTTCAGGTAAGTGACCGAGGAGGAGGAGGAGGAGGAGGAGGTGGAGTCGGTTGAAGGTCTGGTGGTGAGTATTAAAAAGGTATATACGTGTGTGTGTGTGTGTGTGTGTGTGTGTGTGTGTGTGTGTGTGTGTGAAGAAATTTAGTGTAAACGGTTACATCATTTACTTTGTGTTCGTTTTGTCCTCATTTTTCTTTCAATTCATTTTTTTTCTTAGTTTCCCTTGACATGACGAACACTAATTTTTACTGGTTGTGTAGTTGGGGTAGTAGTAGTAGTAGTAGTAGTAGTAGAAGTTGTAGTAGCAGCAGTAGTAGTAGTAGTAGTAGTAGTAGTAGTAGTAGTAGTAGTCGTTTTTCATTGTATTTTTCTTCGTTATTTTTGTTTACGTCAGCGCTAGTGTCATTGTCATTATTTTTATTCCCATTATTTTTCTCACAAACATTATCTTATCTTATCTCATGTATATAGTAATTGCTTCCCTCCCGAGCTCCTGAGTCGAAATACAAGCGTGTGAAACCTCTTTATCTTGAACCTATTAGTGTATTCTCATCACCCATCTAACTATTTCATATGCTATCCGTCACCTCCATTATCTAACCTACCCATCACCTCCATTATATAGCCTACCCATCACCTCCCCATAACTATAGCCTACCCATCTTCATTTGATAGCCTTCCCATCACCTCTGTTATATTGGCTACTTATCTCTCTCATTACCATTGCTGTCCCGTCACTCCTGTTTCTGTAACCTACCCATCACCACCGTTACAGCTTTCCCATTTCCATTGCAGGCTACTCGGATATTCGTCAACTCCATTTCAATAGCCTGCCCGTCTCCTACGTCACAACCTTCCTTTCTTTTCGATTATAACCTACCCATTTCTATAGCCTGCCCATCTCTTACATCACAACCTACCCTTCTATTCCATTACAACCTACCCATTTCTATAGCCTGCCCATCTCTTACATCACAACCTACCCTTCTATTCCATTACAACCTACCCATTTCTATAGCCTGCCCATCTCTTACATCACAACCTACCCTTCTATTCCATTACAACCTACCCATTTCTATAGCCTGTTCATAATCTTCCATTACTATAGTCTACCCATTATCTCCCATTTCTTCATTACAGGCTACCCATCACCTTTATTATTGATTTCTCCATTTCTGTAACCTACCCATCACCTAAATAACTGTCACCATTTCCATTACTAAATCTAACCATCATCCGTCACTTCCATTCCTATATACTACCCACTTTTTATTTTTTTTATTTTTTTGTATTTTTTTACGTCGCAGCCTATTGCGCCGGTAGGCTTCTTCCCGGTGAGGCCTGATGGTCGGCCCAGCCCGTTCTGGCGCAGGCGAGTGTTTATAGTGGCGCCATCTTGCACTGGCTCATGCTTCCCTCCCGGAGCTCATCTTTAATCCTAGAATCTAGAGTCTGGGTTGATAGGTGGTCTTCTGGACAGCATGTGGCTAGTTTTAAGCCACTCGGCGGCGGCTGAAAAATCCCAGCTTGGTGGCACCGGGCGGGGATTGAACTTGCGTTCTCCTGAACGCGGCGCCGTCACTCTGCCAACTCAGCCACCGCCTCCCCATAGCCCACCCATCACCCCATCCATTACTAAACCTACCCAACACCTCCCATTGCTATAGCCTACCCATCACCTTTAATATAGGCCGCCCATTATCGGTTTCACTTTTGATTTCCCCATTTATGTAACCTACCCATCACCATCTTCATCCTCTTACCTATGTTGCTTCCTGTCTTCCTTCCTTCCTTTTTCTTTCCTTCCTTTTTCTTTCCTCCCTTCCTTCCTTATTTCCTTGGTTATATTTTGTTTTCTTAATTTTTTTCTATGTTTTTTCTTATTGTCTTCTTGTCTATTTTTATTTCTTTTTCTTATAATTTATTTTTCTTTTCTCTTTTCTCGTTTAATTTTCACCCTTCCTTCCTTCCTCAATTCCCTCCTTATATCCTTCCTTCCTATATCTCTTCCCTCCTTTCTGCCCCTCTTCTTTGCTTTCTTTCTTCCTCCCTTCATTTCTCCCTTCCTTCCGTCCCCTCCCTTCCTTCCCTCCAACCATCACCATCTCCATTACTAAACCTAACCATTACTACCTCCATTTGTAAAGCCTACCCATCACCTTCCATTCCTATATCTTCCCGTCACCCCCCCATTTCTTTATCTCCCCGTCACACCCATTACCAAAGTCTACCCGTCACGTCTTCTATTACTTTGCCTACCATTTCTATACATGCTCGTCACCCATATTTCTTTCCCTCCCCATCACCCCCATTACCAAATCCTGCCCATCACCTCCTCCATTACTTTGCCCACCATTTCTTTACCTTCCCGTCATACCTATTTCTTTCCCTTCCCGTCACCCCCATTACCGAAGTCTGCCCGTCACCTCCCCCATTACCAAAGCCTGCCCGTCACCTCCTCACCCGGGTCCCATCTTCCTGCCATTGTCTCTCCCCCCCTAACCTGTTATTTTTTTCTTTTTTTGTCGTGGCACCGGAAATGGACCCGATTCTACGCATGTTAGGCTTCTTGTTATTTTTTTTCGTCATTGTCGTCATTGTTGTTGTTGTTGTGGTTGATGTTGTTGTTGATGTTGTTGTTGTTGTTGTTGTTGCTGCTGCTGTTTTGTTTCGTTTTATTCTTTTTATTGTTGTTTTCTTTTACTTAACACAGACAGAAATTAGAATTGATGACAGAATTAATTAAACTGCCATCGGGATAGAGAGACAGACAGACAGACAAACAGATAGGCAGACAGACAGACAGACAAAAAGACAGACAGACAGGAAGCACAGATAAATTGCCTAAACTAATTGATTCGTAGAGAGAGAGAGAGAGAGAGAGAGAGAGAACGACAACGACTTACAAGAAATATATTAGAGTTCAAATCCTCCAAAGAGAACGTAATTGAAAGTCCAGCCACATGGTCAGTAAGAAGAGGAGGAGGAGGAGGAGGAGGAGGAGGAGGAGAAAAGAGAGAGGAGAAGTTAACACATGTGAGATTTAAAGGTCCTGAGAGATGACAGAAACAGAACAAACGAAGACAGGTGTGTGGCCAGGACAGGTGCATGGTGGTGATGGTGGTGGTGACAGACAGGGACAGACGAAGGCAGGTGTGTGATGTTAACAGGTGTGTGTGGTGGAGGGGGAGGAGGAGGAGAAGGGGAGGGAGGGAGAGAAAAACTGGGGGGAGTAAAGCTTGTATACGCCAGCTGGGAAGAGAAGTAGAGGGGAGGGGAGGGGAGGGAAGGGGAGGGAGAGAGGGAAGAGGGGAAGGGGAGGTGAAAGACACAGAGGGAGGGAAAAAAAGTGACAGTCGAGATGCCGGGAGGAAAGGAGGGGGAGGAGGAGGAGGGTGAGAGAGGTGATCCGTGAAGGAGGTCATGAGAGAGAGAGAGAGAGACTGAAGGCATGCATACCCGTGACCCACATTTTGTCTTACGTAAGGAATAGGCGGGGCGGCGTGGGCATGTGTGTGTGTGTGTGTGTGTGTGTGTGTGTGTGTGTGTGTGTGTGTGTGTGTGTGTGTGTGCGTGTGTGTGTGTGTGTGTGTCCTTTAATTAGACGTGGGAATGTTGTTGTTTTTTTAGTGCCAAAGAATGTTTGTTTATTCACTGATATTTTTTTTTCTTTTATCTTTTAGTATTTTAATTTTTTTGGTTGATGTTATGAGCTATTTTTATTATTGTTGTTGTTGTTGTTGTTGTTGTTGTTGTTGTTGTTCTTCTTCTTCTTCTTCTTGGTATTATAAAAAAAGTAGAGAATTATGTAAGAAAATGTGGGCAAAAAGGACGCAAGAGAGAGAGAGAGAATAAATTTGGGAAGTGCCGTAATGAAACCGTATAATATTGGAGGCAAGAAAGTTAGTGGTGGAGGAAAAGAAGAAGAGGAGGAGGAGGAGGAGAGGAGGAACTAAATTTGGCATCATCTTAAAGCTCTCCTCCTCATCCTTCCGTCCTCCACTCCTCTTCCTTCCCTTTTCCTCTTTCCTCTCCTTTCCTCTCCTCTCCTTTTCTTTTCCTTCCTCTTCTTTTCTTCATTTGCTTTTTTCTTTCCCCTTTTCATTTTTTTCTAGTTTCTCTTTTTCTTCTTTCTTGTTTCATCCTTTCTCATTCTATTCTATTCCATCCACACTTTCTCCTTTCTTCCCTTCCTTTCTTCTATTCTGTGACCTTGAGACGTTGGAGTTACCTCTCTCTCTCTCTCTCTCTCTCTCTCTCTCTCTCTCTCTCTCTCTCTCTCTCTCTCTCTCTCTCTCTCTCTCTCTCTCTCTCTCTCTCTCTCTCTCTCTCTCTCTCTCTCAGTACTGATTATTCCATTCTTCCGTCCTCCTCCTCCTCCTCCTCCTCCTCCTCCTCGACACATCACTGTCATCATGCTCTCCTCCTCCTCCTCCTCCTCCTCTTCCCTCTTCCCTTTCTCTACACCTGTAATCTTCGTTATCTCCTCCTCCTCCTCCTCCTCCTCCTCCTCCTTCCAGCTGCCTCTCCGTCACTGTCTACCTTTCCTCCACTCTCCTTCCTCTCTCCCTCTCCCTCTCCCTCCCCCCCTCCATGCCTTGCCCTACACAAATGAAAGTGAAAGGAAGCTTACCCATTCAACACTCTCTCTCTCTCTCTCTCTCTCTCTCTCTCTCTCTCTCTCTCTCTCTCTCTCTCTCTCTCTCTCTCTCTCTCTCTCTCTCTCTCTCTCTTGTTATTTCCCTTGTCTTGTTAAGCTTTCGTGTTTTTTTTCCTTTTCTTTGTCTCCTTTCTTCTTTTCTTCACACCTCGCCTCCTCTTCCTCCTCCTTCTCATTCCTCCTCCTCCTCTTCCTCCTCCTCCTGCTTCTTCTCACTTCTTCCTTTCTCTTTCCTTCTGGCAATTCTTACATCATATATTTTTTTTCTGTTCATATATTTCTCGCATCACTTCCCTTGTATTTTTTTTCTTTTCCTCTCAACTTCATTTACTCGGTATTATACATGCATTTTTTTTCTTTTTCTCATCTTCATTAACTTCAGTATTGTTTTTTTTCATCTTCCTTGCTTCATTATTTCTGGTGTTGTTATTTTTCTCTTCCTCTCATCTTTCATCACTTGGTATTATGTATTTTTTTCTTCTTATTGCTCGAAGAAGAAAGAAAGAAAGAAAAAAAAAAGGGGGAAGGGGGAAGCAGCAGGGAGATGAAGGATAGGGAGAGTACGAAGGAAGAGAGAAGGAAGGGTAGAGACTGGAAAGGAAGGGTAGGGAGGGAAATGGATAAAAGGGGGAAGGGAGAGGGAGCAGGGGGGTAAAGGATAGGAAGAGAACGAAGGAAGTGAAGAAGGGAAGGGAAGTGAAGTGAAGGAAAGGGAAGGGAAAGACATGTAAGGGAGAAGAGAAAAGGGGAAGGGAGTGAGAATAGGAAGGTAAAGGATAAGAAGGGAACGAAGGAAATGAAGAAGGGAAGTAATGTGAAGTGAAGGAAAGGGAAGAGAAGGGAAAGAAATGTAAAGGGAGAAGAGAAAAAGGGAAGGGAGTGGGAATAGGGAGGTGAAGGATAGGAAGAGAAGGAAGGAAGTGAAGAAGGGAAGGAAAGTGAAGTTAAGGAAAGGGAAGGAAAGAGAAAGACATGTAAAGGGAGAGGAAAAAAAGGGGGAAGGGAGTGGGAAGAGGGAGGTGAAGGATAGGGAGATAACGAAAGGGTGGTTTGCTTGGTCTCCGAAATATCCCGTCAAGGTTCTTTCAAGGTGGGAAGGGAAAGGTGAAGGCAGGGTACAGGTGGGCGGCGAGGTCATCTCAGGTGGGAGTGACCTCGTTTGACCCTGTCCAGCCGAAGCAGTGTTGCCATCTAGGGATCAGCCCACGTGGCTATACTGCTTGCATGAGTGACTGACAGGACGTGTGGGAAGAAGAATGAAAGGAGGAGGAGGAGGAGGAGGAGTAGGAGGAGGAGGAGGAAGAGGAGGAGGAAGAACGAGGAGGAGGAAGAAGAACGAGGAGGAGGAAGAAGAACGAGGAGGAGGAAGAAGAACGAGGAGGAGGAGGAGGAGGAAGAAGAACGAGGAGGAGGAAGAAGAACGAGGAGGAGGAGGAGGAGGTAAAGAAGATGAATAAGTTGGGTATTTATTTATTTTTCTTATTTATCTTTATTTTTTATTTGTACGTTTATTTTTGTTGTTTTTGTTGTTGTATTTTCCATTTCTTATTTACATTTTGTTTGCAGTTTTCTTATGTTTTTATCTTGGTCTCTCTCTCTCTCTCTCTCTCTCTCTCTCTCTCTCTCTCTCTCTCTCTCTCTCTCTCTCTCTCTCTCTCTCTCTCTCTCTCTCTCTCTCTCTCTCTCTCTCTCTCTCTCTCTCTCTCTCTCTCTCTCTCTCTCTCTCTCTCTCTCTCTCTCTCTCTCTCTCTCTTATCTTTTGCTTATCTATTAATTTGTTCTGTGTATGTGTCAGTCTGCGAGAGAGAGAGAGAGAGAATTTGGGATTTGTTGCTTATCTAAATCCTCTTCCTTCCTCTCGCCCTCATACACACACACACACACACACACACACACACACACACACACACACACACACACACACACACACACAGAGGGCCTAGGAGATCAATATCGTGGGTGTTCAGTAAGGTGACGGAGGGACGGAGGGAGGGAGGGAGGAAAGGAAGAAGGGAGAGGGAGAGGGAAAGGGAAAGGGAAAGGGAGGGAGAAGTAGGCAGGGATCAGAGCAATTGCCTTCGTCTCTCCCTCCCTCTTTCCCTCCCTTCTTTCCTTCCCTCCCTTCTTCCTTCCCTCCTCTCTCCTTCTTTTCTCCGTCTTTATCTTCTCCCTCCTTCCCTTCATCTTCTTCCCTTCCCTCCTCTCTCTCCTTCCTTTCTCCCTCTTTCCGTTCTTCTCCCTCCTTCTTTACCTTCCCTCCCTCCTTACCTTCAAATTCCTTCCCTTCTCCCTCCTTCCCTTCTTCCCTCCTTTCCACTTTCTATAATTCTTTCCCTTCTTTCCAAGTTTATACCATTCCTTCTGTCCTTCCTTTGCATTTTTCTTCATTTCTTTCGTCCGTCTTTCATAATTTCTTTCATTTTTTCCCCGTTTATTCTTCCTTCCTTGTTTCTTCAATTTCTTTCGTTCTTCCTTCCTGTTATCCTTCATTGGTATCGGTCTTTCTCCTTCTCGTTTTCTTTCATTCCATCCGTCTGTCCTTCCCAACTTCTTTCGCTTCTGTTCTCCTCCTTTCCCACTTTCTTTTGTTTTTTTATGTTTGTCCTTCCTGTTTTCCTTCATTCCTTTCGTTCTTCCTCATTTTCCTTCCTTCCTTCCTTCATTCCTTTCGTTCTTCCTCATTTTCCTTCCTTCCTTCCTTCATTTCTTTCGTTCTTCCTCATTTTCCTTCTTTCCTTCCTTCATTCCTTTCGTTCTTCCTCATTTTCCTTCTTTCCTTCCTTCATTCCTTTCGTTCTTCCTCATTTTCCTTCTTTCCTTCCTTCCTTCCTTTCTTGGTTGTCCTTTTTCCTTCATTTTTCATTCCCTCACATTATTTTTATGATTATCACCCTCATTATTTTTTTTCTATTTCCTTCCCTTCCGCCGGCATTTACAACCTTCCTTCCTCCACCTCCTCCTTCACCTCCTCCTCTTCCTCCTCCTGCTCCTCCTTCAACACCACTTCCTCCTCTTCCTCCTCCTCCTCTTCCTCCTCCAACACCACCTCCTCCTCCTTCTCCTCCCTTCCTTTGCCTTCTTTTATTTTAACCCTGACTTTGAGAGAGAAGGGAGGAAGGGAAGGAAGGGAGGGAGGGTAAGGCCTGGGGTAGCAACCATCGACAGGCCACTCCCTCCCTCTGATTCTCTCCCTTCTTCCCTCCCTTCTTCCATTTCTCTCCCTCTCTCCTCTTCTTCCCTTCCCTATACCTCTCCCTCCTCTTCAGTTTTGTGTTGGCCTGTTGTGTGCGTGGTTGTGACGGTGGTGGCTTGGTCTGTGTGCGTGTGTGTGTGTGTGGAGTGGAGTGGAGTGGAGTGGAGTCAAGTCAAGTGGAAGAAGGAAGTAAAGGCTAAAAATAAGTGGGTGTGAAAGGAAGGAGAAGAAAAAAAATAAGAAAGAAGGGAAGAGAAAGGTTATGGAAGCTGGAATAAGAAAAAAAAGAAGTAGGAAATAGTGGAGAAAAAGAACGAACAAAGGAATGAAAATATAAAGAAAAGTAAGAGGGAAAAGAAAGAAAGTAAGAGGCGAGAGAAAGTAAGACGAGGTACAGAAACGAGATAAACAAAGACAAGAAAAACAACCCAAGAAAAAAAAAAAATGAATCACCTAGCGGAAGAGAGAGGCTTGAAGTGCATGATATATAGGGGATGAGAGGCACAGAGATGAGGCGATACTTCAACGAAAGGCCAGGTGTGAAGTGCTTAATAAGAGCCAGGTGGGGCGGACAGGTGGGCAAGGTGAGGTAACAGAGGCAGGTGGCTGGAGTGGTGTCAGTGGGTATAGGAAGGTAAGTGGATGGGTAGGTAGGTGGGTAGGTACAGAACGTAGGTGGTAGGTGGTTATAGGTTAAAGGAAGAAGTATTAGAGACAAGTGTTAGAGGAAGTTGGTATAGGGAATCAACGTATACTGGAAAGATAAAAGAGGTAAAGAATAGGTAGATAAGAGGTAGATGGTGATAGGTGGTTGTGTTAAAAGGAAGAGACATAACAGACAAGAGATAAAGGAAAATGCTATAAAGAACACGTGAACGAGAAAGATTGTGGAAGGAAAGAATAGGTAGAAAATAAGGTAGGAAGTTATGTAGGTGGTTGTTTTAAAAGGAAGAGACTTAAGAGACAGCGATGGAAAATTTGCAATAGAGAACATGTGAACAAGGAAGATTGTAGAGGGAAAGAATATATAGAAAAAAAGTAGGAGGTTATGTAGGTGGTTGTGTTAAAGGGAAGAGGCAAGTTAGAAGCACAAGAGAGAAGTTGCTTTAGAGAAATAACATAGACTGGAAAGACTGAAGAAGGAAGAGCCAAAAGGTAGGTGTTAGGCAGGTGTATGGTGATTGATGGCTATGTTAAAGGGAAGATAGAGGCATAAGAGAAAATGATAGACGAACTTGCTATAGAGAAACAACGTAAAATGGAAAGATTGGAAAAGGAGAGAATATAGGAAGATAAAAGGTAGGCAAAGGTAGGAGAAAGGTAAAGGTGAATGGGGAGAGAGGGATTAAGGAGGCGGAGAAACAGCTGTGGGTAAGGATTAGAAGGAGGAAAAGGAGCAGGGGAAGGAGGAGGAGGAATGAATGGGGAAGGAAAATGAAAGAGAAGGATGAGAAATGATATGGAAGTGAAAGTAGGTGTGAAAAACAGGAAAAGAGAGAGAGAAAAAAACAGGTGAATGGATTGGAGGAAGAACAAGAATTAGTGGAGACTGGAGAAACGAAACAGGAGGAAGAGAAAGAAGGAATAGGAAGAGGAGAAGGAAATTATGGAGAGGAAGAGGAAGTAGACAATTTTCTTCTTGTTGTTCTTGTTAAATTTGTTGTTGTTGTTGTTGTTGTTGTTCTTCTTTTTCTTCTTTTTCTTCATTTTTTTTCAACTACTTCTTCTTCTTCTTCTTCTTTTTCTTCTTCTTTTTCTTCTTCTTCTTCTTCTTCTTCTTCTTCTTCTTCTTTTACTACTACTACTACTACTACTACTACTACTACTACTACTACTACTACTACTACTACTACTACTACTACTACTACTACTAGGAGGAGGAGGAGGAGGATAATAGTTTAGTCAAGTGCAACAAGAAAAACAACAACAGCAACGAATACAACAACAACAACAACATTGACCTTGAGATAGCGTAGTGATGGACCGCTCTTCTCCCCTTCCCTCCCCCCCCTCTTCCCTTCCCCCTCCTTTCCCCTCCCCCCTCCCTTCCCCTCCCCCTTCCCCTCCCCCCTTCACCCGCCTGCGTTATCGTCATCGTCATCATTAGAACCATAGAAGGAAAAGAGGACGACTTATTGATGGTATTATTATTATTATTATTTTTTTTTTATTATTTTTATTGTTTTTGCTTTTATTTTGGACATTCTCTCTCTCTCTCTCTCTCTCTCTCTCTCTCTCTCTCTCTCTCTCTCTCTCTCTCTCTCTCTCTCTCTCTCTCCACTTAGATATCGGCCGGTCTATTATTATGTGTCTTCCTCCTCCTTCCTCCTTCCTCCTCCTCCTCCTCCTCCTCCTCCGTGTTCGTGTCGTAAGGATATGTGCGTGTCTGTGTGTGTTTATGTGTTTATGTGTGTCTGTGTCTGTTTGTCTGTCTGTCTGAGTGTCTGGTAATCTTTCTTCTCTGGATTTCGATTATTATTATTATTATTATTATTATTATTATTATTATTATTATTATTATTATTATTATTATTATTACTTTTCTTTTTCGACCACTTTTTATTTCATTCATTTCATTTCCATATTCTTAAGAAATTGAAAGGCGATAATAGGAGAGAGAGAGAGAGAGAGAGAGAGAGAGGAGTAAAGAAAGTGGGAAAGAAATGGAAGGAAAGAAGGAAGGAAGAAGTTACTAAGTTAGCTGAAGTATAATTAAGCGCAAGTACAATATTTCTCCTCCTCCTCCAACTACTACTACTACTACTACTACTACTACTACTACTACTACTACTACTACTGCAACGCACACAAAAAGCCAGTCACAATTCCTCCATAATATATTGTTCCATTATCATAATTATGCTCCTCCCCTCTCCCTCCTCCTCCTCCTCCTCCTCCTCCTCCTCCTTCCTCTCTTGCTCCTTCCCTCCTCTTGCTGTCGTGGAAGAAAGTATAACCCAATTTCCTCGTCTCCTTAGTTAAAACTTTGGAATCAGATATGAAGTAAAAACGTACGTGTGTGTGTGTGTGTGTGTGTGTGTGTGTGTGTGTGTGTCGAGAATCACCTGCTTGTCCTCCTCCCTCCTCCTCCTCCTCCTTCTTCTCCTTCTCCTCCTCCTCCCTTACCTTGACCCTCAGAGCAATACCCTCCCTTTTCTCCCTCTCCCTTCCCTCCACAACAAACCATTCTCTCCCTCTCCCTTTCATTATTTTCGTGTATCATAATCCCTCCCTTCCTCCCTACTTTCGTCCCTCCCCTAATCCATCCATACCTTTTAACCCTTCCCTCTCATCCCTACCTCCTTCCCTCCACTCCCCTCCCTCCTCCCTCCCTTCTTCGCCAATACCTCCACCTCTCCTGTCCCTATAAAGTTCGTACCCGCCTTCCTTCCGACCCTAATTTATTCCCTTCTTCCCTCCCTCGTCTGTCTTGTGCGCCTTGTAATCGTTTGTTGGTGTCATTGTTTGGTAATGCAGTGTGTGTGTGTGTGTGTGTGTGTGTGTGTGTGCTGGATGGGAAGGGTATCGGGTGGCACAGGTGTTAGAAAACTACCCATCCGATCTCCCCTTCGCCTTGGAATCGAAGGAGGGATATATCGGTTGTGAGTCGAATATGCTAACCACTCCACCACTGTATAATGTGTGTGTGTGTGTGTGTGCTGGATGAAAAGGGTCTTGGAGGGGCACAGGTGTAAGAAAACTCCCCATACTTCTCCCCTTCGCCCTGGAATCGAACGAGGGATCTATCGGTTGTGAGTCGAATATGCTAACCACTCCACCACTTTAATGTTCAAGAGAGAGAGAAAGAGAGAGAGAGAGACGGGGGCACAGCAAAGCAACCTGTGTGATCCCAGTGTTTTCAGGGCCCCGTCAGAAGCATGAGACCCACCCAGCCCCCCTCGCTCCTCCCCGGCGGCGGCCCCCACGCTCGGTCCGGGGCCCTCTAATGGCTCTGGACGATGATGCCGACACGTGGGTTTTGTTTACGTTTCCAGGCCTTGCGACGCCCACACCCACCTCCTGATTTTGACACCTTTATGATCGCCCTCCCTCCTTCTGTTGTTATGTCCAAGGGGTGTGTGAGGTCCCCAGGCAGTGCTCGTGTCCCCGGGGTGAGGTTTGGTGTCCCAGGTGCGAGTTGGGGACATCCAGCAACTAACCGCACTTTCTAGGGAGGCTGTTGAATGAGGTGCCAACGAGTGGATGTCTGGGTGTTATTCCTCGTTTTTGTAGCGCATTTTAGAGGTTTTCTGGGTGACGGGAGGTTCGTTGAGGGTCTACTGTGTGTTTAGCGTCGGGTATCAGGGCGTGGGTGTGCGTGGGAGGGCGTGGTGGCGGTGTGTTTGCGATGGTGTGAAGAGTAGGCACCCCGCTCTCCCGCTCCCTCCCCCCCCCCCCGTCGCTGGAAGGTGCTGGCGGTGATGGTGGTGGTGATGGTGGTGGTGAGCGTCACACTGCGTCAGTAGCGGCTAGTCACCTGCCGTGCACGTGCCTCTGTGTGTGTGTCACCTCGCGTGCGTGTGTGCGTGCGTGTACGTATCGCGTGTTCATGTGCATTACATTTGATTACGTGTGCGTGTGTGTGTATGTGTGTGCGACCCTCCCTCACCATCACATCCCTCGGTTCTTATTCTCCATCCCCTTCCCCTTTATTCTTTTCGTCTTTTGGTGGTGATGGTGGAGGTGGTGGTGGTGAGTCACAAACACCCACACACATACCTTGTGGTCGCTAACGAGACAGTGAGAGCAGTGAACAGTGACCGAGGGAACGAAGGACAAAAATAACGGAGTGAAGGAGACAAAACAGGAAAAAAAAATAGCTCCCGTCTGTGTCCGTGTGTGTGTGTATGTGTGTGTGTGTGTGTGTGTGTGTGTACGGTATACCTGCTTTCATACCTGTCTGGCTGCCCACGTAAGAGCTGTGTGTGTGTGTGTGTGTGTGTGTGTGTGTGTGTGTGTGTGTGTGTGTGTGTGTGTGTGTGTGTGTTTGCTTGGCGTTAGAAGACAATGCAAGTAGTTAAATAAGAGAGGGGCAAGGTAGGAGAGTCGGGGTAGGGATGGGGAGGAAGCTGGCGGTGGGGAGATGAAAGTTGAGGGTTGGGGGAGTGAGCGGCCTTAGAGCGGCGGTGCCCTTCAGAGTAACGGGTTCATACGGCTATCCCCCTACTCCCCAACTAGTCCTCCCCACACCCCCAACTCTTCCCCAGCCTCCTCAAGTCCTTTAAAAATCATGAGCCTATCCCCAGCGTCTCCAGTCCTTCCTACCTGTTCTCGTCCTCATTTTCCGTCATCCTCAGCTTCCCCATCTTTTCCCCACTTCCTCAACTCTTTCTTACCCTCCCCATCTCCTCCCCATCTTCCCCAACTCTTTCTTATCGTTTCCCATTTTCCCCAGCTCTTTCTCACCTTCCCAATCTTATTCCCAGCTTCCCCATCTCTTCCCCATCTACCCCAACTCTTTCTTACCTTCCCCATCTCTTCCTTATCTTCCCCAACTCCTTCTTACCTTCCCTGTCTTTTTCCCTATCTTCCCCAGCTCTTTCTCACCTTCCCAACCTTATTCCCAGCTTCCCCATCTCTTCCCCACTTCTCCAACTCTTTCTTACCTTCTCCATCTCTTTCCTATCTTCCCTAACTCTTTCTAACCTTCCCTGTCTTTTTCCCCATCTTCCATAACTCTCTCTTTCGTTCCCCTTCTTTTTCCCAGCTTCCCATCCTTCCTCATCTTAGTCAACCCTTTTCTACCTTCCCCATCTCTTCCTCGGCATCGTTAAAACTCTCTTACATTCCCCAATTCTTTCCCAGCTTCCCCCATCCTTTCCCCAGCATCCTTAACTCCTTCCCACCTATCCCATCTCTTCCTCATCCTCCCCAGTCCTTTCCCAGTACCCCCCAACTTTTCCTCAGCATCCTCAAGCCTTCCTCACCTTCCCGAACCACTTCTTCATCTCTCCAACACCTCCTCCGCAGCATCTTTCATCTCCCTCTTCCTCTACTTCATCTTCAGTCCTACTCGAATCATTCCCTTCAGTCTCAAGTGTTTCCTGCAATCCTCAGTATTTCCCCATCACTCTGCAACCCTCTTTACCTCAAGTCTCTGTCTCTGTTTATCTCTATCCATCTCATCCATTCTCATCTCATCTCAAGAACACACCGCTCATCCACTTCACCTCCATACCTGCATCACTACATATTATCACAGTCTTCTCATCTCCTTCCTTCGCATCTTCGTTATCTCCTTCTTCTCCCTCCTTATCCCATTCCTTTATCAGCCTCCCTATTCTTTTCATCTCTTCTCATCTCTTCTCATCCCCTCCATTCGCATCTTCTTCCCTCGTTTTCCTTTATCATCTCATTCCTGCATTACCTTCCCTATTTTCTCCATCTTCCTCATCTCTTTCCTTCGCATCTTCGTTCTCTCTTCCTTCTCCTTCTTCTCCCTCTTCATTTTCGAGATGGGGCTCAGTTACATCTCCCTTCCTCCCTTCCTCCTTCTCTCCCTTCTCATCCAATCACATTACCTGTATATTTAGGAGGCGAGAAAGGGAGAGTGAGGAAGAAAACACATAGAGGAGGAAGGACAAGACGGAATAATAAGGGAGGAGGAGGAGAAGGAGGAGAAGGAGAAGGAGGAGGAGGAGAAGGAGGAGGAGGAGAACAGGAGAATCTACTTGGCATTTCCGTCTAGTTTAAATCCTCACCTGCTTGCTCTCTCTCTCTCTCTCTCTCTCTCTCTCTCTCTCTCTCTCTCTCTCTCTCTCTCTCTCTCTCTCTCTCTCTCTCTCTCTCTCGATATACCCCAACGGTGCCTCGGGCGGGGAGAGAACTGGTGTGTGTGTGTGTGTGTGTGTGTGTGTGTGTGTACTCCAGAAAGGTTTGTTGTTGGGTATTCTACTAACGTGCCCTCCTCCTCCTCCTACTCCTCCTCCTCCTCCTCCTCCTCCCTCGGTCTCAAACCCATCTAACATCACCTTCACGATCTTCATCTCTCCATCCTCCTCCTCCTCCTCCTCCTCCTCCTCTCTCCATTTCACCCCATAACCATCTTTTCTCTCCTTCTCCCTCTTACCCCCCCCTCCAGCATCACTCCTATTACAATATCCCTCCACACTTACATTCTTCTCTCCCTTCCCTTCCATTCTCTTCTCCCCTTCTCCCCATTTTTCCTCCTCTCCCCTTCTTTATTTTTCTTTACCTCCTCTTCCCAACCTTTTCTACTCCACTCCTCCCTCTTTCCTTTTTCTTCACTTTTCTCTTTTCTTCTCCCCTCCCTTCCTCCTCCTCTTCCTCCTCCTCCTCCTCCTCCTGCATCCCCATACAAGGAGAAGCTTAGTTGCAATCAAAGGAAGTATCGAGTGAATATAAATAAGAGAGAGAGAGAGAGAGAGAGAGAGAGAGAGAAGCGTGCGAGCTGCCATAGAGGTTGTCATGAGGTCAACTGAGTGAGGGGAAGGGAGGGAGAGATGGGGAAAGGGGAGGGGGGTGGGGAGTGGGGGGTTAGCACGGGGATCAATTGAACTGGGCAATCTTCTCATCTACCTCCTACTCCTCCTCATCCCCCTGACAATTACCCCCCCCCTCCTCCTTCTCCCCTCCTCCCCATCTTCCCCATCTCTCCCCTCTGTCCCATAGCCCAGTCTCTTTTATCTCCCCTCTTCCCTCTCCCCCCTCCCCTCTTTCTCTCCTCCCCAACTCATTCCCCTCACTTACCTCCCTTGCGCAACTCTCTCTCTCTCTCTCTCTCTCTCTCTCTCTCTCTCTCTCTCTCTCTCTCTCTCTCTCTCTCTCTCTCTCTCTCTCTCTCTCTCTCTCTCATCCTACCTGTATCCTGTTTGGAGCCTAAAAGGAAGGAAGAGGAGGAGGAGGAGGAGGAGGAGGAGGAAGGGTCAAGTATCTGAGGGGAATATGATGGTGATGGGTGGTGATGGTGATGAGAGAGAGAGAGAGAGAGAGAGAGAGAGAGAGAGAGAGAGAGAGAGTTTGCCCATCATAAACTTGGTTATAATGATGATAATATTGACACCTCATAAATTTTCTTTGCAAAATTAACAGGAGTGCAAAAAAATACGAACGGGAGAAAAGGGAGAGGAAAAAATATACAAAGCCTTGAAAAATCCAGACAAAAAGAAGGAAAAAATACATATTAATGAAAAGAGAGAAAAAAAGAAAACAAAATCACAAAACAGCAAGGAAAATAAGAAGAAAAGACGGACGTAAGGAGAAAGAAGGAAAAGTAAAAAAGAGGAAGGAAACAGCATATAGGAAAAGCTCAAGAAAAGTGTGAAAAAAAAGAAAAGTAGAGAAAAAATATATATATAAGCGATACATGACCAACATATAGTGACGAATGAAATAGTCTGAATGAGATACTGAAAGATAGAGAGAAGAAAAGGGAGATAGAGAAAATAAGTTATCGAAAGGAAGGAAAAAAAGTTGGTCAGGTTGAAAGAGGAAAGTGAGGGAAGGAATACTCAAACGTAACCATTCTCTTCCTTCCACCCTCTTCCACTCATCCATCAATCCATCCATTCAGACCAAGAGAGCTTACAGAAGAAAAGGAAAGTGAAGAACAGAATAACAACACAACAATACTCAGAGCTTGTGTTGCGTTACTTTGTGTTAGTGTTGGTGGTGGTGGTGGTGTTTGTGAGTGTGTTCGTGTGTGTGTTTGTTTACCTTTTGTCTACGTCTACCTGTGTCGTGTTTACCTGAGCCGCAAACATGGTGTACAGGTGTGACGAGGTGTTGCTCTCCTACAATAAGTTCAACGAGACGAAGGTGAGTGTGTGTGTGTGTGTGTGTGTGTGTGTGTGTGTGTGTGTGTGTGTGTGTGGAATTGTAATCAGAATGTATTTAGTGATGAAATGTCGGTTATAACGGCTGCAAGTTATAGTAGTAGTAGTAGTAGTAGTGTGTGTGTGTGTGTGTGTGTGCGTGTGTGTGTGTGTGTGTTTGTGTGTGTGTGTGGAATTGTAATCAGAACGTGTATTTAG
>NC_066520.1:13782208-13787208 GCF_024679095.1 Eriocheir sinensis
CCTTGTCTCCCAGTGCTTCCCAGGCCAGTCTTTGTCTCCTAACGTGCGGGGGACACCTTAAGCTACTTCCTCTGTGATTCCAGGCTCTCATTCTCAAGCATTACGGGGCCTGACACCCACATTTGATTAGGCTTTTGTAGAGGTTATGGGTAGTATAGTTTTTTCTTTCCCCATGTCTTGTAATGTTTCCCAGTTCACTTTTTGTCTCCTAACGTGCGGGGGACACCTTAAGCTACTTCCTCTGTGATTCCAGGCTCTCATTCTCAAGCATTACGAGCCTTACACACCCACATTTGATTAGGCTTTTGTAGAGCTTATGGGTAGTATAGTTTTTTCTTTCCCCTTGTCTTGTAATGTTTCCCAGTCCACTTTTTGTCTCCTAACGTGCGGGGGACACCTTAAGCTACTTCCTCTGTGATTCCAGGCTCTCATTCTCAAGCACTACTGGCCTTACACACCCACATTTGATTAGGCTTTCGTAGAGCTTATGGGTAGTATTTTTTTTTCTCTCCGTATCTGCTAGTGTTTCCCAGTCCACTTTTTGTCTCCTAACGTGCGGGGGACACCTTAAGCTACTTCCTCTGTGATTCCAGGCTCTCATTCTCAAGCATTACGGGGCCTGACACCCACATTTGATTAGGCTTTCGTAGAGCTTATGGGTAGTATTTTTTTTTCTCTCCTCGTATCTGCTAGTGTTTCCCAGTACACATTTTGTCTGCTAACGTACGGGAGACATCTTCGGCAATTTCCTCTGTGATTTTAGGCTGTTATTCAAGTATTTCGGGCCGTACACACCCACATTTGATAAGGCTTTCGTAGAGGTTGTGGGTTGTTTCCATGGGTAGTTCTATGAGCCGAGTGATAGTTTGACAAGGCTTCTATATTCTCAAGCATTGCAGGGCTTACGCACCCACATATGATAAGGCTTTCGTAGAGGTTGTGTTAGCATTTCCATGGGTAGTTTTATGAGCCGAGTGATAGTTTAACAAGACTTCTACATTCTCAACCCACATATGATAAAGCTTTCGTAGAGGTTGTGGATAGTATTTCAATAGATAGTTTTGAGCCGAGTGATAGTTTAGCAAGACTTCTACATTCTCATCCCACATATGACAAAGCTTTCGTAGAGGTTGTGGATAGTATTTCAATAGATAGTTTTGAGCCGAGTGATAGTTTAGCAAGACTTCTACATTCTCAACCCACATTTGATAAAGCTTTCGTAGAGGTTGTGGATAGTATTTCAATAGATAGTTTTGAGCCGAGTGATAGTTTAGCAAGACTTCTACATTCTCAACCCACATTTGATAAGGCTTTCGTAGAGGTTGTGTTAGCATTTCCATGGGTAGTTTTATGAGCCGAGTGATAGTTTAACAAGACTTCTACATTCTCAACCCACATTTGATAAGGCTTTCGTAGAGGTTGTGTTAGCATTTCCATGGGTAGTTTTATGAGCCTATTAATAGTCTGATAAACCTTCCGCACCATGAATGTAAAGAACACTCCTAAGAACCCGGCTGATCTTCTTCGTGGCCTTTCTAAATATTTGCTGTGAGATCCGAAAGCGTCCGAGGAAATGAGGCTGGGAGGCTACTCGGAAAACAACCCGCCATAAAAATAATGCCGCTAAGATGAATGGCCGTGGAGTAATGGCTGTGTGGGCTATTTGTTCTTATCTTGGAGAATGTGCATTTTTTTTTTTTGTGATTTTTTTTCTTGGTCTTTCTTTCGTTTCTTTCCTCCACTGTTTTTAAGCCTTGTGGTCTTTCTTTCATATTGTTTTTATTTGTTTCTTCTTCTATTTCTTGTTTTTATTCTTATTATTCTTGTTCTTGTTCTTTTTCTTCTACTTCTTCTTCTTCTTCCATCTCCTCCACCTCCACTCCTTTTTCATCTTCCTTTTCTTCTTCTTCTCCTTCTCCTTCTTCCTACATTCGCCTACAGGTAAGTCTCTGAGGAAGGAGAGAATCCGGCATAATACTTCTCTTTCTCCTTCTCCTCTTTCTCCTTCTCTTTATCTTTCTCTTTCTCCTTCTCTTTCTCCTTCTCTTTATCTTTCTCTCCTCGGCAATTCCCGCGTGGTAGCTTGAACTAATGTGAAGGTTGTGTGATCGCCTTGTAGTTTAAGCGTGAAGAACAGCTGCAGATGCTTGGCGGAGATTGCAATGGTGGAAAGAAAGAAGGAATGCGAAAAAAGATAGTAAATGGAGGTTCGAAGAGAATTTTTGCCTGTATTGGCCATTCTCGTTCGCCATCTGCTGTTCCTGTACTTCCTAGCTTTCTTCCTCCTCCTCCTCCTCCTTCTCCTCTTCCTCCTCCTCCTCCTCCTCTTCTACCTTATTATTTGCCTCTTCCTCCCCCTTATCCTTCTTTCCCCCCTTCTCTTCCTTCTTATTCCTATACTTCTTCCTCCCCCTTATCCTGTTCCTCCTCTCCCTCCTCCTCCTTTCCCCTCTTCTCTTCCTCTTTATTCCTTTACCTCTTCCTCCTCCTCCTCCTTTTCTTCTTCTTCCTCCTCCTTATTCCTTTACCTCTTCCTCCTCCTCCTCCTTTTCTTCTTCCTCCTCCTCCTTATTCCCTTACCTCTTCCTCCCCCTCCTCCTTTTCTTCCTCCTCCTCCTCCTTATTCCTTTACCTCTTCCTCCCTCTCCTTATATTATCCATACCTGATCACCTGAGACAAATACGCTAATTAATCCGGTCCGCTTTAGGTGTTTTCAAGGAGGGGAAACTAAGCCGCCCACACAATGCAGTCGGGGCGGTGATGCAGGTGTCTGGGGAGTCGAAAGGGGTGAGGGGGTGAAGAGGGGAGTGTGTAAGGGTGTGCAGGGTGGAACGGTGGGTGTGTAGGGGTGAGGGGCGGAAGAGGAGTGGGTGTAAGGGTGTGCGTGAGTGTGAAGGGTGAAGAGGGGTGTGTGGGGGGAGGGGATAAAGAGGGGTGCGTGTGTGCGTGCGTGCGTGTATTTGGCATATGTTCGCCTTTTGCACAGCACCGGAAGTGTGAGGACCGTCTCAAGGTGAGCGGAAAGGTGAACAAGGATACACACACACACACACACACACACACACACACACACACACACACACACACACACACACACACACACACACACACGCTCTCTCTCTCTCTCTCTCTCTCTCTCTCTCTCTCTCTCTCTCTCTCTCTCTCTCTCTCTCTCTCTCTCTCTCTCTCTCTCTCTCTCTCTCTCTCTCTCTCTCTCTCTCACACACACATAGACACATACACACTCTCTCTCTCTCTCTCTCTCTCTCTCTCTCTCTCTCTCTCTCTCTCTCTCTCTCTCTCTCTCTCTCTCACACACACACACACACACACTCTCTCTCTCTCTCTCTCTCTCTCTCTCTCTCTCTCTCTCTCTCTCTCTCTCTCTCTCTCTCTCTCTCTCTCTCTCTCTCTCTCTGTCCTCGTGACGTCATAATTACGTCACTCATTCTGCTGTGACTCACTCGTAAGATCAATAGTCGAGTACGGGACACACCTTCCCCCCCCCCCTCCCTATCGTCCCCCTTTCCCCCCTCTTCTCCTACCTCTCCTATCACCCCCTCAGACCGATCCTCCTTCCCTCCCGCCCTCCTTTCCCCTCCTCTTCTCCCCTCCTTTCCTACCCTCATCTTTCCCTCCAGCTCTCCTCTCCTCTCCTCTCCTTCCCTCCTTCCTCTACTACCCCTCCTCTCCTTCTTCCCTCCCCTCCTAATCCCTCCTCAGACTCGTCATCTAACTTCCCCCTCCGTCTCTCGTTTACTTTCCTCCTCCTCTCCCCACTTTCTTTCCCTCCTCTCTCCCCCTCTCTTCGACCAGTCATCTGTCCCTCCATCTCTCTCCTTTCCCCTTTCTTCCTTTACCCTCCTTACCTTCCTCTCCTACTCCTCTTCCCTCCATTCTCAGAAGTCATTTTTCCCTCCATCTGTTTCCTTTCCTCTCCTCCTACCCCTTCTTACCTTCCTCTTCCCGCCTCCATAAGTAATTTTCCCCTCCATCTCTTTTCTCCCCCTCTTCTTCCCTTTCTTCCTATCCTTCCCTCCACCTCACATATTCCTTTTCAAGCCTATCATCTTTTCCTTCATCTCTCCTTTCTCCCCTTTTCTTCCTTACCTTTTCGCTCCCCTTCCCTCCTATCCCTCCACTCCCTCTCGTATTCCTCCTCCAACCGATCTTTTTCTATCCTTCATCTTTCCTTTTTCCTTTGTGGTATTTGATTCATTTTTTTTTTGTTAATCGATCCTTTTTTTTTTCTTTTCTTTGTTTTGTGGTGTTCGTTTTTTTTTTCCTTTGCTCTTTTGTGACGTTTATTCTTTTTTTTTCTTTTTTCCTCCCGTCCAGTCATATCTCCTCCTCTTCTTCTTCCTCCTCTATCCTTCTCCTTATATCCCTTCTTCTAATATCCAACGTTCCTTCTCATTCCTCTTCTTCCTTCCCCTTCTAGTTTCCCCCTTCTTTCCTTCCTTCCTTCCCCTCATAGTCATTACATCTCCCCCCCCTCCTCCTCCTCCTCCTCCTCCTCCTCCTCTTCTATTTCTTTTTCATGTTCTTGTTCTTTATTCTTGTTTTTTCCTCGTTCATTGATTTTTTTTTTTTGCCTCATGTTCTTGTCTTTTTTCCTCTCTCTCTCTCTCTCTCTCTCTCTCTCTCTCTCTCTCTCTCTCTCTCTCTCTCTCTCTCTCTCTCTCTCTCTCTCTCTCTCTCTCTCTCTCTCTCTCTCTCTCTCTCTCTCTCTCTCTCTCTCTCTCAACCTTCCTTCTCTCCTTCCTCCTTCCCTCCTCCTCTCCCTCCCCTCCTCTTCCCTTCTTCTAGTCACCACAACCATGTCAACCACTAACCTCCCCTCACCCCCCATTACTAATCCTCCCCCTCCTCGTCCTCCTCCCCTCTTCCCACCCATTCACCTCAAGACCCTTCTCCCTAACCTCACCCTCACCGCCCTCACCACCATCACCACCATCATCACCGCAGACGCAGCATCACCCCTTCCTCTCACCCCTAC
>NC_066520.1:13789708-13802208 GCF_024679095.1 Eriocheir sinensis
GTTATTTTTTTTTCACTCACTTCCTCCTTTGTGGTATTTGATTCCTTTTTCTTTTTTTTCTGTTAATCGATCCTTTTTTTTTTCTTCTCTTTGTTTTGTGGTGTTCGTTTTTTCCTTTGCTCTGTTGTGACGTTGATTGTTTTTGTCTTTGTTTTTCTTCGTCTTTTGTCTTCCGTTTCTATCTCCTTGTTTTCTTTATTTGATAAGGAATTCTATATATTTGTGTATCATTTATTATATAGTTTTTTTTTTCTATGTATAAAGGAATTCGATTGCTTCATATATCATTAAGTTGTATTAGCTACCTTTTTTTGTATTAAGTAATTTCATGTATTTCTCTTGTATATATTAATGAATCCCGTCGTTTTCTGTATCATTAGATTATATTAGCTACTTATTTTTGGTATATTAGGGAATTCCACCTTTTTTGTATCATTAATTTCTATAGCTACTTTATTTATCACTGTTTAGGAATCCCATCGTTTTTTTCATCATTATATTCACGTGCAACTTTCACTCTTATCGTTGCATTTCTTGATCCACATTATATTTTTTCATTATAAATTCTACAGTTTTTTTTTTGTATAAAGTAAAGAATCCCATTGTTTTCTCATTATTATATTTACGTGTAACTTTTTTTTTCACTCATTTATCGTTGCGTTTCTTCATTCTTTATTTATTTACTTGTTTATTTATTTATTATTATTATTATTTTTTTGTGTAGCTGTAGTCATGTCATCACCGAATCCCCTGTTTTTGTTCATATACGAATTAATAAATCCCATCGTACAACTTTCACCTATATCGTTTCTTGATCCTCTTTATTTTGTCGATGTAGACTCATGTCACTGAATCCAATCCTGTTACCTAATCCTCCAGCTAGAAGTCACCCCGTTCCAGTACCTTCCTAATCCTATATCTCAAGGGCATTTAATCCTCTTTGTGGGTTCTTATTCGTCCTAATGTCCCCCGTAATCTCCATATAAGTACTTCCTAATTACTGCGTCCCTTGATTACGAAGAGTACCTAATCCCTTATACATGCTACTGGATTCCCTCTCCCTTATAACCGCACTACTTGAACCTCTTTTATAAGCCGTCGACCCCTTCCCCCCCTACGCCCCCTCACCCCGCCCCGTTTAGTGTGAGTCACCTCCCCGCTTCATGGCTTGCCGCCCCCCTCCCCTCCTCCCCAACCCCCCAATACTTCCCCTTATCTGTGAGTCATTGCCGGCCAGGGTACAGTGCCCTGCGACCGCCCTGAGGAGGAGGAGGAGGAGGAGGAGGAGGAGGAGTAAGGGGCAATAACATGGAGAAGGTGAACTTTCCTCTCTCTCTCTCTCTCTCTCTCTCTCTCTCTCTCTCTCTCTCTCTCTCTCTCTCTCTCTCTCTCTCTCTCTCTCTCTCTCTCTCTCTCTCTCTCTCTCTCTCTCTCACCCCAAGTCGATATAGTTAAGTGGTCTGTGCGTGTGTGTGTGTGTGTGTGTGTGTGTGTGTATAAAGGTGACAATAGCGTGTGTAAGCGGTGTGTTGGGGGGGAGGGGGAGGAAGATGAGAGTTGGGAGGAGGGAAGATGAGGAGGAGGAGGAGGAGGAAGGAAATGTCGAGTGTTAAGTGATGTGAAAGAAGAGAGAGACTGAGGTTGCTTGGTTAGTAGTAGTGGAAGTAGTAGTAGTAGTAGTTGTAGTAGTAGTAGTAGTAGTAGTAGTAGTGATGAGTGTGTGAGAGGGAGAGAAAGAGGAAGGGGAGAGGGGACGAAAGGAAGGGGAAGGGGAAGGGAAGGGGAGGGGGTGAGGAGGTAATGGGGGGTGGGATGGGTGGGATAGGTGACGGCTGAGAGAGAGAGGGAGAGAAAGAGGAAGGTGAGAGGGGACGAGAGGAGTGGTTGGGGAAGGAGGGGAAGGGGAAAGGGGGAAGGGGGTTTTATTGGTGGTCGTGGGAATCTCCATCAAGGACACCGTCAGTATATGCCGCCACCTGCCTCTCCCCCTCCCCCTCCTCCCCTTCTCCCCTCCCTCCTCCCCCAATCCTTCCCTCATTACTTCCCATTTCCTCCTCCTCCTCATCAGTGTTGCTTCTTGTTCTTTCTTTTCTCATTATCTTTTCGTTTTTGTTTGTCTGTCTGTCTGTCTGTCTGTCTGTCATTTATCTTCTTTCTCATAACCTTCTCACACTCCATTTGTGTTCTCTCTCTCTCTCTCTCTCTCTCTCTCTCTCTCTCTCTCTCTCTCTCTCTCTCTCTCTCTCTCTCTCTCTCTCTCTCTCTCTCTCTCTCTCTCTCTCTCTCTCTCTCTCTCTCTCTCTCTCTCCAACGCAAAAGATTCGATACAAAGTCATCCTTTTTCTTCCTCTCTGCCCCCCTCCTCCTCCTCCTCTTCATCCTCCTCCTCCTCCTCCACCTCCTCCCCCTTCCTCCTCCACCTCCTCCCCCTTCCTCCTCCTCTTCCTCTTCCTCTTCCCCCTCCACCACCTGGCTATCACCGGTGTCATTTCGGATATTGAAGCACTTCCCTGATTCTCTCTCTCTCTCTCTCTCTCTCTCTCTCTCTCTCTCTCTCTCTCTCTCTCTCTCTCTCTCTCTCTCTCTCTCGGAAGCCATAGTTCAGGCAGTGTTAAGACAACTTCCTCCCTTCATCCCTTCCTTTCATCCTCTTATTTTTCCTCCTCACTTCTCTTCTCCCTTATCTGATCCCTTCCCTTCCTCGCAGTTTCCTCGTCCTTTCTTCCCTCCTTTCCCTCACTTTCTTTTATTCCTTCTTGCTTTTTTTTTCGTTCTGCATTTCAGTTTTTATATAGGCCTCTACTCGTTTTGTATCTATCTATCTCTATCTATCTATCTATCTACCTGTGTATATGACTCATTGTATTCCTATTTATTCCTATGTATCTATCTATTTATATCGGTCTTTCCTCTGCCTTCCTTCTCTCCCCTTCCTTAATCTTGCTTCCACCTAGTTTATTTTTATTTATTCGTTTATTCCTGCCTCCCTCACTGCTTCTAAGTTTCTCTTTTTTTTCCTCTCCTTCATTTATTTCATTTTTGTATTTATATCTTTTTTCTCCTTCCTCCTTCTTTCTTTTCCTCACTTCTAATAATTTTTCCTCTTCGTTCCTCTCCTCTCCTGTCTCCTTATCATCATTTCTCCTCTCATCTTTGCTCTCCTTCTCTCTCCTCCTCTTTCCTTTACTCACTTTTTATCATTATTTTCTCCTCTCCTCCCCTTTCTTTTCCTTCACTCACCTTTTCGTAATTTCTCCTCTCTTATTTCTTATCACCTCCTTTACTTATTTATCAGAGTTTCTCCTTTCCCTCTTCTATCCTTCACACACTTTATAAATATTTATTCTCTCCTCTCCTTTCCTCTCATCTCTTTTCTCCTTTCCTTTTCTTCCCCCACTTTTCAGAATTTCTTCCCTCCTTTCCTGTCCGCTTATATATCTTACGCAGTCCTTTCCCCTCACTGCATCCTTTCTAACCTGGCCCAGCATCCCTACCTCTCCTCCCTCTCCTGCCCATCCCCACCCTTCCTTCCCACACTCTGCTTCAAGGGGGATTCTAAAGCTGGCCTCCTCATCCTCTCATTCCCCACGGCTATTCTGTGAGGACATAGCAGGGGAGGAGGAAGGAGAAGGGAGGTTGGATTATGTCGGAAATATGTATACAAGGAAAGTTATTATGGAGAAAACAAAGAGGGAAAAAATATTGTGAAGGCGTAGTGGATAAAGAGTTTGGGAGGAAGGAAATTAATAGGTACGCCAGGTGTGTGTGTGTGTGTGTGTGTGTGTGTGTGTGTGTGTGTGTGTGTGTGTGTGTGTGTTGCTTTTGATTGCTGAATAAAGAAACAAATCAGGTCAAGGCTTTGGAAGGAGAGGGAGAGTAAAAAAAAAAAAATTTGTGTATATATGTCTTGAAATACCTTCCCTACCTGTGCGTTCGTGTGTGTGTGTGTGTGTGTGTGTGTGTGTGTGTGTGTTTGAAGTGAGCCAAGTAAGCAAACTGTTATTCTCTCTCTCTCTCTCTCTCTCTCTCTCTCTCTCTCTCTCTCTCTCTCTCTCTCTCTCTCTCTCTCTCTCTCTCTCTCTCTCATCCGTCTCCTTGATATCATTACTGTGTTGTCTCGATCAAACAGAGTATAGAAGTGAAAGTCTCTGATGGTGATTTAAATATATTCTTTGTTTTTCTTTCCCTCCTCCTCCTCCTCCTCCTTCTGTCAGGTAAACGATAAGGAAAACATTGAAATCTGCGTAAAATTATCATATCCATACCAATGATTTATATATATCTACACAATGATCAGCTAAAAAACAAAAACAAAACAAAAAAAAACAATTAGAGAGATGGATAAATTAAGATAGATATATAGATAAATAGATAAGTAAAAATCGGTACATAGGCAGATAGTTAGATAAATAGATAGATAGATAAAGATAGATAGATGGCTAGGTAGATAGATGCTTAAACAGACAGACAAACATACATTCAGACTGATACATATACTTCCAAACAAACATACATACTTACTGTTTGATGGATCTGTCACACACACACACACACACACACACACACACACACACACACACACACAAGCACACACAATGATATAGAGTGACAAAACAACTTCACGGCTAACCTTGAGGAGAGGATGAGGTTAGCAGGAGTAGGAGGAGGAGCAGGAGGAGGAGGAGGAGGAGGAGGAGGAGAGGTAATATACACACTCTTAATATTGCTGTGATTGTTTTTTTTTGTATTGAGTTTGTGTGTTTTCTTTGTGCTTTATTGGTTTTTTTTTGTACGTCTATTTGTTATTCTGTTTGTTTTATCGTTGGTGTTTTTTATTTATTTTCTTTTACTTCTGTTTGTTGTTGTTCGTGTCACTTGCAAGGCGATATGAGGAAACCGCCCACGTTGATGTGTGTGTGTGTGTGTGTGTGTGTGTGTGTGTGTGTGTGTGTGTGTGTGTGTGTGTGTGTGTGTGTGTGTCGGAGAGTTAAAAAAAAAACAGTAATACGAAAAAAGAAAAAGAAGAAAAGGAAGATGCGGGTAAAAGGGAAATTTCCGTGAGAGTTTTGAATGAAAAGATTGCGCTTGTGTGTGTGTGTGTGTGTGTGTGTGTGTGTGTGTGTGTGTGTGTGTTTTAAGAGTCAGAGCTATAGTTTGAGTTCTATTAATTCGGGCCAAGGGTAGCTAGCGGCTGAGAGAGAGAGAGAGAGAGAGAGAGAGAAGGGTGTGGGTGTGTCTGGGTGTGTGGGAGACGCGTATGAGATGTGGGAAAGAGAGAGATGAGATTAGATAATGGTGTGTGAGTCGTGTGTGTGTGTGTGTGTGTGTGTGTGTGTGTGTGTGTGTGTATGTGTGTAAGGTTCGTAACGGCGAGTTGAATGTCATCCGGACCTGTTTCGTTGTAATCCAGACACACACACACACACACACACACACACACACACACACACACACACACACACACACACACACACACATTCTCTTTAATACGTAAAAAAAAAAATGACATCAAGTAATAATTAATGATCTCAGAAATGAATGTATGCAGAGAAAAAAATAAAGTATAAATTGAACTAGCGAAGAACCTGTTTTAGATTAAGGAAAAAGAAAAACACTTGAAGGTGAGTCGGAATAGGACGTTAGTGATAAAAGAATGTGTGTGTGTGTGTATGAGAGAGAGAGAGAAGAAGTTTATGAGCGTTGTCGTGAGAGAGAGAGAGAGAGAGAGAGACCTTCCTTCATACGAAATTCACTTCCTTACTTTTTTTTCTATTTCCCTTCAACTCCTTTTTCTTGCATTCTACAACAACACCATTTCCACCACCATCACCACCACCACCACCATCATAACCATCACCATCACCTCCATTTACCATCTCTATTACAACGTGTCGCCCTTCCCTTCCCATCATTACACCTCCCCCGTTGATTTCTTCCCCCCTTCCCATCATCTCTCCTCTCTCTCTCCCTTCCTTCTTTCCTCTTTCACTTTCCCATCACCTTAAATACTCGTCGTCGTCATCATCATCTTACCCCTTCCTTTTCCGCTTCTCATCACTCATCCTCATCCCACCCCTTCCCTCCCCTTCCCTTCCTCTTCCTCCTCCTCCTTATTTCTTCATTACTATTCCTTCCCCTTTTCTCTTCTTTTGTATCTTTTCTTTTTCTTAGCCATCACAAAACTTCCATCTGTATCCTCTTTTTCCTTCTCACCTTGTCTTCCTCTCCTCATATCCAACCTCTTGCCTAAAGTAACCTAACCTTATCCTACCGTCCCTTACCTTACCTAACTGTACCTTACCTTAATTGTTTTGACCTTACTTTACCCTAACCTAACCTAACCTACCCTACCCTTTATACTAACCTTACAGTTATCTTTATGTCCGTTGTTGCTAATCTCAGTTTTTTCTCTTCTCAGGATCAACTAAACCTAACCTAGCCCTCTTAACCTAACCTAACCTATATAGTAACTTAATATCCTTCTGCCCACTGTTGCTAATCTCCTGTTTTCTCTTCGGGACCAACGTAACCTAACCTTCATAACCTAACCAAACCTAATATGTATACGAACCTCATATACTCCTCCCCACAGTTGCTAATTTTGTTTTTCTGTTCGTTTCTCAGGACCAGTGGGACAGCATCGCGGGCCACACCCAGAAAGGCATCACCTTTCTGGAGCAGTATGGCCACTTCGTCAAGGAGCGATGCCAGATTGAACTCGACTACGCCAGAGGACTCAGGTAAGACGCTTTGTGATGTGCAGGTGGGAAGAGGTGGAGGGGAAACAGGTGTAAGGAGGAGAGGGAGGAAGGGAGTGATGAATGGTGGTTGTTGTGAAGTGTTTGAAGGAGAGGGAAGAAGAAAGAAGTCTGGTAAAGAAAATGCTGGGCAGGTGTAAATAATTATATGAAAGGAAAACAGGTGTAGGAGGGAAAGAGAGAGGAGAAATGTTGTTGTAATGAAGTGTTGTAAATAGAAGAAGGAATGTTAAGGGAAGCGAAGGAAGAAGGAAGAAGGAATTAAGTGAACAGGAGATGCCGTGAAGTATAAAGAAGAGAGGAAAGAGGGAAAACTTAACTGAACTGGGAACAAAATTACTTTCGAATTAACTAAGATAAAAAAATAAAAACACTGGACTGAACTGAACTGAAGTGGGAACAAAATTACTTTCGAGTTAACTGAAACACACACAAAAAAAAAAAAAAAAAAAACTGAACTGAGCTGAACTGAACTGAATTGATCTGGGAACAAAATTGCTTTAACGTTAACGCAAAAAAACAACAACAACAACTAGAGACTGAGTAAATGCAAATGAAACCGAAAAAAAAAAATAACAAAAAATAAAGATGGAGAGAATAGTGAATAATACCAAAGAAAAACAAACAAACAGGGTAATAGACGGTAAGGAAGACTGGTGATAAAACGCGATAAAAGGATAGCTAAGAGACCGTGACAAAAAAAAAAATAATGGCGACATGAAGGGCACGCAGGTGGAGGGAAAGGTGGACGGGTTAATGGATAGTAAAAAAGAAAAAAAAACTATTGTGGATGGAGGTGGGACGTAAAGTGGATATAAAGTAAGGTAAGGGAAGGGAGGTGGCTAAGAGGAAAGGTAAGGGAAAGATAAAGGTAAAAAAAAAAGAAAAAAAAAGTGGATGGTGGGAGGGAAGGAGGAGGAGGCAAACTAAGGTAAGGGAAGGGAGGTGGCTAAAAGGGAAGGAAATGGGGGGAAAAGGTATTAAAGGGAAAGGTAGAGGTTGAGGTTAATGGGTCATAATAAAGAAATGGTTAGGGAAGAAAGATAAATGGGGAAGGGAAGGGCAGGGCAGGTGGGTGGTCAGAAGGGAGGGAAATGGGGATGGGTAGGGAAAGGTAACAATGGGGAAGTAAAGGTGAAGGGTTAATAGGTAATAAAGAAAGGTAGATTGGATATTGGAAGGTAAGCAAAGGGGGGGAAAGGGAGGAAGGGAGGGAGATGAAGGGGTGTCATTACTATCATCATCATCATCATCATCATCTTCTTCTTCTTCTTCTTCTTCTTCTTCTTCTTCTTCTTCTTCTTCTTCCTTGACCGTCTTTCTTAATCGTTTTCTTCGTAACTAGAATGTGTATGTGTGTAACGTACTCGGTATAATGAACAATGAGAGAGAGAGAGAGAGAGAGAGAGAGAGAGAGAGAGAGAGAGAGAGAGAGAGAGAGCGTGTAGGTTTCTATTGGGGCGCGAAGGCTAACCTACAATCACCTAAACCAATTACCTCAACCAATCATCCCCCCCCCCTTCCTCCCCTCCCCAATCCCCTCCTTAGAAATCTTCCAGCACCTCAACCTCCCCTCCTCCACCTCTACACACAAACCACACCCTGTTACACCCCCTTCCACACACACACATTCACCCCCTCCACCTCCACCTTCTACATAGACACGTACACATACCCTTTCCACCTCCAATCTCTCTTATACACATAATCCACATCCTCTTCCTCCTCCTCCTCCTCTTCCACATTCCTTCACCTCCACTCATCCACTAACATAACCAACCCACACAAGTCTTACTCCACCACACCTCCATTATATAATTCCACAAACAAACCCCCAACACACACACACACACACACACACACACAGGTAAGATGGAGGGTAATTACCTGGCAACGGCGCTGTAAAACTCACCTTCCTGGCTGTAGGTTAGGTTCGTCGGGCCGGGCAAGGAAAAGGCTGGCTGGCGGGCCGTGTATCTATGCTCCTCGCCTACCCTCAGACAGACATAGGAAGGAAGGAAGGAAGGGAAGATTATTGCGTTTTATTTCAAGGTTTCATTTAAGATTTGCGGGACAATTAGACATGAGGAAGTAAAGGAGGGAGAGATAATTGTTTTGTTTCAAGGTTTGCTCTGAATCTTTGGAACAAGTCGACGTGATGAAGTAAAGAAAGGAAAGGAAAGTGAACTGCTGACATTGAAAGATACACTCATGCATTAGCTCTGATAGACAAGTAGGCGAATAGAATAGATGAAATACAAGAAGGGAATGGAAGAGAATTTTGATCTATTAGAAAAAAAAAGTAAATTGTAAGAGAAAACTGATGTAAGAGTTGAGTGGTTAGATAGATATATTTACTAAGACTGGAATAGGGAGATAGATGGATGGATTGGAAGACAGTTAATATACAGAAATTGACAGATAGATAAGTAGATATGTAGGTAGAAAAGTAGGTTAGTAGGTAGGCAGGTAGCAGGTACAAAATTTAGTAGGTAGGTAAGGAGTTGAGAGGTAGAGAGGTAGGAAGGTAGATATTGGTAGATAGGTAGGTTAGGTTAGGCTTGGTTAGGTTAGGTTAGGTTTGGTTAGGTTAGGTTAGGTTCGGCTAGGTTAGGTTGGGTTAGGCTAGGCTAGGTTAGGCTAGGCTAGGTTTGGTTTGGTTTGGTTAGGTTAAGTTAGGTTAGGTTAGGTTAGGATAGGTTAGGCTAGACTAGACTAGGTTTGGTTTGGTTAGGTTTGGTAAGGTTAGCTTAGGCTAGGCTAGGTTTGGTTTGATTTGGTTAGGTTTACAGAGAGAGAGAGAGAGAGAGAGAGAGAGAGAGAGAGAGAGAGAGGGAAGAAAAATCACGTTGCAAGGTGTGGGTCTGGTGTAATGAGCGCCGGCCAGGTATGTGGAGACGGAGAAAGCGAAACGGGGAGACCACTGGAACGGAAAGAATATATGCACCGCCGAAAACAATGAATATGTTAAAGGTCACTATAGAAGAGGGAAAGAAAAGGTGTATAATCCAGAACTAATGTATATAAAATTCCTACTAACCTACCTACTTGTTTACGGACCTGCTTTCATAAGAACATAAGAACATAAGAACGCAGGAGTCTGCAAGAGGCCGGTAGGCCTGTACGAGGCAGCTCCTTTGACCCTAAGCTCCCGTGTATCTAACCCCACCTATTATCGCTGTCCATGAATTTATCTAGTCTATTTTTGAATGTGACAATTGTATTGGCACTCACCACATGACTGCTAAGCCTATTCCACTCATCCACCACCCTGTTAGTAAACCAATTTTTGCCTATGTCCCTGTTGAATCTGAATTTATCCAGTTTAAACCCGTTACTTCGTGTCCTACCCGGTTCTCTTACCAACAAAACCTTATGAATGTCTCCCTTATTAAAGCCCTTCATCCATTTATAAACCTCGATCATGTCTCCACGCACCCTTCGCCTTTCTAGAGAATGCAAGTTTAACTGTTTGAGTCTTTCCTCGTATGGCAAGTTTCTCAACCCCTGAATCATCTTAGTCATCCTCCTCTGCACCGATTCTAACATTTTGATATCCATTCTATAGTAGGGTGACCAGAACTGAACCGCATAGTCAAGATGAGGTCTAACTAATGCTAAATATAGTTTGAGGAAGACTTCGGGGCTTCTGTTGCTTACGCTCCTTGAAATAAATCCCAGTACCCTATTAGCTCGATTTCTAGCTTGAATGCATTGTGCCCTTGGACGGAGATCAGAGCTCACTAAGACCCCTAAATCCCTCTCGCACCCAGACCTACTTATGAGAGTGTTATTTAAGCAATAGTTATGTGAGGGGTTGTTCCTACCTACACTCAGAATACTGCACTTCCCTACATTGAACTCCATCTGCCATTTATCCGCCCAGTCATATAATCTGTTGAGTTCACCTTGGAGAATACTAGCGTCCTGATCCGACTCAATTACTCTACCGATCTTGGTATCATCTGCAAATTTACTAACATCACTACTAATTCCTGTGTCTAAGTCATTGATGTAAATAATAAACAAAAGTGGACCTAATACCGAACCTTGTGGGACCCCACTCGTAACACATCCCCAGTCAGATCTTTTACCATTGATTTGCACTCTTTGCTTCCTATTGCTAAGCCACGCCTTGACCCAGTTCAAAACTTTACCCTCTACTCCGTGAGCCTGTAATTTAAGCAACAGTCGTTGGTGAGGAACTTTGTCAAACGCTTTACTAAAATCAAGATAGATTACATCATAATTTTCATCTCTGTCAACCGCCTCAAATACTTTATTGTAGAAGGACAAGAGATTGGTGAGGCATGACCTACCTTTTGTGAACCCATGCTGCGAGTCGTGAATTACACTATGTTTCTCTAAATGCTCCCGAATGTTCCTGGCTATTATGGACTCCAGCATCTTCCCTATAACCGATGTTAAGCTAATTGGGCGATAGTTTGAAGCAACTGACCTGTCCCCCTTTTTGAAAATCGGCGTCACATTAGCTACTTTCCATAGGCTCGGCACATAGCCAGTATTTACCGACATCTTAAAGATGTCGGTTGGTGTCACTGATTATATCACCTAGCTCCTTTAATACCCTCGGAAATATCCCGTCAGGACCTGGCGACTTGTTCTTCTTAAGCTTATCTATCTCATCCTGAACTACTTGCCTGGTAATGATTATATCCCTCAATTTATCGCCATCCCCGCCCTCGTACACCTGAACTCTTTCCGGTATAGTCGTTCGATCCTCCTGTGTGAATACTGAAAGGAAGTAGTCGTTCAACAATGTGCTCATATTTTCGTAATTTTCTACTAGCTCCCCTGTGTTTGTTTTCAGCGGTCCAATTTTCTCCCGTGATTTGGTTATATACATCTTAAAGAAGCCCTTAGGAGTACGCGTCGCCTCATTGGCATCTTTGATCTCATAATTCCTTTTGCGATCTTTGTGTTTTTCTTAACTAATCTAGATATTTCGACGGACCGGCCCCTGAGATGTGTTTCCCCATTCTTTATTTTCTGATAAATTCCCTTCTTTAACCCAATCTCGTGTTTTAGTCCACGAGTCATCCATAGGATCATTGTTTTCTTTTCTAAGTGTTCGCTGTGGTATATGCTGTTCTTGCCCCTCTACTATTACTCTAACTAAATTATTGTAAGACATTTCTACCTGGTTCTCCTGGCTCTCCAATCCGCAGTTCTGGCCCTCATGAATCCCTAAATTATCCCAGTTTACCCCTTCAAGATGTCTTCGAAGCCTCGTAGTTTGCTCTTCTAAAATCTGGCACTAACACTGGGTTTGGATCACGGGTTACAGTCTAACCTAAAACGAACCGTTCTGTGATCACTATTTCCTAACTCTCCGCCCACCTCCAACTCACGTAGCAAGTTCCCATTATTGGTTAGGACTAAGTCTAATATGTTATCTCCTCTGGTAGGCTCAGTAACTACCTGCTTAAGGAAATTATCTTGTATAACTTCAAGAAAGTCCTCTGCTTCCAGGTCACCCACTAGATCTTCCCAGTCTATATTCCTATAATTAAAGTCCCCCATTACGCAGACATTTCTACTCCTACTCGCCCTGCCAATCTCCTGTAGTATTATACTCGTGTCCTGCCTGTTAAGGTTGGGTGGCCTGTATATAACTCCTAGAGTTAGTTTTTCTTTCCCTTTGTAAACGTCCACCCAAACTGATTCTTTCCTGTATGTCTACTTACCTACTCCCTCATCCACTTACCTATCTACCTACCT
>NC_066520.1:13807208-13839708 GCF_024679095.1 Eriocheir sinensis
ATTTTCTTGTTGTTTTCTTTTTCCCTTTTTTTTCTTCTATCGTCTTTTGTCTTCTTCCTCTTTTCCTCTTCTTTTTTTTCTTCTTCGTTTTCGTTTCTTCTTCTATCCTTCTCTATTGTTGTCATCGCTCTTGTTTTTGTTGTTTTTTCTGTCGTTTATCTCTTGTCGTGTGTAATGTGACATCGTTGTCGTTTTTTCTTGTCGTTGTTGTTACTCTTCCTGTTGTCGTTGCATGCGTTCCTCTCATCGTCGTATTTGAGTTGTCTGTTGTCGTTCTTGTTGTTGTCGTTGTTCTCGTCGGCGGCCGTTCTTTGATGCGCCAGACGGATTTGTTGACTCACGAACCTAACATGTGTGTGTGTGTGTGTGTGTGAGAGAGAGAGAGAGAGAGAGAGAGAGAGAGAGAGGCGGAAATGAGCAAATAGTTAACGTGTTTTACTCCAATCAGCTTAACACACACACACACACACACACACACACACACACACACACACTAATAATACTAATACTAATAAAAGCATGTTGCAATAATTGATAAACATAACCCTGATCAATATAACGAAAGGATCCAGATGGCTTTACGATAAGGTTTGGGGTACAATTACTTATAGCGTTGCCGGATTAATTAACGCTCGCCGCTGTTGGTTCATTAAAAAGACAATGCCGCCGCGGCCTCGTGCATTAAAAGAGAGGAAAAAATAATGAGGGTAATGTGTTTAGTTATTGGGAGCCGCTGATGGAGAATTGGAGTGGCGGGAACTGATTTTTTTGTAATTATTATTATTATTATTATTATTATTATTATTATTATTATTAGTAGTAGTAGTAGTAGTAGTAGTAGTAGTAGTAGTAGTAGTAGTAGTAGTATTGTTGTCAGTATTAGTCTGTTTTAGTATTGTTAGTATTGATATGTTTGTTATTGTTGTCGTTGATTTTGTTTTTTAATGTTTTGATTTTTTTTTTTTTTTGTGCTTCACTACGAATATATTTTGATTTTTAGTTTTTTTTTCAGCTGTTGTATTTCTTCTTGTTCTTATTTTTTCTTCACCCTTTTCTTCTGTTTTAGTCTTTCTTCTTTTTCGTCTTCGTTTTCTTCTTTTTCGTCCGGTTTTTCGTTTCTTAAGTCTTCGTTTTCTTCTTTTTCGTCCGTTTATTTCTTCCTTTAGTCTTCTTTCTCTTTTTCGTCCTTTTTTTTCTTCCTTTAGTCTTCTTTCTCTTCTTTTTCGTCCTTTTTTTTCTTCCTTTAGTCTTCTTTCTCTTCTTTTTCGTCCGTTTTTTTCGTTTCTTTAGTCTTCATTTTCTTCTTTTTCGTCCGTTTTTTCGTTTCTTCAGTCTTCATTTTCTTCTTTTTCGTCCGTTTTTTCGTTTCTTTAGTCTTCATTTTCTTCTTTTTCGTCCGTTTTTTCGTTTCTTTAGTCTTCATTTTCTTCTTTTTCGTCCGTTTTTTCGTTTCTTTAGTCGTCATTTTCTTCTTTTTCGTCCGTTTTTTCGTTTCTTTAGTCTTCATTTTCTTTTTTTTCGTCCGTTTTTTCGTTTCTTTAGTCGTCATTTTCTTCTTTTTCGTCCGTTTTTTCGTTTCTTTAGTCTTCATTTTCTTCTTTTTCGTCCGGTTTTTCGTTTCTTTAGTCTTCATTTTCTTCTTTTTTGTCTTCTTTTCCGTTTACATTGTGTCTTCGTCTTCCTTTTCTTCCTTTCCGTCTTCGTCTTCGTCTACTTTTTTTTGTTATAGTAATCAAATGAAAGTCAAATAAAAAAACTACCGTTCCTTACAAACCACGATAATGATATATAGGCAATGAATCGTGTTGCCTGCTCTCTCTCTCTCTCTCTCTCTCTCTCTCTCTCTCTCTCTCTCTCTCTCTCTCTCTCTCTCTCTCTCTCTCTCTCTCCTTACACCCTCTAACCCCACCCACTTCCTTATACAGGCTTGAGCTTTAAATAGATTAAACTCATTCCAGAGGTCGGTGTCGTGCGTAATTCTGCGGTCACGGTCGGGCTGTATCGCCGCCTGTTACTTAAAGCCACTTAATGTGCTACCTTATTCTTTTCCTTTCTGTAAGTGGAAGAGGTGGAGCAAAAGGTGATTGTGAATGATTCCGCCCCAGAAGTGTGATGTTATGGCTGCCTCTGATGTACTACTTGGCTAATCGGTCTTTGGGGTTTTCTGTCTTATTCTTTTCTGGGTGTAATTATTAGAAGAGGTGGAGCGAACGGTGATTGTGAATGATTCCGCCCCAGAAGTGTGATGTTATGGCTGCCTCATTATTAGTAACGGTGTTTATTTTATTCGTATGTAATTGGAAGAGTAAAGTGAAAGTTATGATAAATGATTCCGTACTAGAGAAATTTGTAACTATATTTGCTGGTTTTCTTTGTATTTTCTTTTTTGGAGGGTCACTCTTCTATTTTTTTTATAGGGGCAATGATTAGCCGGCTTTTTTTCTCATTCTCATTATTTTTTTTTTTTGCCTTTGAGCTGCTTCCTTTACAGCAAAAAAAAAAAAAAAAATAAATAAATAAATAAATAAAAAAAAAAAAAAAAAGGAAGAGGTGAGGGAAACGGTAACTATGAATGATTCCGTACTATAATAGGAACCTTCTGTTATGCATCGTGATTTTCTTTTTTATTATTTTTTTTTCACTGTATAATTGGAAGAGGTGAAGGAAACGGTAATTCTGAACGATCCCGCCCTAAAGGTGTTAAGTTATGAACCTCTTTATTTTCAACGGTATCTTTTTTTTTTTTTTACGGTAGAGAAAACAGCTCATTGGTAAAAGTGAAAACAAACAAAAAAATATCCGCTCCGCCCTCCTATAAAAGCAAATGGATGTTCTTATGTAATTTGTAATTCTGAACGATCCCGCCCTAAAGGTGTTATGTTATGAAGCTCTCTATTTTCAACGGTATATCTTTTTCATTTTTATTTTACGGTAGAGGAAACAGCTCAAGGGCAAAAGCAAAAACAAACAAAAAATATCCGCTCCGCACTGCCAAAAAAAGCAAATGGATGTTCTTATGTAATTTGAAGCGGTAAAGGAGACGTTAATTATGCATGATTCCGTACTAGTCACGTTTTGTTATAAGGTTCTCTTTAATAATAACGTTTTTTTTTTAATCATTTTACAACAGGGAAGTAGAGGAACCATTCATCACCACCATCACCACCACCCACCACCGCCACCGCTAACTCCATGACGAGACCTTATATTAATTAAGTTTTCCCCGCCCTAGAAACGTGATGTAATGGAGTTAACTTTATTGCAAAATGGTACTTATTCTTTTGTTTTGCAGTTCATGGTAAAATAAAGAGTAATTGCGTGTGTTCTCCGCCCCAAAAGTTCTTATTTCTCCCCTTCTGTCCTCCCTCCTTCCTTTCTTCCTTTCTTTCCTAGATTATCTCCTCTCCTCCTTTCTGCTTTTCTTCACTTTCACTTTCGCTTAACAAAATAAAGAGTAATTGCGTGTGTTCTCCGCCCCAAAAGTTCTTCTTATTTCTCCCCTTCTGTCCTCCCGCCTTCCTTTCTTCTTTTCTTTCCTAGATTATCTCCTCCTCCTTTCTGCTTTTCTTCACTTTCACTTTCGCTTAACAAAATAAAGAGTAATTGCGTGTGTTCGCCCCAAAAGCTCTTCGTATTTCTCCCCTTCTGTCCTCCCTCCGTCCTTTCTTTCCTAGATTATCTCCTCTCCTCCTTTCTGCTTTTCTTCACTTTCTCTAAGCTCAGATTGCTACTACGATCGCTTAACAAAATGAAGAGTAATTGCGTGTGTTCTCCGCCCCAAAAGTTCTTCTTATTTCTCCCCTTCTGTCCTCCCTCCTTCCTTTCTTTCCTAGATTATCTCCTCCTTTCTGCTTTTCTTCACTTTCTTTAAGCTCAGATTGCTACTTCGATCGCTTAACAAAATGAAGAGTAATTGCGTGTGTTCTCCGCCCTAAAAATTCGATGTTCTGAAGCTCGTTTATGATCAGACTTCGCGGTTTTCTGTCTTATTCTTCCCCTTTGCGTAATTGGAGGAGGTGAAGGAAACGGTAATTGTCAATGGTTATGCTGAATAGTTTTGGAGTTCTCTTTATTGGTCCAAGAAGTCTGATGTTATGAAGCTCTTTATTATTAACGGTACTCTATTTTATTGTTGTGTAATTAGAAGAGGTAAAGGGAAGGTAATATATATAGGTAACGTTTTTTTATATTCTTTTGTGACTGGAAGGTAAAAGAAACGGTAGAAATGAAGTGGAAGGTAAAAGAAACGGTAGAAATGAAGTGGAAGGTAAAAGAAACGGTAGAAATGAAGTGGAAGGTAAAAGAAACGGTAGAAATGAAGTGGAAGGTAAAAGAAACGGTAGAAATGAAGTGGAAGGTAAAAGAAACGGTAGAAATGAAGTGGAAGGTAAAAGAAACGGTAGAAATGAAGTGGAAGGTAAAAGAAACGGTAGAAATGAAGTGGAAGGTAAAAGAAACGGTAGAAATGAAGTGTTCCCCTCCCCAGACGCTTGATGTTATGAAGCTCTTTATTATTAACGGTACTCTATTTTATTGTTGTGTAATTGGAAGAGGTAAAGGGAAGGTAATATATAGGTAACGTTTTTTTTATTCTTTTGTGACTGGAAGGTAAAAAAAATGGTAGTAATGAAGTGTTCGCCCCAGACGCGTGATGCTATGAAGCTCTTTACTAATAACGGTACTCTGTTTTATTGTTGTGTAATTGGAAGAGGTAAAGGGAAAGTGATATATAGGTAACGTTTTTTTTTTATTCTTTTGTGACTGGAAGGTAAAAGAAACGGTAGTAATGTAGTGTTCCCCTCCCCAGACGCGTGATGTAATGAAGCTCTTTATTAATAACGGTACTTTTTTTCTTACTTTGGAATGCGAGGAAAAAAAAAAACAAGTCTGCCTGTGTTTCCTCTCCTGAACAATAGCACAAAGTTATGAAGCTACGAATTAATTACAGTTTTCTTCCCTGGCGGTATGTTTACTTTTTTTTTTTTTACCACTGAACAAAATAAAAAGAAAACTTATTCCACATGTGTTTTGTTTAAGAAAAGAATGCTGTTTTTTTTTAAGGTTTTGCGTTATTGCTCTTTTCTTTATTAGCAAAATGTTTTTATATATTTTTATCCCGGGAAATTAAAACTCATGCGTAGTGTTGTTCTGCTCATCTGTCCACGCACACACACACACACACACACACACACACACACACACACACACACACACACACACACAGAGAGAGAGAGAGAGAGAGAGAGAGAGAGAGAGAGAGAGAGAGAGAGAGAGGCGGTATAGGTCAAGCAACCAGTCGTGTCCAGCAAGTGAGAGATTAAAACTTGATACATCGCTTGATATTACAAAACAAAGCAAAAGTAACAGGAAGACGAGGAGGAGGAGGAGGAAGAAGAACAAGAAGAACAGGAAAAAACAACAGGATGAACTTTAGTGAAAGGAATGAGCTTAAAGGTTACACATATACTCTCTCTCTCTCTCTCTCTCTCTCTCTCTCTCTCTCTCTCTCTCTCTCTCTCTCTCTCTCTCTCTCTCTCTCTCTCTCTCTCTCTCTCGCCGTATTTACCATGAACAGGTTGGCTCGCGTCCAGGTATGATACAAGAGGTCACCTGCTTCTTAATTGGCACGGGAGAAAGGTAGAAAGGTGACAGGTAATGGCGGTCTACTAATGATCAGGTGTTCGAATCCCCCTTTAAATAGATACCTTTTGTACATTCACCTGTAGTACATTCTCTCTCTCTCTCTCTCTCTCTCTCTCTCTCTCTCTCTCTCTCTCTCTCTCTCTCTCTCTCTCTCTCTCTCTCTCTCTCTCTCTCTCTCTCTCTCTCTCTCTCTCTCTCTCTCAATAAGGAATAGTCGCAAGCAACATCGAAGAGAGAGAAACCTTCATTCTTTCCCTTCTCTTTTTCTCCCTTCAGTATCTCCTGTTTCTTCCCCTTCTTCCTCCTTCCTCCCTCCTCCCCTTCCTTCCCCTCTTCCCTCTCCCCTTTCTTCCCAGCTTCCTCCCCCCCCCCCCCCCCTTCGTCACAGTGGTTTGAGGTAACGCCAGCAACCACCACTACCACACTCACCACCACCACCACCACCACCAACAACAACAACAACAGGAATAGTTCTCCTCCCACATCTCTCTTCCGTGGCCTCTAAGCACAAAGATAAAGGAGGAAGAGGAAGAAACGAAGGCGGAGGAGGAGGAGGAGATGTAGTTTTAGATTATCATATTAATATTTTTCGTTTTATATATTTTTCTTTGTCTCGTATTCCGTTCCTTCCTCCTCCTCCTCCTCCTCCTCCTCCTCCTCCTCCTCCTCCTTCATCTCTATTTTGGCTCCAACACTAAGTCAACCCGAACACACACACACACACACACACACACACACACACACACACACACACACACACACACACACACACACAAACACACACACCTGGCACACGTCCATGACTATTCTGACGCCCATTCGATGTAAACACACACACACACACACACACACACACACACACACACACACAGCGATATAGGAAAAAAAATCCCAAGTTGTTGCAGCAAATTCTGGCGTGTATGATTATCTTCCGTTTCCTTGTGTATGTGTGTGTGTGTGTGTGTGTGTGTGTGTGTGTGTGTGTGTGTGTAGGCAGGTTTTATCTCATTTCTAAAACTAGCCAGCGAGAAACATCCTTAAATTTAGTCCCTCCCTCCTCCTCCTCCTCCTCCTCCTCCTCCTCCTCCTCCTCCTCCTCCTCCTCCTTTGTTGGCCGTGATTTCGTTGCTACACGAGTCCCGGAAGTGAGTCTGTAAGGGTATCGGTGGAGGAAGAAGAACAGTAACGAGGAGATAAAAACAGGAAGAGGAGGAGGAGGAGGGGAAGAGGAAGAGCAGGAGCAGGAGCAGGAGCAGGAGGAGGAGGAGGAGGAGGAGGAAGAACAGCTAGTAAGGAGTAAAAATAGAATGTTTTGTAGTAAGAAAGAGGCATATGTTAAAGGGAAGAGAAGGAAAAAGAAGAAATGAGAAGAGAGGAGAAGAGAAGAAATTTGGAGTAAAAGTAGAATTGTCTGTTAGTAAGGAAGAGGCTTAGATTAGAGAGAAAAGAAGATAAAAGAGGAAATGAGAAGAGATGAGAAGAAAATAAAAGATAGAAAGAGGAATAATGAAGAAAAGTTGGCTGTATAAATAAAAAAGAAAACAGCATCATTCACTAACACGATCAGACAGACACATTTTTTCTTACTCTGGAATGCGAGGGAAAAAAAAAAAAACAATTCTGCCTGTGTTTCCTCTCCTGAACAATAGCACAAAGTTATGAAGCTACGTATTAATTACTGTTTTCTTCCCTAGTGGTATGTTTATTTTACTTTTTTTCATACCACTGAACAAAAAAAAATTACTACAACACACATAAGCTTGCAAGAACAAAAATAATCACACGTTTAATATTGAAACTCCTCACTCCTGTTGATTCTTTACACACGTCATCAATTCATCATACCTTCTGAAATATTCCTACTCCATATTGATTCTTTCCTAGTCCAGAATATTTACTCTAACATACCATCCTTAGTCTATACAATCTCCGTCTTTATCCACTTCTTCCATCGCATGCTCGGTGTTCCCAGACGCTCCCGGTTCTCTATAATCAACTATTTTCAAAGGCCCAAAAAGAGATTAATAAGTCGGTATTGTAAGACAGTTTCGGTTCTCACATCAGCTATTTCTAAAGGTCAAAGAGGGGGTCAGTCGGGTTCTAATGAGTGTTTCTTCAGATTCACGGTACAGAAGAAGGGTCAAACTACTACCAGGGTCATAAAACTACTCCTGGAAGTGCCCACAACTCCTATGAAAGCCTTGTCAAATATGTGTTCTTGGGCGGCGAAATGTCTTTTAATACGACCCATAGTGTTTTCATAGGTGTCGTTTTTCACATGGTACACAGAAGCATTGTCAGACTACCACCAGGGCCATACGACTGTCCTTGGAAATGCCCACGACGCCTAGGAGAGCCTTGTCAAATGTCAGCTTGTGCGTCGAAATGTTGAAGAATACTTTTATGGCCTTTTAAGAAAATTTCCTTCTCGTTATAAGTAGATGTTGCAAGTGAGGGAGACGGAGAAGGGAGAAGAAAAAAGGGGAGAAGGGAAGGGAGAAGGAGGAGGGAGATGAAGGATGGGAAGAAAACGAGAGAGTGATGTTTATGAGAGAGAGAGAGAGAGAGAGAGAGAGAGAGAGAGGAATGTAAATATTGATAGGGAAAGAGGAAGCGGAGAAAATAGAACGTGGAATATTTGACGAAGAGAAACTGTATGGAGGAGAAGAAGAACAACAAGAAGAAGAAGAAGGAGGAGGAGGAGGAGGAGGAGGAAATCGATGCATACCAAGGACAGATTCGTTCAACCCTCAATAGTGTGTGTGTGTGTGTGTGTGTGTGTGTGTGTGTGTGTGTGTGTGTGTGACTTTCTGGCGCCCCGTACATAGTCCCTTGGCGCCGCCCGTGACGTTGTGTGTTAGGGGGGGCAGGGAAGGGGAGGGAAGGGCAATAAATAAAAGGGGAAGGGGGAAGGGGAGGTTAGAGGGGAAGGGAGGGAAGGGAGGATTAAGCCTATTGGAGGAATCTGTGTCTACTACTTCTACTACTACTACTACTACTACTACTACTACTACTACTACTACTACTACTACTACTACTACTACTACTACTACTATAATGACCACCACCACCACAACCACGACCCTAATTAGCTAAAGGTTGTAGTCGTGACGGATCGTGAATGAAGGAGGAGGAGGAGGAGGAGGAGGTGAGTGGGTCAACTGACTGATATCGTGACCCAGACAAGCATCCATACCTCCTCCTCCTCCTCCTCCTCTTCCCTCCTCCTCCTCCTCCTCGTATGGCGTCACCCTTCATCTCGGCTGTCTTTCCCCTTACCTGTGATATTTTAAGACCCTGTAAATGCTTCTCCCCTTACTCCCCTCCCCCCTCACTTCCCCTTCACTCCCCTTCTTCCCTCTTTCGGTTTTCCCCTCTTCTCCCCTTCCTTCACATCCGTCATATTTCGTCTACATCACTCATTTCCCCTTTCCCCCGTTTTCCCCTCACATTCCATTCCCCATCTGATTCTCCACCTCCTCCCCTTCCATTTTTTCCCTCCCTCACTTCTTCCCTTCATATTTTCCCTTCCCTCCCTTCCTCTCTTCCTTCTTGCTTACGTAGACGTGTAAACAATCGCTTCCTTCTCTTCCTCTTCCTCTTCCTCCTCCTCCTCTTCCTCTTTTACTTTCTCCTTTTGTCCATTGCGTCATTCGGTCTATGCTTTTGTCAAATTTAACCTCCATACAACTTTTTTTCTTTATTTTTTAACCTTTTCTTTTTCCCATCATTGTATTTTTTTTTTTTTTTAATTCATCCACTTTAGTCACATTTTTCCTTCTTTCTTCCACATTTCCCTTCCACACTGCTCTCCTTCCTCCACCCTTTCTCCATTCCGCTCTCCATTTTCTCTCTTTCTTCCCTCCTATCCTTCCCTCCTTTCTTCCTTCTTTATTTTTTTCCTTCATTTTTTCAATCCTGCCATCTTCTCTTCCTTCCTGTCTCTCTCCCTTTTCCCTTCCTTCCTTTCTTTGTTCCTCTTTCACCAGTGTCTGCTTTCCTCCTCCCTCCTCCTTCCTCTTTCTCTCATTATCTCCACCCTGTCTTCCTTACTTTCTCCTTCAGCTTCTCCATCTTTTCTTCCTTCCCGTCCTTCCTTCGTTCTTTCTTCCATCCACCCATACCCGTTCAACTATCCTCCTTCTCCTTATTTTAGCATCATCGCCCTTCCTTCCTTCCTTCCTATTTCCCCTCTTCCATCATCTTCCTCTTCCTCCTTCCCTTCTCATACCCACCCTCACCTACCCACTCATCCTTATCCCCTCTTTACCTTCAGCCTCCATCCTGCTTTCCTTTCTATCTCTCCTTCTCCTCAACCTTCTAGCAACATTCTCCCTTTCTTTCCCCTTCTTCTACCCTTCCTTACCCTCCCTCACGTTCTCCTCCACCGTCTCCTTTCCTTCTTATCTCTCCTCTCCTTCAGCCTTCGAGCAACCTATCCCCCCTCCTCCCCTTCCTCTTCCCCTCTGCCCTTCGCGTGACGACCTCTCCCCGTCCTCCCCCCCTCTCTCTGGTTTGTTGTTAGTCGTCTGGTTTCTGCTGATGGGCTGTTTAGGCTTCTAATTAACTGGCTGACTGGCTGACGCGACTCCCTGCTGACTGACTGACGTGTGGTGGTGGTGGTGGTGGTGGTGGTGGTGATGGTGCTGGTAGTGGTAGTGATAGTGGTGGTGGTGATGGTGTGATTGTTTTCGTTAGTTGTTTTTCTTCGTTGTGATTCTTTCTCCTTTCTTTCTCTTTTTTTTGTGATGGTTCTTCCTGATATTTTTTCTCTTTTTAGTGTGACTTGTTTGTTATTTCGTCTCGTGTTTTTTTCTTCTTTCTCATTTTCGTCTTTTCGTTTACCTTTCATTTTTTTAATCACCTTTTTTTTTTACTCGTCGCAAGTTTTCTCATTATATATTTGCATTTTTTTTTCTCGTTTGCCATAATTTACCTCATGTGTGTTTTGCTTTATCTTTCAGTCTCTTGCCATCTTTCTACATTTGTCCGGTATTTTCCTTCTCTACATTTCCTTTATAAAAATTGTTTCTTCCATGCTTTATAACTTCATTCATTTTTCCCGCGTCTTTAGTTTCACCTTTTTTCCTTCAATTCTCTCTCTTAATTTCTTTCCCTTTTTACCTCTCTTTTATAATTTCTTTCTCTTCCATTTCTTTGTTCCTTGTGTTCTTTTTATCCTTATTTCTTTTTCTCCTTTTTTTTCGCTTTTCTTCCATTCAGTATCTTCATTTCTCTCCCTCTTTATTTTATCTTTTTTTTTCATTTTCTTCCATGTCTTGGTTGGACTAATTAGGCATCTCGTCACCTGTTGCTGTTGATTTTTTTGAGAAGGAGGAGGAGGAGGAGGAGGAGGAGGAGGCGATCAAGAGGTGATAGTGGTAATAGAGTGATGTATTTTTAGCAGAGGAGGAGGAGGAGGAGGAGGTGGAGGAGGCGGATATGAGTTGGGTTATATAAGGAGTTGAGGAGGATCATAAGATAGAAAAGGAGGAGGAGGAGGAGGAGGAGGAGGAATAAAAGGAGAAGGGTCGGAGGTGAAATGTAGAGGGTGAAGGGTGAAGGGCGTGAGGTGAAGAGGGCTATGGGTGGAGGAGGAGGAAGAGGAGGAAGAGGAGGAGGAGGAGGAGGAGGAGGAGGAGGAGGAGGAAGCCAATAGAAGAGACCATGAAAAGTTTCAAATTTGGGCTGTACGTAGGAAGGGAGGAGGAGGAGGAGGAGGAGGAGGAGGAAGAAGAAAAGAGGAAGAGGAGGTAAAGGAAGAAGAACCCATTACATGTTAAGAATATAGAAAGAGGAAACTTAAACTGTGTGTGTGTGAGAGAGAGAGAGAGAGAGAGAATGGGTGGAGTAGGCAAGGTGGAGGGAAGGAAGAAGTGGGTGGAGGAGAACTGTGGAACGGCAAAGGGAGTGGAATGAGAGAAAGAAGGAGAAAAAAGAAGTAAGAAAGAAGGAGGAGGAGGAAGAGATAAAGAATGGATACCAGGTTGGAGAGAGAGAGAGAGAAATAAAAAGGAGTGGCTGGGTGGAGGACATCGAGGAGGAGGAGGAGGAGGAGGAGGAGGAGGCTAAAGTTAGGCCTTCATATCTTTTAAATTTAACACCTCCAACTGCGAGATACGATTGGAGGAGGAGGAGGAGGAGGAGGAGGAGGAGGAGGATGTTGGAGGTGATATTAACTTAGGGAGGGGAGAGAGGGATGTTTGAAATAATGTAACTGGGTAGAGACTTTGGAGGGAAGGAGAGGGGAGAGGAGGGGAGAGTAAATATTGGAAGGAACAAGGGGAGTAAGAGGAAGCGTGGAGACTTGAGATGTTGCAAGGAGAAAGGAAGGAAGAGAGGGGAAGGGGAAGGAAAGGGAAGTGAGGAAGGGAGATGACGGAAAGGAAAGGGAGACGGATGTTGTGTTTCGGGGAAAAGAGAGGAAAGGAAAGGGAGGGGGAGAGGGAAGAGAGGGGAGAAAGGGAGATGAAGGAAAGGAAAGGGAAGGGAGATGGATGTTGCTTCTAGGGGAAAAGAGAGGATAGGAAGGGGAGTTGGAGAAAGAAGGGGAGATGAAGGGAAGAGAGGGGAGGAAGGGAGATGAAGGAAAGGGGAAATGAGGGAGAGAGGCGAAGACGAAGATGGATATAAAGGGAAAGGAGAGGAAATGGAGGGGGAAAGAGGGGAGGAATGGGGAGGGAAAGGGGTTGGAGCGGCAAAGACGAAGATGAAGTAGGGGAAAAAAGGAAATGGTGGGAGAGAGAAGGGGGAAAGAGGGGAGGAAGGGGAAGGGAATAGAAGGGGGAAGGGGAGGGAAGGGGGGGAGTGTGTGGGTGTGGCGTCTGGCTACATGCCCATCTCTGTTCCTCGCAGGGGGCCACGGTGGCACGCCCCCTCCCCCCCTCCCCCCTTCCTCCTCCACCCTCTCCCTCCCTCCTTCGCGCCCGCCCCTCCGATTTCTCACTCTTTCCTCCCGTCGCCTCGCGCTCCTCTTCCTCCTCTTCTCATTTTTCTCCTCCCTCCCTCTCCTCTTTCTCCTCTAATCTCATCTTTCCTCCCTTCCTCTCCCTCTCTTCTTTCCTCCACGCTTCACTTCGTTTCTCCATTTTTCTTCCAACCCTCTTCCTCTCTTTACTCCATCCCTTTTCTTTCTTTCTTTCTTTCTTTCTTACCTTTTCCTTTTTTATTTCGTTCCTCTTTTTTTCCTCTCCAAGCTTTTCCTTTCATTCATCTCTCCTCCCTTCCTCTTCCTCTTTTCCTTCTTTTCCTCTTCACATCCCTTTACTATATACTTTTTCCTCCTCCTTTTCCCTTTCCCTCTTCCACTCTTCCATCACCACGCCCATCACATTTCCCCTTTCCTGTCATTCCTCCTCCTCCCCTTCCCTTCCGTTCCCTCCTCCCTTCCTCACCATCCCAAATATCCACCCCTTCCTTCCCTTGGCAAGCTTTTGACCTCCCCATCACCTCTCTTCCCCCTTTTCTTCCTCTCCCTTCCCCTTCCCTCCCCATATCTCTTCCCTCTTTTCCCTCTCCTGTCCTCCCCGTTTTCCCTTTCCATTCTTTACATGTCCTTCTCTCTCCTCTCCTTCCTCTACTTCCTCCTTTCTTCCTTCCCCTTTCCTCCCCTTCACTCATCCCTTCCTCCTCTTCACCTTCCCCTTTCTTCCCCACCTTCATTCTCCTTTCTTCACATTTTCTTGCTTCTTTCTTTACCTCCTCTCCTCCTTTCTTCCGTCCCCTTCCTCCTATCTTCATTCCCTTCTTCCCCTTCACTCTTCCCCTCCTTCCCCTTCCCTCCTCCCCTTCCTTGACGCTCTGCAGGTGAGGGGAAATACCTGAGTGCCTTATTTAATACGCCTGGGAGGAAGGAGGGAGAGGAAATGCTTTGTCCACTGCTGACCTCCTCCTCCTCCTCCTCCTCCTCCTCCTCCTCCTCCTCCTCCTCCTCCTCCTCTCTTCATCTGTCGGACTTCTCATAAACTATTTTTTTCTTCCTTTTCTCCATCTCTCCCTGCATCCAAACAACACCTTTCTCTCTTTCTTTTTCTCTCTGTCTCTCCATTCCTCCCCTCTCTTTTTATTCTTTAGCTTTTTTTTTTTTTTACATAACACCCCTTTTCTCTATCTGTCTGTCCGTCTCGTCTCTCTCTCTCTCTCTCTCTCTCTCTCTCTCTCTCTCTCTCTCTCTCTCTCTCTCTCTCTCTCTCTCTCTCTCTCTCTCTCTCTCTCTCTCTCTCGCTCTAATCCGTGCTTCCTTTAATGGAAATACGAAGGAGAGAAATAATGCAGGATTGCCATTGCCATATGAAAGGGCGGATCCGGCACACACACACACACACACACACACACACACACACACACACACACACACACACACACACACACACACGAGCTAATTATGGTAACCTTGGCCATTCTTCAGCTGCTCTGTGGTGTATCTGTGGCCGAAGGAGGAGGACAAAGAAAGAGGAGGAGGAGGAGGAGGAAAGAGAGATCGCTGTTATGTCTGCTTGGGCTCTTACGGAAGTTGTTGTTGCTACTGTTGTTATTGTTTTGGGTGTTGTTGTTGTTGTTATTTGTTGTTGTTATTGTTATTGTTGTGGTTCCTCCTCTGCCTCTTCTTCCTTTTCATCCTCTTGTTGCTGGGATTTTGGTATTTATTTTTTTGTATTTTATTTGTTTGTGTACTGGTATACTTGTTTTTCATTTATCATTACTCCTGTTAGGACACACACACACACACACACACACACACACACACACACACACACACACACACACACGTGGGAAAAATGTGTGAATAACTGCAATAAAACAATAACAGCAAATAAAAGAACAAAAGAGGCTAGTCCAACACCCCCGAGATTATCATCAACAACAACAATAACAACAACAACATAACACTATTTAACCTAACAAAAGAAAAGGAAACGAAAATCATGTAAATCGACTAATAATCTCTCTCTCTCTCTCTCTCTCTCTCTCTCTCTCTCTCTCTCTCTCTCTCTCTCTCTCTCTCTCTCTCTCTCTCTCTCTCTCTCTCTCCCCCCCGCCAATAATTACCTGCTAATGGGATAATTAAGGTCCCATTATGACCGCCTTGTTATTACCTCACATTAATAATCTCTTCTGTAATCTTGAGGAGCATTGACCCCCCCCCCCCTCCCCCCCTTCCCATTACCTTTCCTCTCCCTTTTTTCCTCCCTTCTTTTTCTCCCCGTTTTTCTCTTTCCTTCCTCCCCAGCTTCATATTTTTCCCTTCCCTCTTCTTTCTCTCCGTCCTGTTTCCCTCCCTTCTCTTTCTCCCTTCTTCCTTCCTCTTCCTTCTCCCTTTTTTTCTCCCTCTTCTCCTTCCTTCCCTTTTCTCTCCCCCTTCTTTCCGCTCCTTCCTCCAAGTCTTTCATTTCCTTTCTTCATATTTTCCCTTCCCTCTCCTTTCTCTATCTCCTCTTTCCTTCTCTCCCCTTTCTCATTTTTTCCTTCTTCCTTCGTCCTCTTCCCTTTCCCCTTCCTCTTACGTGACCGGAGAGAGAGAGAGAGAGAGAGAGAGAGAGAGAGAGAAAGAAGTGAGGCAGCAAGTTACAGGAGGAGGAGGAGGAGGAGGAGGAGGAGGCAGGTCAGGTTGGAAAGGAGAAAAAAGTTGAATTACATCGAGAGAGAGAGAGAGAGAGAGAGATAGTGTAAGGTCGCGTGCCATGTCAAGGAGGCTAATGGAAACGTAATGAAGACACAGACACACACAAAAAAAAGACAAAAAAATATAATGCGTGCAAACAAGGTGGATGGATGCTCTTAGTGGAGGAGGAGGCGGAGGAGGAGGAGGAGGAGGAGGTAAAAGGGTTATAAGACCTCAAAACCATAATGGAGTTTGTTAAGGTTAGCCACCACCATTACCACCACCACCATTACCACCACCACCACGACCACCACCACGACCACCACCACCACCACTGCCATAACTCTGTAAGATGATGTCATGGTCAGAGATTTTTATGGTTCCCCAACGTTCTCAATAGCAGCAGTAGTAGTAGTAGTAGTAGTAGTAGTAGTAGTAAGAGCAATAATGGTAATAAAAGATAATGGAAACTTTTTTATTTACATTTGGTGGTTATCATTTTAAAGGTTAGTAGTTAGTCGAGTTGCAGATTATAGGTTTTCTTCCTCTATATTCTTTAGCATTTGATAGAATATAGTTTCAAATATAAGCTTTTCCGTCTATTTTTTAAGCAGTCATATAGGTGTAAATAGTATCGTTTCCTCCTTTCTCTCCCTTCTTTTCCATCTGTTAGAATATAAATAAATAAAAAGGTTTTCCTCTACGTATGACATTTAACAGTGATTGGGTATAGTTGCCAGTAAAAAGTCCCTCCCCCCCTTCTCTCTCTCTCTCTCTCTCTCTCTCTCTCTCTCTCTCTCTCTCTCTCTCTCTCTCTCTCTCGTCTTTAGTCAATGATGGCGTATGGTTGCAAATGGAAGCGGACCACCAGACATGTGATAGCAGTCCATTTGGGGCCCGATAGAGTTGTAATGGGAGGGAGGGAGCGAGGGAGAGAGGGATGAGTGGGGCGCGTGCTGTCCCTCCATCTGTCTGTCTATATTCGTCATGCTGTCTGCCAGGGTGGCTACTGGCTGGTGGACTGATTGGTAGGGTCCGCTGGGGGGTCCATGAGAGTGTATGTTTATTCATTATCTTGCGTTATTCTCATGTTATTCGTGTCTTCATTTATTACGTTCATTCTGTTAATATTAGAAAGGGTGTGATCTTTTTTTTTTTTACCTTTGAATGTGTCTCTGTATGTCATTGTCACTGTTTTCATTTTCTTGTTTATTCTGTTCATTCTCTTTTAAAACCCGGTAGCAGCAGGGATCATGTTTCTTAATGGTCCCTCTAAGCGAGAAAAATGAGAAAAAATCATCACTCACACAAACCATTTCATAATATATATCAAAGCATTTGTTATCAGTTTATGTATCATCTATTTTTGGGGGTTTATATCATGGCACAAATTTGGCGCACCGCTGCTACCGGGATCTGTTTTTTACCTTTCAATATGTCTATTTATGTCATTGTCACTGTTTTCATGTTTTTGTTTATTTCGTTCATTCTGTTTAAATTAGTAGAAGTGTGAGCGGTTTCATCTTCCAGTGTGTTCGTATGTCTGTGTTTGGGTCCACGAGGAATGTTTATCAGCTATGTTTTCTCTCTATGTACCGTGTTCTTAAGTGCTAATTGGCGTTCTTTTGCTCAATCCTAACGAGAGGTGTTTATCAGGTGTTTGTTGTCGTATTAACTGTTAACTTGCTTCACCTGCCATTGTGTGTTTGCCTTTTGTTGTGTGTTGAGGGTTGTGTCTCGCCTCCGTGCTGATACTGTGTCTGTCTCCATTGATAAAAGACTTCGTTATGTAATAGTGTTTGTTGGTGTTTTTCCTTCATAGATAGTGTGGTGTTTTTTTGGTTCCCATGTGAGGCAACGCTACGCTCTTTGCTTCACTCTGTCTTGCGTCAAAAAGATACATAGCCGTACTTAGAGTCTTATGAAACCTGAAAATATCTGTCTCTAGCGCCTCAAGATTGATTAACTTAGTCTTAGGAAATCTTAAAATACATCTTCTAGCGTTCCTAACACCACAAGATTTATTTACTCATGTACTGTCTTACGAAACCTTTAAAATGTCTCTTCTTGTATTCGTAGGACAAGGTTTATTTACTTACGTACATCATGCCGAAACTTTTTACAATATTTCTAACTTGCATTCTTCAGCTCCCTTAGACTTACCAACTTTCAGTCTTACAAAACCCTAAGATATCATTACTAACAGTCTATAATCACCTTAAGCCTTACGTATTTTCACTCTTAACAAAAGCTTACAATACCTTAACTTACAGTCTTTAGCGCCTTAAGACTTACCTACTGTCAGTCTTACAAAACCTTACAGTACCTTTACTTACAATCTTTAGCTCCCTTACGAAACCTTACAATACCTTTACTTACAAACTTTAGCACTCTTATGTAGCCTCTAAAATATCATCACTTACACCCTTTAACACATACCTACGTTCAGCATTACGATACCTTATAATATACCTGTACTTACAATCTTTAGCATCCTCTTAAATCTCAGTACTTACAGCCTTTTGCACAACGAGTTATGTACTTACTTTCGGTCTCATCGCACCCCGAGGTAAATAATCGTACTTTCATTCCCCGGCGCCTCAGAATAGCTCACTTTCAGTCTCGCGGCGCATGGAGGTAATTGTAGTTTGTCTGATTAAATAATGGCAGACGTGACGTGATTGCTGGGCGGCTCCGACGATGACTGGCCGTGTTCTGTTAGCGGCTAGCCCATCGTCCACCCAGCCACCCATACCCCCTCACCCACGCACAGCCTCTCTCTCACCCATCCACAGCCCATCATCCACCCTTATCCACTCTCACTCATCCACAGACCCTCACCCTTTCACCCACCGACAGTCCCTCACCCACCCTCATCCACTCTCTCACCCATCCTCAACCCCTCACTCTCTCACCCACACTCACTCATACATTCCCTCATACTTACTCACCTACCAAGAAAGTCACTCACCCTCCACTCCGTCGCCAGCTCAGTCCATTATCTAGTCCACTGTTCCCTATCTTCCCCCATCCACACATTCCCCAATCTTACTCCACTCCCACTCTCACTCTCCACCTTCCCCTACCATACCTAACCACTCCTCCACCGTTCCCCACCACATTCCTCTACTTCCCCTTCCTGTACCACCACTCCACATTCCCCTACCGCACTCCACTGTCCTCTAGCTCACTCCACACCTACTCCACCTTCCCCTACCACCCTACCCTTACTCCACCGACCCCTACCAACCAGTTTACCAGCCGGCCATTACACTAAACAGCTGACGTCAACAGAACTTCGACGTTTGTTATGATTCTTTCTTCCTCTCTCTCTCTCCTTCTCTCTCCCCCTCTCTCTCTCCCTCTCTGCCGGGGTCATAGTTCTCTCTCTTTCTTTGTCTTTGTTCTTTTTTTTGTCTTTTTTATGAGGTGGCGAGACATTCACTTTCTCTGGAGGGATGAATATCTTGCTCGTATTAATTATTTCTTTGTTTATTGTTTTTTCTTTAAGGGATTGTGTTGTTTTGATTACTATGTTTGTTTCTTGTATTGTTTTGTTTTAGTTCTAGTTTTCAATCAGTGGTTTCAGGAGTCATATCTCTTATTTTTTTGTTGTTTTTTCTTTGGGATTCTGTTGTTTTGAATTGTTTTTGTTTGTTTGTTTGCTTATTGTATTGACGGTGTTGCTTTCTTTGTTTTCATTTAGTGGTTTCAGGAGTCATTTCTCATATTTCCTTGTTTTTATTGTTGTTTCTTAGGCATTCTGTTGTTTTGAATTGTTTTTTGTTTGTTTGTTTGCTCATTGTATTGACGGTGTTGCTTTCTTATAATTGTTCTTGTTTTCATGTAGTGGTTTCAGGGGTCACATCTTTTATTTCATTGTGTTTACTGTTATTTTTTAGGGATTCTGTTGTTTTGAATTTTTTTTTGTTGTTGTTTGTTTGCTTATTGTATTGACGGTGTTGCTTTCTTTGCTGTAGTTCCTGTTTTCATGTAGTAATTTCAGAAGTTATATCTCATTTCTTTGTGATTGTTGTTGTTTCCTAGAGTTTGTTTTGAATTATTTTTGTTTGTTTCCTTATTGTATTGACGGTGTTGTTTTCTTATAATTGTTCTTGTTTTCATGTAGTGGTTTCAGGGGTCACATCTTTGCTGTAGTTCCTGTTTTCATGTAGTAATTTCAGAAGTTATATCTCATTTCTTTGTGATTGTTGTTGTTTCCTAGAGTTTGTTTTGAATTATTTTTGTTTGTTTCCTTATTGTATTGACGGTGTTGTTTTCTTTGTTGTAGTTCTCGTTTTCATGTAGTGGTTTCAAGAGTCCTACATCTCCTACCTCCTCGTGAATGATCCCTCCTCACCACAAACAATTCCTTCATAACACCCTCCTCTTGAGCGAGACAAAACTACCCTCCCCTTAAGGCGGCCTCGGTAATCACGGGGCCCCCACTACGGCGTGAAGAGGCGCCTTTCTGGGCTCTCATAACCACGCACTTTTCTTCGAGGCTGCCTTCTCAATGGCCGCCACCCTCGTACCCTCCTTTTTTGCCTGCGTCGAGTGGCTAGCTATCTCTTCTTTAATCAAGGATGTCGTGGGAGGGGCTGAAGGAGAGGGCAGCCAAGGAAGGGTCGGTGAAAGGGAAGGCGGTCGTAAGGGGAGGAAGGAAGAAGGGTCAGGAGTTAGGACACTGGAGAAAGGGTGAAAGGAAGGGTCGGGATAAAGGTAGAGTTGTGTGGTGTGGGTTTACGTGTGTTTAGCCGAAGAGGAAGTGTTAGGGATAATAGAGAAAGGGAAGCCAGTTGCATAGGAGGAAAGAAAGGTTGGGGTACTGTACCGAGAGTGAAAGAAAAGGGTTGTGATAGAGTTATGTGGTGTGGGTTTGTGAGTGTTTAGCCAAAGAGATGACGGTCAAGGCAGTGTTATAGATACTAGGGAAAGAGAAGTCACCGGCAGGAGGAAGAAGGAAGGGTCGGGAAACTGTACTGAGCAGGGAGGACTGAAATAAAGGTAGGATTGTGTGGTGTAAACTTACCTGTGTTTATTGTGTTTACCTAAAGATATGTTAGCTTAGGAAGGGTCAGGGAAGACGTAGAGGGTTAAAGAAAAGACTAGTAAGGTAGGAGCTAGGGGAAGAGTGTTATGTAAGTCTAGTGTGTGTTTTGTTTGGCTTTCTCGTTCACGGCACACCCAGACAGTAAATAAATCCTTTTCTGAGGCTAATGGAGAAATCTGTTGTTGGTAAAAGTACAGGAAGTTGAATGTGTAGACCCGCTAATGTTGGACTTCCTCGTTCATGATTTGTAGCGCGCACACACACACACACACACACACACACACACACACACACACACACTCGGACAACCCAATCCTTTACTGAGGGTGATGGGGAATTATGTGGCGGGTTAAGAAGAGTAGAGATGTGTGGTGTATATAAGAGATCAGATCGTGTTTGTAGTGTTAGATTCCCTCTCGTTTAGGATTTGTTTATAGCTCACATACAAGACTAAACCATTTACTGAGGGTGCTAGGGAATTCTGTGGTGGGCTAAGAGTGGGGTTGTATTGTGTATATAGATTGCTAATGTTTGTATATAATGTTGAACTCCCTCTGGTTTAGGATTTGCGTATAGCACACACACACAAACACACACACAGACAGACAAAACTATATCGTAATTAAGAGTAATGGGAAATTCCGTGGTGGGTTAAGAGTGGGGTTGTATTGTGTATATAGATTGCTAATGTTTGTATATAGTGTTGAACTCCCTCTGGTTTAGCATTTGCGTATAGCACACACACACAGACAAAACTATATCGTAATTGAGAGTAATGGGAAATTCTGTGATGGGTTAAGAGTAGTAGAGTTGTTTGGTGTATAGATTAGCTAATTCTTGTATATAGTGTTGGACTCCCTCTCCCTCTCGTTTAGGATTGTTTGTACTTTGGAGCAGTCACAGGCAGGAGGTAAACAGCTTCCTCACCTCCATGCTCCCCTCCATCCCTCGCCTCGCCCCGCCTCTAGAAGGAAGATGTGGAGTTTAATATATGGTGTAGCTTTGTTTATCGATGTTTGTCTTGCCTTAGTTGTTTATTTTTTTGGGTATGTTTCTGCTGCTTATTGTGAAACATCCCCATCATCATCTAACCTTCCCTTTCCCTTTCTTTCCCCGCCCCTTCCCTGCTCCATCCTATCCCTCCTTCATCACTTTTCCCATTCCCCTTCTCACTATCCCTACTTGTCCCTTCTCTCCTCTTTTTTTTCTGCTGCTTATTGTGAAACCTCCCCATCATCATCTAACCTTTCCTTTCCCTTACTTTCCCCGCCCCTTCCCTGCTCCTTCCTATCCCTCCTTCATCACTTTTGCCGTTTCCCTCCTCACTGTCCCTATCCTGTCCCTTCCCTCCTCCTCCTTCTCCCTTCCCATTCCCTCCCATTCATTATACTTTTTGCTATTTCTCTTTTCTTTCCTTGCTTTCCCTTTTCCTTCCTCCTCACCTATCACATTCTTTTCCTTTCCTCCTTTTTCTTCCTCCCTTCCCATTCCCTCCCATCCATTATACTCTTTGCTAATTATCTCTTTTCTTTCTTTGCTTTCCCTTTTCCTTCCTCCTCACCTATCCCATTCTTTTCCTCTTCTTTCTCCCTTCCCATTCCCAGCCATTCCCATCACTCTCCTTCCTTACTCCTCCCTTCCCCCACGGCTCTTCGTCCCTCCCATCGCCCAAAAGTCGAATAAGGGAAGTTTAGTGTACCCATTTTTTTTTTTTGTGCGTGTGGGGTGTGTTTTCCGTACTTCTGTCACCCCGTCACCCCATCACCCCCCCACCCCACCCCCGGTCACCTCCACACGTAAGCTTCTCCCATGCACCCCGCCTTACCAACGAGGGAGGAGGAGAAGGCGGTAGATAAAAGGAGTGAGGTTAGTTTACCCACCCTAAAGTTTTGAATGCACAGAGATGCCCACTTCCCCCCTGTGTACTCCACCTCGCTCCACCCTTACTCCATTTTGTCCTCACTCCACCCCCAGTACCCTACTTCCTCTAGCTAGCCCCACCACCTACTCCACCGTCCTCAAGCTCCCCTCACCCCCCATTCCCCTACCGTACTCCACTGCCACTCCACCACCTTCCCCTACTATACCCAACCAGCACTCCACCGTCCCCTACCTCTCTCCAGACCTACTCCACCTTCTTCCACCACCCCCTACTACCACTCCACATTCCCCTACCACACTTCACCGTCCCCTTGCTCACTCCACACCTACTCCACCTTCCCTTAACACCCCCTACCACTTCTCCACTTTCCCCTGTCACACTCCACCCTGCCCTACTCCTCCATTGCTTCACCCCACCTTTACACCACCGTTCTCAAGCAAACTCCACACCTACTCCACCTCCCTCTGCCACCCTCCACCCTGCCCCTGAGGTGAACCAGACGCACGCTGCCCATGTTTACTACTCTGCCGGGAGCCTCGTCTCTTATCACGCCAGGGGGAAGGGGTGGGGGAGGGGGCAGGGGAGAGCCTTATGGGAGCGTGCCCTTGAGGGGAGAGGGAAAAAAGGTGTGGGCAGGGCCAAAAGGGGCGGTGAAGGTGGTGGTGGTGGTGGTGATGGGGGTGGTGGTGGCGGTGTTGGGGTGGTGGTGGTGGTGGTGGTGGTGGTGGAGGTGTGTAAGGTTTAAAGGTGGGAAGGAAAGGGAAGGGAAAGGAAGGGCAGACACTGGTTTCTTTGTCCCCTACTACTACTACTACTACTACTACTACTACTACTACTACTACTACTACTACTACTACTACTACTACTACTACTACTACTACTACTACTACTACTACTACTACTACTACTACTACTACTACTACTACTACTACTACTCACTGTCCTCTCTTTTTCTCCGTCCACTTACTCAACACGCCCACAAAAACACCCTCAGACTTCCTCCTCCACCGAGAGAAAGAGAGAGAGAGAGAGTCATTAGTCCCCTTTTTTTGTTTCTTGTTATCGCAACTCTCTCTCTCTCTCTCTCTCTCTCTCTCTCTCTCTCTCTCTCTGTTTCTCTTTTGTCTTACTTTAATTTAACGGAGGAGGAGGAGGAGGAGGAGGAGGAGGAAAAGGAGGAGGAGGAGGAGGAGGGAAGGAAGCAAGTAAAGAAATAAAGAAAGAAAGAAAGAAAACATCGAAGAAAGTATTTGCTTTTGAAGGCTAACGTGACTGTGTGTGTGTGTGTGTGTGTGTGTGTGTGTGTGTGTGTGTGTGTGTGTGCATGAGAGAGAGAGAGAAAGAGAGTTTGGAAGAGGATGTTTGCGGGCTAATGAATGAGGTAATTAAATGTTAATTAAGAAACGGAAAGAGGAAGAGAGGGAGGGAACTGCACAGAAAACCATGAAGGAAGGAAGGAAGGAAGGAAGGAGGACGTGTGTGAAAGAGGAGGGAGTAATGGAAGGAAGGGAAAGGAAAGAAAAGGAAAGGAAGGGAAAGGAAAGGAAAGGAAAGGAAAGGAAGGGAAGGGAAGAAAAGGAAAGGAAGGGAAAGGAAAGGAAGGAAAAAGAAAGGAAAGGAAGGGAAAGGAAAGGAAAGGTTTGGAAAGGAAAAGGAAAGGAAGGGAAAAGAAAGGAAAGGAATGGTAAGGAAAGGAAAGGAAAGGAGAGGAAAGGAATGCAAACTAAAGGAATGTAAAGGAAAGTAAAGGAAAGAAAAGAAGAGGATGGGAATGTAAAGGAAGATAAAAAAAGGGAAAGGAAAGGAAAGGAAAGCAAAGGAAAAGAAAAGGGAAGGAAGGGAAAATAAAGGAAAGGAAGGGAACATAAAGGAAAGGAAAGGAAAAAGGAAAGTAGGGAAAGCAAAGGAAGTAAATGGAAGTAGAGTAAAGAATGGGAAAGGAAAAGTAAGGAAAGAATGGGAATGGAAAGGAAAGAAAAAGAAGGGAAAGGAAAGAAAAGGAAGGGAAAGGAAAGAAAAGGAAGGGAAAGGAAAGGAAGGTAAAGTAAAGGAAAGGAAAGGAAAGAATGGGAATGGAAAGGAAAGAAAAAGAAGGGAAAGGAAAGAAAAGGAAGGGAAAGGAAAGGAAAGGAAGTGAAGGAAAGGAAAGGAAGGTAAAGTAAAGGAAAGGAGAGAAAAGAAGAGGATGGGAATGGAAAGGAAAGAAAAGGAAGGGAACAACAGACTGCAAACGGAGCCTTCACATTCCAGACTTGGTGGTTCAGGCGTCTATAGATTTTTCTCCTTTTTTTATAGCAAAGGAGGCAGCTGTAGGAAAAATAAAGATGCAGAAATAATGTCCAAAAATAAATACACAAAATAATACAAAAATAAACATCCAAAAATAAAACTCGGGTCCCAAAAGTGAAAAGAAGAACAGACGAGGAGGAACATTAAAAAAGACTCGTATATTTTTTCCCTGACTTTCTGTTTTTATGTATCAGAGAGAGAGAGAGAGACGGTTCTGCATGGGTGAGAGAGTAGAATGTTGGGTTGTGGATTTGTTGTGAGTACTGCCAACGGGACCACAAACCACGACTACCACTGTTTATTGCTACTACTACTACTACTACTACTACTACTACTACTACTACTACTACTACTACTACCCACCTTATAACCAGTATCTAAAGTTTTCATTCCTTAAACAACGACAGTAACAACAATAATAATACTAATAACAATGACAAAAAACAGCTCTCATTCCACACTAATTATCCTCCTCTTCATCACAGTCCTTGACACCAAAACAAAGCAGTCGTCGTATAATTACTCTTCATTCATTCATTTTTCTTGTGTCTCATTCGTTAGTCATTCTTTATTGCTGTCTTGTCTCATTCACGTTGGCGAAGATGGAACGGTTGCATCTTCAAGCCGTGTGAAGGGAAGGAAGGAAGGAAGGAAGGAAGGAATGACAAGGGAGATTCACACACTAACGTCATTGTGTGTCATCGTCATCATCATCATCATTATCATCACCACAACGAAGCCATCAACAACACTAAACAGCAATAACAAGACTAATACCATCATTCTTTTCACTATAAGATCGCTACTACTACTACTACTACTTCCGAACGCCTTGTCAATCGTCTATTTGGAGTTTAACGGAAGAGAAGGTTCACACACACACACACACACACACACACACACACACACACACACACACACACACACACGCCGTTACTTAATGAAGAGCCTCAGAGTGCTTGGCCCACACACCTGCTGTTTGCCTAATGCTTGTTTGTTTTCCTTTGTTTGTTTGTTTGTTTGCTCGCCCAATTGAAAGATAACGCGCTTCCGGAGTTTATTATAGTTATTTTTTTTCTTCTTCTTCTGCTTCTTCCGCATCATATTTTTTTCCCCTTCCTTTATATGATTTTTCTTCCCATTCCTTCAAAACGTTATGGAAAGGAGTATAATATGATGGAGGAGGAGGAGGAGGAGGAGGAGGAGGAGACGGCGGTATATCATAAGAAGAGGAGGAGGAGGCCTATCATAAAACGAGTAAGAAGACAAGGAAGAGAAAGAGGAGGAAGCCTATCATGAAAGATGTAAGAGGAAAAGGAAGAGGAAGAAACGAATCATTAAAGGAGGAGGAGGAAGAAGCATATGAGTACCAGTAAGAGGAGGAAAGAGAGGCCTATAATAAGAGGAGGAAGAGGAGGAGGAGGAGGAGGCCTATTTAGAGAGGAGGTGTTGGAAGAGGAGGGGCCGCATGTTTGTGAGGGGCGGGGTGCAGGAAGAGAGGAACCTGTTGTGGAGGGAGGAAGGAAGTGGAGGAAGGAAGGAAGGAAGGAAGAAAGAAAGGGAGGGTGGAAGGGAGGAAGGATTGAAGGATGGACAGGAAGTGTATTGAATATCCTTCCTGTGAGATATGGTATTTCTATTTTTTTTCTCTCTCTCTCTCTCTCTCTCTCTCTCTCTCTCTCTCTCTCTCTCTCTCTCTCTCTCTCTCTCTCTCTCTAAAATACAAAAAAAAAAAAAAAAAAAAATAGCGTAAAGTTATTAATACCGGTAAGCAAATTAAGTGAATAGCAATACCCCAGACTTCAATATAATCAGACGTGGAAATAGTCTTAGTAAATAATTCTGTATCAAGTTTCATCCCATTACGACACAATAATGCTTCCAGAATACATATACACATCCGTATCACAAGCTGTCCCTTCCTAGACCATTCCTCCGTGATCAGTTTCTAATCTTACTCTTAACCACTTGCAGGAACAGCGCCGGCGGTCTTTTTTGCTTCCTCTTATATTTTTTTTTCATGAGATGCCTCCTTAACTGAGAAAAAAAATATATAGATCAGTATGCCAGACCCCGTTCCGCACGAAATACCTGTGAACCACTATTGCGGGTCTAATTGCTATATACATCGGACACATCAATTTCATCTGTTAATAGTGGTAGCTGAGGGAAAATATGTCAAAAGGAGAAAAAAGTAATTGGATGTGAAGTAGGTGGTATTCAGGGAAGGCGAAAGAGGTAGGAAAAAAAAAAAGAAGATCCTGCCGTGTTTTTTTTTTTTTTTTTTTTTTGTGTGTGTGTGTGTGTTGGTAATAACTGACATATCTTAATTTTTTAACTGGGAGATAACTTGGAATACGGCCGAAGCTTCCCAAATGTACAGAATTACACCCTTCCCTAAAAAAGAGAGAAAAAACGAAGTACACCTTTTTTTTCGGTTGTCAGAGAGAGAGAGAGAGAGAGAGAGAGAGAGAGAGAGAGAGAGAGAGAGAGAAGGGGAGTGAGTTAAGGAGGGAGGGAGGGAGGAGGAGTGCATAAGAGGATTTAGAACCACTAGACAGATTTCTCCTCCCCTCATTCACATCCTGACGAGACTAGCACTTTGAGGGAGGAGGAGGAGGAGGAGGAGGAGAGGAGGAAGAGGGGGAGGAAAGGGTGGGTGTTTTGTGTTGGTGGAAAGAGGAAGTAGGAGGAATCGTGCTGTAGAAGAAGAAGGAGGAGGAGGAGGAGGAGGAGGAGAAGAAGAGAACACTGCCCCCGGCCACTGGTGACTTTCGTGGTCAAACTGATGTCTCTCCCAACCATCATTCCCCTCCTCCTCCTCCTCCTCCTCCTCCTCCTCTTCCTCCTCCTCCTCCTCGTCCTCGTCTTCCTTTTCTCCGTCGCCTCCTCTTCCTGAACATAAAATTTAATAGTATTCTAACAAGTAACACCTGGCCGTCACCTGCTCCTGCCCCCCCCCCTCCCCCCCTTACACCACCACCACCACCACCACCACCACCCAGATCTTGAAAACAACAACCATGACAATAATAACAACAGCATCAACTAGTACTTCTTCTTTTTCTTCTTCTTCCTCTTCTTTTTCTTCTTTTTTCCATCTTTTTCTTCTTTTTTCCATCTTTTTCTTCTTTTTTCCATTTTTTCTTCTTTTTCTTCTTCCTCTACTACTACTACTACTACTACTACTACTACTACTACTACGATAATGGAAAAATAACCACCCTTTCGCCACCATCACCACCGCCATCATCATCATCATTACAGCATCTTCACCATCATCACCATCACCACCACTGTCATCACCACTCTGGCGTCCGTGTTCTTTCCGTCCGTCATTGTCAGTAAGTGCGCTCTCTCTCTCTCTCTCTCTCTCTCTCTCTCTCTCTCTCTCTCTCTCTCTCTCTCTCTCTCCATATTTTTGTGTGATTTCTTGTTCAATCCTTCGTTCTTCCTCTTCTTCCCTTCCTTTCCGTTCTCTTGCTTCCCTTCCCTTCCCTTCCCTTTCCTTCCCTTCCCCTTCCCTTCCTTTTTCTTCCCTTTCTCTTCCTTCCGTCTTCATTCCCCTTCTTTCTTCTATCTCTCTTTTTCTCCTCACCTTCCCTTCCCTTTCCTCTTCACTCGCCTTCTCCCCTCTCTTTTTCTCTCCTCCTCCTCCTCCTCTTCCTCCTCTTCTTCCTCCTCTTCCTCTCTTCCTCCCCATCCATCCTCTTCTTTCCTCACGTTGATGTTTTGTCACAGATTTTACATTACATTGTTAACTTTCTCCCCTATTATTCCCCTCCTCCTCCTCCTCCTCCTCCTCCTCCTCCTCCTCTTATATCTTCTGACTTAAAACAAACGAAGACTTTCTTATACCTTCCTTCCGGCTGTTTTTAGAGAGAGAGAGAGAGAGAGAGAGAGAGAGAGAGAGAGAGACTATCGAATTACGTGGTGGTAGAGAGAGGGGGAGGGAAGGAGGGAAAGGAGAGCTGGATTGAGGGAGAAGGGAAGAGGAGGAGGAAGAGGAGGGGGGACCACGCCTGCTGAAAAATAGGGAGGAGCAGGAAGCAGAAGGGGGAGGGGGGAGGGGAGGAGAAAGGGAGGAGGAAATTAAACGAGGAAGAAAGATGCGACAAAGGAAAGTGAGAGTTTATCATTCCAAGCACGGAGGAGGAGGAGGAGGAGGAGGAGGAAGAGGAGGAGACGAAGAAGATGGAGGAGTGTTGACCGCTAGAAAGGTGTCCTCTCCCTCTCTCTCTCTCTCTCTCTCACACACACACACACACACACACACACACACACACACTGACGCTTCTCGACGGACGTGAAACTTGATAACATCGTGTGTGTGTGTGTGTGTGTGTGTGTGTGTGTGTGTGTGTGTGTGTGTGTTTGCCCAAGTGAATCTTTTTTGTACTTTCTCTTTTCCATTCATTTGTTTATTTTTTCATTTATCGCTTTCTATCCTGTCAGCCTTCCTTCCTTTCCTTCTTTCCTTCCTGCTTTCCTTCTTTCTTTCCTTCTTTCCTTCCTTCCTTCTTTCCTTCTTCCCTTCTTCCTTTCCTTCCTTCCTGCTTTCCTTCCTTCTTCCCTTCTTCCTTTCCTTCCTTCCTTCTTTCCTTCCTTCTTCCCTTCTTCCTTTCCTTCCTTCCTGCTTTCCTTCCTTCTTCCCTTCTTCCTTTCCTTCCTTCCTTCTTTCCCTCCTTCTTTCTTTCCTTCTTCCCTTCTTCCTTTCCTTCCTTCCTTCTTTCCTTCTTCCCTTCTTCCTTCCTTCCGTCTTTCCTTCCTCCCTTTCTCCTTTCCTTCCTTCTGTTAATCTTACGTTCATCCTTTTTTCCTTACTACTTTCATTGATTGCCTGTGATTGGTTCTGTAGCTCATCCTTCTTCTTCTTCTTCTTCTTCTTCTTCTTCTTCTTCTTCTTCACATTCATCTTCTGTTATCATCATCATCATCCCTATTACTATTATTTAAAGACGGTAAAACATAAAGAAACGCGAAGTAAAAAGAAAAGTGGAAAACAAACTTATGGCAAATGTATTGAGGACGAAGAAATGGAGAAGGAAACAAACCCTGAAGGAAGAGGAGGAGGAGGAGGAGGAGGAGGAGGAGGAGGAGGAGGAGGAGGAGGATGTAGTGAAAAAGAGAAGGAAACAACGTAGACTCCATTTACGAGAGAGGAGGAGGAGGAGGAGGAGGAGAATGAAGACAAGGAGGAGGAGGAGGAAGAGAGAGGAAGTACTCTGACCACGAATATTGCCATCAGCACATTCGAAGCACCAACCTCCTCCTCCTCCTCCTCCTCCTCCTCTTCCTCCTCCTCCTCCTCCCATAGACGTAAACAGAATGGTCATCGTTTTTTAGGTCAGACCAATGAGAAGGCGGGTTTTTTTTTACTTCTTTTTGTTGTTCTTGGTTCCGCCTTGTTGTTGTTTTTGTTCGTATTTTGGGGAAAGTATCGAAACTGGGGAATGGTGTTAGAGAGAGAGAGAGAGAGAGAGAGAGAGAGAGAGGTTTAAATGAACTGAATTAATCTTTTACGAACGTTATAATTTCTCTATTCTCATGTTTCACCTTTCTCTCTCTCTCTCTCTCTCTCTCTCTCTCTCTCTCTCCATCTGTTTTGTAACCGACGGAAGGAGGAAGAGGAGGAAGAGAAGAAAAAGAAGAAAAAAGGAGAAGAAAGATAAGAGAAGAGGATGACGTAGGTGATAAAAAAAGTTATCTAGATGGAGGAAGAGCTTAGTGTGAGAACAGGAAGAAGAGGAGGAGGAGGAGGAGGAGGAGGAGGAGACAATGAAAATGAGTAGCAAAATGAAAAAAAAAATGGAGAAATAAATGTGGGAGATACACGAAGAACAGGAGGAGGAGGAGGAGGGAAAGGAGAAGGAAGAGGAGGAGGAGGAGGAGGAGGAGGAGGAGAAACAGGAAACTGAGACAGCGTGTATCAGATTTTGCTTAGAGAGAGAGAGAGAGAGAGAGAGAGAGAGAGAGAGAGAGAGAGAGAGAGAGAGAGAGGGGTGGGGTCGTACTTTCTGTCTGGACGCTGTGTTGATCTTTCCCCGCAGACTGACCAGACACACACACACACACACACACACACACACACACACACACACACACACACACACACACACACACACACACACACACACACACACACACATGGACCTGACATTGATTTCTAAGTGATAGGTAGACGGAGAGAGAGAGAGAGAGAGAGAGAGAGAGAGAGAGAGAGAGAGAGAGAGAAAGCAAATGTCTGGACGCACGTAATTGCCCCCACCTTATAAGACAGAAGCTACAGGTGTGATGGGGTTACCTGTAAACTCTCTCTCTCTCTCTCTCTCTCTCTCTCTCTCTCTCTCTCTCTCTCATCAGATATATACTTCATTATCTCAATTATCTTTTTTTTTTTTTCTTTCAATTGTCAAGTCTTGTCGAATTAACTGATGTGTGTCTTATCAAGCGAAACTCTATCATTGAAGTTTTTTTTTTCTTTGGGGTTTTCTTTTGGTTTTCATTTGTTTTCGTTTTTTTATATTTTTTGGGAGAGACGGGAATGGTTTGGGTGGTCTTTGCTATGTTCAGTTTGCCATTCTACAGCAGGTGTGTTGATGACGCCTATGTTTTTTTTTTTTTTTATCATCATACCTAATTATTTTTCACTCTATTTGTTGTTCATTTTTTTCTTATCTTCTTAACCTTCACTATCTTTATCTATCACTGTCACTGTGTTAGAAAAAAAATAAGTTATCAGTCTTATGCGTCATTGTTTATTGTATATAGTGTATAGCGTGAGTTGTTGATTTTCTTTCTTATTTAAATTACCTTTACTGCTCTCCTCTACGCAAAAAAAAAAAAGTTATTCATGTACAAAGAAAAAATCGTTTACTATAACCTAGGTCTTTGTTTTCTTTCTTTATAATACCGTGTAATTATGTAATTTTATCTGCCATTCTTCTTTTCCTACCTAATTTCCCTTCTCTACCATCATTTCATTAAGAATATATAATGTCATTAGAGGAACATCATAATATACACCCACATCCTTCTTTTCAATTACCTTTTATTCTTCTATCTCTTTTTTCCGTCCTTGTTTACATATGTCCATTTCCCAACAACGTCCCTCTCTCTCTTTCTCTTCTTTTCGCATGATATATCTTCCCGTCCTCATTCCCATGTGTCCATCTCCTAACAATGCCTTCTCTTCCCCTTCAGGAGACTGGTCAAGACGTACCTACCCAAGAAGAAGGAGGGCGAGGACCAACAGTGAGTATATATATATTTTTTCTTCTGGACGGAGAGCGTGGCGGATGATACTCTTTCTTTTCCTCGCTCTCCTGTATTGTGTTGCTCGGGTGTTCGGTGTGAGAGGAGGTGAAAGAGGAGAGTGAGTGGGGGTGAAAGAAGAGTGTGAGAGAGGAGGGGAGAAGAGTGCAGAGGAGGGTGTGGAAGAAGAGGTGAAAGAGAGAGGGGAAGAAGAAGAGTGAGAGAAGAGGGGGTAGAAGAAGAGTGTGAGAGAGAAGGGGAAGAAGAATGAGAGAGGGGAATGGAAGAAGAGGTTAGAGAGGGAGAGAAAGAAGAAAAATGAGAGAGGGAGGAAGAAGAAGAAAGTGAGAAAGGTCGGGGAGGAAAAAAGGTGAAAGGGTGGAAGAAGAACGAGAGAGAAGGAAGAAGAAAGAGAAAGATGGGTGGGAGGAGGGAGAAGAGAGAGAAAGAGGAGGGAGAGTGAAAAAGAAATGGAGACGGATATAGAAAATGTGAGCTTCTAAAAGACACAGGAAAGAAAGAAAATAAAAAAGAAGAAAGAATGAAGAACGAAGAAGAAAGAAGATAAAAAAGAAGAAAGAATGAAGAACGAGAGAAAATCGAAAATGAGTGGAATTAGACAAAGAAAAATTGGTCAGAGAGAGAGAGAGAGAGAGAGAGAGAGGGGGGGGGGAGAAAGACAATGCAGAAACAGGTGCAGAAAATGAAAAAAATAAAAAGGTTGGAGAGAGAAAGAAAGACAGAAAAAGGATGAAAAGGACGAAGAATGAAAGAAAGC